>NC_091637.1:41447703-41816869 GCF_027580195.1 Bos mutus | reverse complement strand
TTGGAAAAAAATTAAAATTATCTCCTACTTTTTTGTTACACATTAGGAAGGGGAGAGGGAAGAAAGAGATTTAGTACTAAACAAATTAAAAACTCAAATGGACAATGTTTCTCTGTTTGTTAGGCAATTTGATTACTTTTTCCTCTCTGGACAGCATTACAATTAATTACCTTTTTTAAAAGTTACTAAAAAGAATTTTTCTCATTTGTCAAAAACCAGAAGAAAAGCAAGGAACAGAAAAAGAATTATAAATGCAATATAAACAGCTGAGAAAGTGACTGTTATTCTGAAGTAAATAGGTTTTAGTTCTACAGAACACAAACTCCTACCAATGAAGTCTGTCCTGATCATTTCTACTGATGAACAACAACCCACAGAACCTTCTCACACAGATGAGCCCCAGCTCTCACTTGAGCATTGGAGAGGCACATGGAAGGAGGTTTAGAATCTAGGGGCCACACAACTTCACCTTCAACTTCTGGGGTCCCTTCCCTTGATCTGCAGAGATCTCCTACCACTCAGAGCCAAATGCAAGAGAGTCTTTTCTGGGACCAAACCTGGTAGTTGGAACAAATGGCAACCTGCTAGAAAGTTCCTAAATCGTTTGCATTCCTAACATTGGGGTTCTGTTTTCTTCTCTGTGAGGCAATAAGACACAAAGGAGAAAATTACTCACACACCTCCCCCGACAAAAGCTGAAACTGCATGAAAAGCCACCTTTATATAAGACACAGTGAGGTTATTTCTCCAGTTAGAAAAAGAAAAGCAAATCTAAAACAATCATTTCTTTCCAGTCCTGAGCAGAAATAAACATTATGTGATGTGAACTGGGGGTAAGGAGATATGGGCAAAAGCAGCCATCTCTTGCATATTTAATATTCTCAGACCACAGACAGAGAGAGAATCAAGCTGACCTACATCCACTCTATCTGCACAACTCTGGGGAAGAACCACATTCTAAAACCCCAAGTCTAATGAGACAATTACACTGTCCCCTCCCACTTGAGATTTTAAATGCCATTGTTAACCAACAGCATCAGGAATGGGGGGATGAAACGGCAGAAGGAATTTAGGCAGTGGCTTGGTAAATGGGGGCTGATAAAATGTCTGAAAGGTGCCAAGATCCTAGCAGGGTGCACCATCAGCCATGCACAGAGCATTTCCTCCCTGATGGAAAGCCAAGACTATTCTTGCTTCACTTAATGAGGAATTGGGAGGCCAAGAGCAAGACGTGAAGCTGCCTGCCCAAGTCATCCATGCTCTCAGTCATAGGCCGAGCCTGACTCCCACCCTTTATCTTAGACCACATGCCACACCACAGGAAGTAAACAAGCAGCTACTCTAGCACAAAGAGCACTGATCTGGGATTCAGGAAACCCAAGTGTTAATGCCAGTTTCTCCAGTGAGCATCTGTGTAACATCAGGTCAGTCAATTAACCTCTCTGGTCCTCAAGTTTTCCATCTGCAGACATGATGGATTTAGCAATAACCATGGTTTTCAAGGTTTTTGTTAGTAGTGGAAGCCTTTCTTTTAATGATATAGACCAAAGCTGGGCTGCCCTGGTTGAGAGGAGAGAAGAAGCCCAGAGTCAAAGTTGGTAAACTCTTCTCGAGCCCACCTCACCTCATCTGCCATGATCTGACCCCTGAAGGCAGCTCTGATGAAACCCTCAGCTGGGGAAGAGAGTGAAAGTCATGGGTCTATAACAATATTATGAGCCTTTCCCTAGCTGAAATCCATGGTTCTATAGAAGAGAGAGAGAAGGGTAGGATCAGGTGTTCCAGACTTGAATATGGCTTCTCAGGATGAATTTGCTTTGCCAGAAGCAAGTCACTTGTTTGGTGGGAAGAGATGAATGCTTCATCAAATCTGCTTCAGAAAGTATATTTGGGGATTTCAGTCACAGTAAACAGAGCCTTAATCGATCCAATCACTGAAGAAACTGTGTAAGGCATAAATTGGCACCATTAGCATGAAGCATATGTAGAAGGGAAAAAAAGCCTGGGCTCTGGAATGGTTCATGAGACTCAATAATGACACACCTCAAAAGGCTAGGGCCAGGGCCAGAGCTGGCAAGACCTCCTCAAAGGAAGGTGCAAGGCGTTCTCCATTTTTTCTCTTGGACATTCCTGGACTTGACAGTGATCACACACCCCAGTCAGCTTAAGCCCCTTCCCTGTTCCTTCCCAGGCAAAATTCCCATCAGCAAAGGCCAAAAAGCATCCAAAAATCCAGGGAAGGTGGATTAGCTCCTGAATGAACACCTAGATTTGGAGCTTGAAGCAAACCTTGGGGTGACTTTCGCCAAAGAAACTGACCCCAACCTATTCAAAAATCTCCCTGTCATCTTCTGAATTTCAGATCTTCTCTTGCCCAGCTTCAGAGTTAATATGGTTTTCTGTTTCACTAGACTTAACTCCAAACATAAACATCTGACATAAAAGCAACTGGCAGAAGTCTAGCTGTGCTTTGTTACATCGGTAAATACCTACACGTGTCAGGACCAACATACGACGCAGGGGTTTATGAGCTCTTTAAACTCTGCATTGGTATTTCTGGGGCTTTCCTGTTTTCATATTTAGTTTTTTCATAGGTCTTAATCTTATCTACTCAAGTAGACAACACTTTAGGGTATTACCAATGTCTTGTGAGACTTTTTGATTTCCTCATAACCTTTAGCACACTCCTAGGCATAAGTAACCGCCTAATAAGTCCTTCTTAATTATTTATTTTTTGTTAAAGTAATATTGTTTACATTCCAACCAAGGAAAAATTTCCTAATAGCTTTCCTTATCACTCCAGAATTTGAAATGTTATAAGATTTTACTAAGGCTTATATGTGTAAATCTTTTCCCCTTCCTTTGCTGCCAAAATAACAAAAAGTAATTTGCTACTAAGAAGATCTGACCAAAAATGATAAAGCAATCCAGAAAACAAACATTTTCAATTTGTCATCAGAAACAGAAGGAACAGTGATCATGATACCTGTTTCAAGTTATTTACAACTGAATCTTTTAATTAACATAGCATTTTCAGCTCACATAGTCTTTTAGACTAGATTCCTCCCCTTATCCAAAGAAAGTTATGAATAAAATAACTAACCCTCATTTATACAAATTCTTCTCCCAGCAAAAGCAAAATACATTCTTGAAAGATAGGGTTTCCCAAGATAACTTTAGTTAGAAAAAGTGATTCTTTTTTTCTATGGAGAAGAAACAAATTACATCATACCTTCATATGTAAAATTCCAGTAAATAATACAGTAAAAGTTTCACTAAATCAAAGTCACAAGCAGCTCTGATAAAAGAGTTTTGTTTTACAGGGTACAAACGTATTTTTCAGTGAATAATCCAATAATCAGCTCTATATAAAGAATAAGATCACACATCATTGGTAAAGTAATCTTCATTTGCTAGGGTGTCATGAAACAAATGAGAGAGTCAAAATGCTGCAACCTATCACAAGCATCCATTTTGTTTAACCTCTAATGAGTTGTTACACTGGCCTGCCTTATATTCCATTAACTGGATGCATCTCTGTCATGGAAACAACCTCAAGCATCTTCAGGGCAAAGACTAAATCTACCAGAGCAGAGTAGGCTACGTAGCAAACACTTGTTGTGTACCTTGCCTAGTAAATGCTTTTTTACGTGAGTCTGTCAAACTCAGAGACTTAATTCTGGTCAGCTCAAGACATACAACTAAATACTCCCAAGCCACCAGTCAGACATAAACATATATGCATATAAACACATACACAAACAGACTTAAAAACATACGTGAGAATGAGTTTTGGCACATAATATCAATATTTCCCTCCTACTCTAGTCAATGATAACATTTTACTTTTAAATGTACTAATTTACTGCTGGTCTAAACACTCCATCAATGTATTTACTGTGAAAATATTTTACTATAACACAAAATATTATTGCTTCATGGAATTCTTTTGAAAAGGATTCAGTTCAGTTCAGTTCAGTTCACTCACTCAGTCATGCCCGACTCTTTGCGACCCCATGAATCGCAGCATGCCAGGCCTCCCTGTCCATCACCATCTCCTGGAGTTCACTCAGACCCACGTCCATTGAGTCAGTGATGCCATCCAGCCATCTCATCCTCTGTCGTCCCCTTCTCCTCCTGCCCCCAATCCCTCCCAGCATCAGAGTCTTTTCCAATGAGTCACTCTTCGCATCAGGTGACCAAAGTACTGGAGTTTCAGCTTAAGCATCATTCCTTCCAAAGAAATCCCAGGGCTGATCTCCTTCAGAATGGACTGGTTGGATCTCCTTGCAGTCCAAGGGACTCTCAAGAGTCTTCTCCAACACCACAGTTCAAAAGCATCAATTCTTCGGTGCTCAGCCTTCTTCACAGTCCAACTCTCACATCCATACATGACCACAGGAAAAACCATAGCCTTGACTAGATGAACCTTTGTTGGCAAAGTAATGTCTCTGCTTTTGAATATGCTATCCAGGTTGGTCATAACTTTCCTTCCAAGGAGTAAGCATCTTTTAATTTCATGGCTGCAGTCACCATCTGCAGTGATTTTGGAGCCCCCCAAAATAAAAGTCTGACACTGTTTCAACTGTTTCTCCATCTATTTCCCATGAAGTGGTGGGACCGGATGCCATGATCTTCATTTTCTGAATGTTGAGCTTTAAGCCAACTTTTTCACTCTCCACTTTCACTTTCATCAAGAAGCCACAAACATAAAAGTAAACCTAAAATATTCATAAGTATACATGTCACAAAAAGAACATATACCATAATAAATACATTGAGATAACAAACAAAACAATAAATCAAATAATAAAAGTACTGCTTTACCTATCTCTGTGTTTACAGTGCTTACTCAGTGCTATGGACCGAATATTTGTATCCTTCCAGAATACATACACTGAAATCCTAACCCCGAAATTAACAGTATTAGGAGATGGAACTTTTGAAAGGTGACCTAGTCGTGAAGGTGGATTGCGCATAAATGGGATTAGTGCCCTTACAAAAGAGGCCCCCAAAAGTTCCCTTGACCCCTTTTACAATGTGAGGACAAGGTGAAGGGGCATTGTCTGTGAACCAGAAAATGGGTTCTCACTAGACACAGAATCTTCCAGCCCCTTGATCTTGGACTTTCCAGACTCCACAACTGTGAGAAATGAATGTCTGTCTTTTATAAACTACCCAGTCTATGGTATTCCTGTTATAGCAGCCTGAACAGATTAAGACTCCGTAGCTCCTCAAAACTAAGCTGTGTTTCTATATACTTACAACAAAAGATAAATCAAGAAAACAGCCCCATTTACAATGGAATCAAAAAGAATATAATACTTGGTAGTAATTTAACCCAAGAAGGTGCAAGATCAGTACACTGAAAATTATAAAACACTAATGAAAAATATTAAAGAAGACACACATAAATGAAAAGACAGCCCATATTTGTGGATTAGAATAAACAATACTGGTAAAATGTCCATACTACAGAAAACTATTTTCAGATTCAGTTTATCAGCCTATCAAAATGCCAGTGCTCCTTTTATAGAAATAGAAAAAACAATCCTAAATCTTGCATGGAGTCACAAAAGACCACAAGCAAAGCAGCCTTGAGTACGAAGAGCAAAGCTGAAGCATCACACTTTGTGATTTCAAACTATCATACAAGATTATATAAGTGAGCAAACAATCTGGTACTAGCATAAAAATAAACACATAGATCAATGGAACAGAATAGAGAACCCAAAAATAAACCCATGCATAGATGGTTGACTAACTTTCAACAATGGCACCAAAACACAAAATGGGAAAAGATGGCCTCTTCAATAAATGGGGTTGGGAAAACTGGGTAATTATATGTAGAAGAATGAAATTGAGCCCTTATCTTATATCATACACAAAAACAAACTCAAGGAAACCTAAGGAAAAGACCTGAAATCATAAGATTCTCAGAAGAAAATCTAGGGGAAAATCTCCTTGATATTAGTCTTGGCAATAATTTTTTGGATACAGCAGCAAAAGCACAGACAACAAAAACAAAAATAAACAAATGAGACACATTAAACTAAAAAGTTTCTGCATAGCAAAGGAAAGAGTCAAGAAAGAAAATACTTGCAAACCATACATCCAATAAAGGGTTAATATCCAAACTATAAAGGAACTCTTACAACTCAAAGCCAAAAAAAAAAAGAATCAAATAATTCAATTTAAAAATGGGCAAAGGATCTAAATATACATTTTTCCAAAGAAGACATACAAATGGCCAAAAGGTATATGATAAGATGTTCAATATCACTAATCAGGAAAATGTAAATCAAAACCACAGCCACACCTGCTAGTATGTCTATTATCAAAAAGACAACAAATATTGTTCAGGATGTGGAGAAAAGGGAGTCCTTATACACTGTTGGTGGGAATGTAAACTGGTATTGCAATATGGAAAACAGTATGGAGGCTCTTCAAAAAATTAAAAATAGAACTACCATATGATCTATAAATCCTACTTCTAATTATATATTTGAAGGAAATGAAATCATCATCTTGAAGAGATATTTGCCCTCCCATGTTCATTGCAACATTACTCACAATAGCCAAAATATACGAACAATCTAAGTGCCCATGAGCAGATGAATGGATAAAGAAGATGTGGAAGACATATATTATCTGTGGAAGATATCTATATATGAAATCCCACATTTCATACGGGATTTATATCTCCAGTTTTATACATATATATATGTGTGTATGTGTATATATATATGTATAATATATAAATATATAAAATATAATACATATTAAAAATATATAAAAAAAGGAAATCCTGCCATTTGTAACAACATGGATGAGCCTGGAGGGCATCATGCTAAGTGTAATATCCTGAAAAAGAGAGATACTGTAGGTATCATGTGGAATCTGGGGGAAAAAAAAATGTCAAACTCATAGAAACAGAATAGGATGGTGGTTTTCAGGGCCCTGAGGAAGACGTTGGTCAAAGGGTACAAACTTTCAAGTATCCAATGAATAAGTTCTGAAGATGTAATAAACAGAATGGTGACTATAGTTGATACTTCTGTTTTGTATATTTGAAATCTGCAGAGAGTGTAGAATGTATGCATTCTCACCAAAGAAACCAAAAAACAAACAAACAGAAAACAGCAATCACATGAGATAGATGTGTTAATTAACTTGATTGTGGCAATCATTTCACAATGTAAATGCACACCAAATCATTACAGTATACACATTAAATATATTACAATTTTATTTGTCAGTTATACTTTCATAAAGCTGAGGGATCGAGAGAGAAAGAATCAACAGCAACAACAACAAAAAAGACATCCAGACCTTGTGTGGAATTTAACCAAGTGTTTCATTATGGATATAAGATTAAGATACTTCAGGACCTTGGCTTAATGTCTTAAAACACCCAAGAAGTATGGCATAACTGTAGACAGTACCTGCAGTAGTTGATCAACACTTAAATAATGTGCCATTCAGATTTTAAAAAGTTAGTGGTGTGCTACAGAGTATCATGAATAGTGCAAGAGATGAACTAGACTGAATAAAAAGATGATGGCCCATGATAAAAAATGAGTTAGCATCATTTGTCTATCTGGGACTCCAAGAGATGATTTAAAATAAGGAAATAACCCCTCCTCACCAAAGTGGCACCCTTTGGAGTCACTGCTTTTGATGTTGTGTGTGTTCCCATGTATTGGTGGCTTTGAAATCAGCTCTGGAGTCTCCTTCACAAGAGATAGCATTATGAGTAACCATCCCATCATGTAGACGGTGGGGTCTGAGAAGAGTCCAAGTCCCACCTGCCTCATGCTCTCCTTCACAAACCTGCTGCGCTTCCTAAATTACCTCAGAATCCACTGCACTCAGCTGGAAGCTAATGAATGTTCTGGAGGAGAAGTGTCACCATCTGCTATCCACAGCCATTGATACCCACGAGGCAGTGAGTGCTCCGGGACAGGCACTAAGCAGATGAGTGGGAAGACAAATAGGTTGAAGCCCCACGACTAACAGCCATAGGAAACTGAACAGGGCATTAACCTCTCTTAGAGTCCTCTTCTGTAAAGTGAGGAGTAACTGCTCTGCCTACCTGACAGTGCTATGGAAGTTTAGGAAGTAAATGCCCTATCTGTAAGTGCTGTAAGAACCAGGGAATGGAGGGAGTAGGTAAAGGGAAATGAGAAGGAAGAAAAAGAGGAAAAGTAAGAGAGAGAGAGAGAGGTCAGGACAAGGACAGGAGAATGAGAAAGAGGGAAAAGGGAGAAAGGAATGAAAATATGGGGACAAAAGAGTGAGGGAAGTGAGGGGAAGTAGAAAGGGAGAAGCAAGGGGAAGGGGATGGGGCTAGGAGGACGAGGAAGCTGTGAAGGAATGTAGGCTTTGAAACCTGAATTCTTCCAGGCTCTGCTCCCACCTAGGTGTTTGTATTGGGCAAAGCATTTATCTGAGCTTCACATGTGTCTTGGGGAATGAGGATACTAATTCCGCCTTTCAATGTTATTATAAAGATTATCCACTCATTTGTTTCAACAAATATTTATTGAGCACCATTCCAGGTGCTTCACATGCATCAGTCAACAAGCACACCAGAAGCTCTGTCTTCTGGGAGCCCATATTCTAGTATGAACTGAAGAGTCCAGTATGAAACCTGGACAGTCAGTAGATGTTAGTTAACATTTTCATTGATACTAACAAACTATAAAATAGTATAAAAGGTAAAAATATTACTATTAGCCCAAATTAATCAAATTAGCCAGACTCCATTTCTATGGAGAAATGGAGGTTAGAAGAGGTAAACTTTGATGAAGAAGGGAAGAAAGTTCTGGTACACCTGATGGTACCCAGGAGAGAAATTGAGGAACAGGAACATGATGATACCCAGGAGAGAAACTGAGGAACAGGAACCTCTATGAGCCCAGGATGCACCACCCTGAAATAAAAGTAGAAAACTGCTCTTCAACCAAAATACCCACTGTGGGCTGTTAAATGAAGAGGGAAAAAAAATCTACTATAATATTTAAGATGTTACATGTATTTTCAAAGCCCCTCAGGTTATTCTAATGATCAGTCAGGACTGAGAATCACTGAACTAAATAATTCATATATGAATAATTGAGAACAAGTTTGTTGCACTATGTGAAGTGTAAGTATATAATTAATGTACATGAGGGATCATTTTGCACTTCCTGGAGCTAGAACAGGAACTTTTGAGTTTTTCTACTAAGGGTGACATGTTTGTACTGATCCACACTCTCCTTGTTCACTTGACTTACAGAAGGTGAGGGGGAGTGTGCAAGATGAGAGAAGTAAAATGAAAGGATTTTGAATGTGCCTTAAATAGGGCTCAGTCTGGGGGGTGAAGAGGATGCGGAGCCACTTAAAATTTATTATTTTTTTTTTTAATTTTACGGCGGCGGGGGGGGGGGGCGGCGGCGGCGGCGGGGAGAGCCGCGGGGCCCGGGCTCAGGGGCCCGGTGGGGCGCCCCCGCGGGCGCGCGCTCACGGGCGCCCCCCGCGCGCGGCCCCGCCGCCGCCTTGCTCTCCGCTTTTGTCACACCCACTTAGAATTTAAACTAGGAAATGGCATATTCTAAAGGCTATCCTTCTAACAAAGTTTCATAATACACCCTTATCTGGACTTACTAGAAATGTGCTCTTCTGTTAATCTCTAAGTTGGTATAGTTTTCTTATTTTTTAATGTAAAAGCTATCTTTTAAATATACAATCTCAGCGTAAATCACTAAGGAGACATATATAGAGAAAATGTATACAGAGTAAAGGATTCAAATATTTTAGTCCAATGTGAGTTACTTAAGAAATAAGGACAAATAAATGAGAGAAAAATTATAATAATAAATATAATATTAGCTAACTATGTGACAGGCACAGTTAGGGTATGTATTAAATCATTTAACCATTAAAGAATCCTGTGAGAAAGGTACTGAATGTCATTTTGCAAATAAGAAACAGAGGCGCCCAGAGTTGCTCAAAATCTTGCTGCTATAAATGGCAGAATACTAGAGACTTGAATCCAGGTGGGTAGACTGATACAGAGCCTGCATTCTTCTTTGTTAATTGAAGTATAGTTGGTCATAACGTTGTGTTAGTGTCTGGTAGACAACAAAGCATTCAGTTATACGTGTATATATATGTACTATTTTCCATATACTTTTCTATTATGGTTTATTACAGGATGTTGAATACAGCTCCCTTTGCTATACATTAAAGCCTTATTGCTTATTTATTTTACTTACATGGTGTGTATCTGTTAATCCCACACTCCTAATTTACCCCTCTCCCAGCCCTTTCTCCTCTGGTAACCATAAGGTTGTTTTCTCTGTCTGTGGGTCAGTTTCCATCTCATAAATCAGTTCATTTGTGTCATTTTAGATCCCACATGTAAGTGGTATCATAAGGCGCTTGTCTCTGTCTGACTGACTTCACTCAGTGTGACCATCTCCAGGTCTATCCATGCTGCTGCAGATGGCATTATTTCACTCCTTTTTATGGCTGAACAGTATTCCATTATGTATGTATATCACATCTTCTTTATGCATTCATCTGTCAATAGACATTTAAGTTGCTTCCACGTCTTGGCTCTTAAATAGTGCTTTCAACATTTGGAGAAGGCAGTGGCACCCCACTCCAGCACGCTTGCCTGGAAAATCCCATGGATGGAGGAGCCTGGTAGGCTGCAGTCCATGGGGTCGCGAAGAGTCGGACATGACTGAGCGACTTCACTTTCACTTTTCACCTTCATGCATTGGAGAAGGAAATGGCAACCCACTCCTGTGTTCTTGCCTGGAGAATCCTAGGGACGGGGGAGCCTGGTGGGCTGCCGTCTATGGGGTCTCACAGAGTCAGACATAACTGAAGCGACTTAGCTGCAGTAGCAACAGCAGCAGCTTTGAACACTGGGGTGCAGGTATCTTCAAATTACAGTTTTTTCTGGATATACACCCAAGAGTAGGGTTGCTGGATCAGAAAGCAACTCTATTTTGTTTTTTGAGGAATCTCTATACTGTTATCCATAGGGGCCACACCAATTTGCATTTCCATCAACAAGGTAGGTTCCCTTTTATCCACAGCCTGTCCAGTATTTTTTATTTTTAGGCTTTTTGATGGTGGCCATTCTGACCAGTGTAAAGTGGTACCTCACTGTAGTTCTTATTTGAATTTTTCCAATAATTAGCAACGTTGAGCATCTTTTCATGTGCCTATTGGCCGTATGTATGTATTCTTTAGAGAAATGACTATTTAGGTCTTCTGCCCATTTTTTGATTGGGTTGTTTGTTTTTCTTTCATTGAGCTGCATGAGCTGTTTGTATATTTCAGACAGAGTCTATACTCTTACCTTCCAAGGCACAACATATAATCCTCAAAATGTTTACCTCTGGAACACAGACCCTCCCTCATTAACAGACCTTTCCAGGCATCTTGCCTTGACTACACTGGTTCCCCAGCAGCAGTTCAGAATTCAGTCAGCAATGGAAAAGAGAAATCATGCGCACTCAGGTAATCCACAATATAAATTAGCCATGTACAGATCATGAAGAGGAGACTGTGTCTTAAGGAGCTTCCAACTGATTTCTTACATTTTATAAGCTACCAACTGTAAAAGTCTTGCCTAACAAAATTCTGTTGGTACAATCTGACCAATCTGGTGGGCATATATTAAGTTTTCAATAAATTCTTGTTGATCAAAACAATATCCAGATCTAAACAATTCATCTACCAGCCCAGGCATCTTTTTATTACAAACTCACTTTTTATTATTCCTATGCATGTTTCCATGTTTACTAGATATTGATGCACCCATATACATTATGAAGTATCATATCATTGGTTTTAAAGTTTATGTCATAGCAATCTGCATAAATTGGGTTTTTCCTCAACATTATATTTTTTATATCTAGCCAGGTAGATAGAAATAGCTCTAAGACAGTCACTTTAACTGCTGTAAACGATTTCACTTTGTGAAAAGTCTGAAATTCATTTATCCATTTTCCTGTTGATGTATTTTGTCACTGATTATTGATCAAAAACCCCATTTTCATAAAAGGCAGAATATTAATTTTATTATTTAAGAAAAAAGATCTACAAAAACAAATTCAAAACAACTAGCAAAATAGCAATAAGAGCATGCATATAGATAATTACCTTAAATGTAAATGAATTAAATGCCCCAACCAAAAGACATAGGATGACTGAACAGATACAAAAACAAGGCCCATATATATGTTGTCTATAAGAAACCTACTTCAGATCTAGGGACAAATATAGAATGAAAGTGAAGGGATGAAAAAGGTATTCCACACAAATGAAAATTAAAAGAAAACTGGAGTAACAGTACTCATATCAGACAAAAAAAGACTTTAAAATAAAGACTATGTCAAGAGACAATGAAGGACACTATATAATGATGAAGAGATCAACCCAAGAAAAAGATATAACAATTGTAAATATATATGCCCTCAACATAGGAGCACCTCAATATATAAGGCAAATACTAACAGCCATAAAAGGAGAAATTGACAGCAACACAGTAACAGTGAGTTACTATTATGTAGGAGTCTTTAACTCCCCATTTTCATCAATGGACAGACAACCAGACAGAAAATCAACAAGGATACATAGGCCTTAAATGACACACTAAACCAAATGGACTTAATTGATCTTTATAGAGCATTCTAAGCAAGTCTCAGTAAATTTAAGAAAATTGAAATTATATCAGGTATCTTTTTTCTATCACAACACTACGAGATTATAACCAACAACACAAGAAAAAAACTAAAAAAAAAAACCAGAAAACACGGAGGAAGTCAAAAAATAAGCTACTAAATAACCAATGGATCACTGAAGAAATCAAAGTGGAAATAAAAAATTACCTAGAGACAAAACAAAAGCACAATTCAAAACCTATGGGATGCAGCAAAAGCAGTTCTAAGAGGGAAATTTTTAGCAATACAATCTTATCTCAGAAAACTTTCAAATAAACAATCTAATCTTATACCTAAAGCAACCAGAGGAAGAAGTAAAAGCAAAACCCAAAGTTAGTACAAGGAAAGAAATCATGAAGGTCAGAGCAGAAATAAACAAAACAGAGATGAAAAAGACAAAAGAAAGGATTCATGAAACTAAAACCTTGTTCTTTAAAAAGATAAACAAAATTGAAAAACCTTTAGCCAGACTCATCAAGAAAAAAAGGATAAAATTAAAAAGGGAAAAAATTAAAATTAAAAAACAATAAAATGAAAAAGGAAAAAACAGAAGTTAACAATGGATACCACAGAAATACAAAGGATCATAATTACTACAAGCACATATATGCCAATAAACTGGACAATCTTAGAAGAAATGGCAAATTCTTAGAAAAATACCATCTCCCAACACTGAACCAGGAAGAAATGAAAAATAACAGCAGCCCAGACATCTATTTCGATGCTGCAGTGCCTAAGCTGTGCAAGGAACAAAGATGCTTAAAAATAATGTGTCCAGGCCTCCCTGGAGGTCCAGTGGTTAAGAATCCACCTGCCAACGCAGCAGGCATGGGTTCAGTCCCTAGTCTGGAAAGATCCGACATGCTACAGGGCAACTGAGCCCATGCACCACAACCACTGAGCCCGCACTCCTGCAGCCAGGGCTCCACACAAGAGCGGGCACTGCAGTGGGAAGCCCATGCACTGCAGCTAGAGAGTAGCCCCTGCTCTCCACAACTAGAGGAAGCCCTCACACAGCAACAAAGACCCAGCATAGCCAAAAGTAAATTTAATTAATTAATTAATTTTTTTAAAAAAAGATGGTGTTGCCAATCAAAGTGTGTGGTGCACAAAGTACATGGATGGCAAGGGTACAGGAAGTACAATCTCAATCATTGATAGAACCCTTGTCCCCCTGGCCTAATTTTCAGACTCAGTAAAACACACTGTGGCTCCAGGGGGAAGAAGACAGGGCTGGGAATTGGGAGCATTGAGTCTCAGTCCTGGTAACTAGCTCCAAGGGTCATTTAATTTTTCTGTTTCATTTTTTGTCACAATGTATGCCCTGCCATTTCTGAGGACTATTGTAAAATTCCCTGAGATAATATTAGGGAATGTGCTTTCTGTATTTAAAGCCTACAGGCCAGGCCAGTAAAAATGGCAAGGGTTTTAGAGACCAACAGACCTAGGTTTAAATTCCAGGTCTGCCATTCGTCAGCTACGTGATCTTGGGCAAGTAACCTGCCCTCTCTAAACATAATGCCCTCATCTGTTAAAAAGAGTTACTAGTAAGATCTATCTCTTAGAATAATCAAAATAACTAAATTAGCTGATTATATAAAGCACCTGGCACATATTAATGCTAAATAAATGGTAATTATTATGCTTGTTTTCCAGCCATTATTTCTCAGGTTAGTCTTACATAGACTATAAACATCTTGAAGGCTTTGACAATGAATTCTTTGAAATCCCTACAGCATTTAGCATAGAACTGAATATGTGAATAGTGACTAGTAGCAGCAGCAGAAGAAACAATACTAGTAGGAGCAAAATGGTGGTCCTGTTAAGGACCACTCTTAGCAGGAATCAGCAACAGTAATAGCAGAGCAATAGTATTACAGTAAAGCCAGCAATAATAATGATAGTAGTAATTGCAATGCTATCCTAGCCTATGCCTTCTTCTACTATGCATCTTCTATCCTCATATCAAGAAGATAAAGTCTCCCATGCAAATAAACACTGATTTATAGGCACTGGGTCAATAAGAAATTGAGCAACCCTTGCAAGCTGAGGAAGCGCAAATGCTAATGGATGTTAAATACAGGCTGCATCATACTAATCCCGTAAATTGTCATCTGTTATCAGATGCAGCATCTCTATTCCACTGTTAAATGGGGAAAATGCTAAAGAAAGAAACTGGCAGAATTCTGATCAGTGGTGAGCATAATTCACTCAATAATTAAGAAGAAAACAATCTGAGGCCCTTTTGCTCTCAAACTGAAGCCTTCCTTAGAACTTTCTTCTCTGACCCTCAAAACCTCAACATCTTAAAAGACTCCAGTCCTCCAGATTCAAAGTTAATTTTTCAGGTATCAGGGAATGAGCAGAAAGGCTCAGATAACTACCTGAAAGAGAAGCCCAAGTCTGTCCCAGCTACTTTGGGTCAAAGGACAAAGAGCTTGGGAGAGCAACCACCATGAAGCCAAGAAAATAAATTAAAACACCAGATGAATTCCCCCATCCATCCTCATAAGTAAGGTTTTCTTTCTCTGGTGAAAATGTTAATTATTGCTTAAGAAAGTAACCCAAAGCATAGACGCATTGTAATTTCCTCCTTTCTACACTTGTTTTTAATGCATGGCTTCCTTTGGAGAACATGGGGGAGGAAGTTTATTTAAGTCTATTTAATAATATGTACATGGTATATATTTTAAAAGAAAACACTTACAAAGAGGTAAAAGTGGCAAAGCTTGACCACGAACCACGTATAAAGAAATATCCTTCCAATAAGAGCAATTCCAAAGGGGGAAACATAATCTCTGGTTAGCAAATATATATATATGAAGACACTTAACACTATAGATATCCAAATACATGTATATAGGCTCAGTACATAACACATCAATATGATGACACACCAAGAAATAAATATCTTAATGGAAAACTCAAAGGAACTAAAACACGATGTATCAGGAAGACTCTCACCACTATTGGATAGTATTTTTATTCATGTGAGAATGAAGGACAATAATCTGTTCTTTGGGAATAAACAAGTCAGGAGCCTTTTTCTGTATAGGCCTAATGAGCTCTCCATAGCTTTCCTCTTTCCTCAATGATAGGAAATCAGAGTTCACAAAGAAGTATCCATTTGGCTGAATGCCAAGGGGAGAAACATTTTGCTCAGAGCTCTTTGAGCAGACAGCCCAAGGAAGAGAAAGTTTGGGTTCTCCCCTGCTCTGCTGAGGATGCACATAGGCAGTAACTCTGGGGATGGTATTGCAGCAAAGTGTCCACAGTTTAAAATCTGCTATCTCTGTCTTATCACCACATCCCCAAAGTCAGCCAGGGTTTACAGACCTTCAAATTTCCCTTGGCCCACCCGGGAATGGATTTCCTGACTCTAGACTACTAATTTGCCAAGTTCAGTATATGCCAACAGTGGGCCTCAGTTAGGTAATGGGAAAATACAGAATCTGGTGTCATCAAATGGGTGTGTACTTGCAAATATCCACCAAGTGGTTGATGGCGAGCCACGATGAATACAGAACAAGGACCTGAACTAGCAGTTTTGTGTTCAGCCACGTAACACTGTTACCCCACAGTCAGTTCTTTCTTCACTGGTAGCAAAGATTCCCAAGTCTTTTTTGGTACCAGAGGCAGCAGAAGCTCTAGAAATATTTGGGGTAGAGAGAATGGAGTGACCTAGCAGAAGCAGAGGCAACACTCAGGGTAGGAATAAGCAAAGCTATGAAGCTATGCTCCTACCGCCACCACAAATGCCCACTATTTATTTGAACGATGAGATTTAGAATTACTAATTCGGACTTGAGCAGAGTGTTCAGCCCTTAAATAGTCCTAATAGTAACCTAGTAAAATGTTTTGTAAACTCTAATTGCTACTGCTAAGTCGCTTCAGTCGTGTCCCACTCTGTGCGACCCCATAGAGGGCAGCCCACCAGGCTTCCCCGTCCCTGGGATTCTCCAGGCGAGAATGCTGGAGTGGGTTGCCATTTCCTTTTCCAATGCATGAAAGTGAAAAGTGAAAGGGAAGTCGCTCAGTCGTGTCCGACTCTAGCGACCCCATGGACTGCAGCCCACCAGGCTCCTCCGTCCATGGGATTTTCTAGGCAAAAGTACTGGAGTGGGGTGCCATTGCCTTCTCTGTGTAAATTCTAAAGCACTATATAAATGTTGTCTTTACTATTAACATTATTACCAAAAACATAATACCCAGACTTTACCATTTGAAAATGTATTTTATTCTTATTTGTTTTTAAGCTGTTAATGGTCTAGGTAGTTTCTTCAATGAACTTTAGAGCACTTACAAATTATGTTAGATAGTCTTCAGAGAAATTCTAGACCAATGAATCAATGAGAATAACAGTAGAAGGGGGGAAAAACTTTCAAAAATGTGTCCTTTCCTTCAGGAAACATTATTTTCTGTTACTAAAGAAAACCCCACTCAGCCTGAAATATTATGGATCCTTGAACAATATAGGTTTGAACTACACAGGCCGACTTACACAGAATTTCTTCACTAAATACATAGTTTAGTACTGCATGTCCACAGTTGATTAAATCCATTGATATGAAACCGTAGATACGGAGCTGTAGATTTTTGACTGTGTAGTGTCAGTGTCTCTAACCCCCTCATTGTTCAGTGTCAACTTGGTTGACTTTACCAATATTCAAGGCTATTTCATGCAACTAGGAATTGGTCTTCTAATAACAGTTACCTGACCGAGAAGACTTTTGGAACAAAGAAACACTCTGCTCCATGTATTATTCCTGCTTCCACCCATTACATACACAGAAAACACTTTTCTTGCAGTTTTAGAATAGGAGCTTTCCTTTATTCCAGCCGTCAAGGTTCAGAGGTACAGAGGTCTAGCTTTGGAGACTAAAATATTGTGCTATGTGATTTAGTACCAGACTCAGACAATGTAAGTACTATGATGTGAATTCTGGCCACTCCTAAGATTTTCCAAACTTTGATGGGTAAAATCTGAAGGGAGGGGGGTGGTAGATGAGGGCTGCCATATAAGTGATTAAAACAATTCTATTTGCCCAGATACAGGAACCTGAGTTCCCTTCAGAGAGAATAGTACCTTTGTTTTGAAAAAAAACAAAAACCTGAATATACCTTGGTCACATCTACCAATTTTCCTTGAAGAACAATGTGAAATAACCTAAATATAGTTGCTTAAAATTTAAAATATAAGTACTATTTTTGGTAGAGAAGATTTTCACTCGAGGTTGAGCTTGAGTGGTCTTTAGAGACTTTTTTTTTTTTTTTCAGAAAGGAGCTATGGATTGAGGATAAGGTTCATCTAAAGGCAGTGGAGAGAGTGGATAGTCCCAATCTTTGGATGAGACAGAGACTTCGACTGAGAAAGCCACCCTTAGACTGGGAGGGGAGGAACCTTGTTCTCTTTCTGGGTTCTTGGGAGAGGTATACTTAGATTCTTATAAGTACAGCACCCCAGTGTGTGGTCAACTGGCTTCTGCCACATAGAAGCATCCAGAAAACCAGGCAGGAGGGCACTAGAAAGGTACCCTGGAGCTATGTAAAACTTTGAAGGTAACAAAACTGCTATAAACTGAGTTGTACCCCTCAAAGTTCATACGTTGAAGCCTTAACCCTCAATATGACTATATTTGGAGACAGAGCCCATAAGGAGGTAATTTAAGTTAAATGAAGTCATATGGGTGGGACCCTAATCCAACAAGAAGAAAAATCAGAGAGCACGTGTGCGCTGCCCTCTCCCCATCTCCGTCTCCCTCTCTCTCCCACTGTCTCTCTTCCTCCCCCTTCTCCCTCACTCCTTCCGTCTCCCTCCTTCCCGCTCTCTCTCATGTACACTTGCACACATTTTTCTCTTTCTTCCATGTGAGCACATAGCAAGAAAAACAGCCACCTACAAGTCAGGAAGAGAGCTCTCATCAGGAACTGAATTGCTGAGCACCTTGATCTCATACTTCCCAGCCTCTAGGGCTGTGAGAAAACAAATACGTGTTGTTTAAGCCAATCTATGGTATCTTGGTGGGCTTCCCAGGTAACACAGTGGTAAAGAATCCACCTGCCAATGCAGGAGGCATAGGAGACAAGGATTCAATCCCTGGAGAAGGAAGATCCCCTGGAGAAGGAACTGACAACGTGCTCCAGTATTCTTGCCTGGAGAATCCCATGGACAGAGGAACCTGGTGGCCTACAGTCTGTGGAGTCGCAGAGAGTCAGATGCAACTGGGCACACACACATGGTATCTTGCTATGGCAGCCCCCAAGTCAACCAAGACACATACCCATTAATAGTAACTGTTTCAGGATACTTTCTGTATAAGTTTCTGTTTGTTTCATTATTCCTTCATCTTAAATAGTTTTATCAAACCTGACAGTCTAGCAGATCCCTCAAGTTATTTGAAGGCCTAATATGCTTTGTAAACTGTGTGAGGCAAGGGAAAACAATGACAAATATGATAGACACAGACACTGCCTTTATGATCAGTCTAGACAGGAATATATTAAATATATACATATATATGTTCATGATAATTGTAACAAGTGCCATCCTACCATATGAGAGCATACAGTAGTCTCTGCCGTGCTATGCAGAATTAAGAGGAGATCCTGGTCTTTGTATGCAAGAATCGGGCAAGGCTAGTGTGGTAGTGGGGGCAGCCACAGCCTGAGGGAGATTAGAGATCCTATACCACATAAGGCAATGGCCAGGCTTGATGAAAAGACTGGGCATCAACCATCTCTCTCTTGTTCACTACAACAATATCCCCAGAATTTTGCACACCCTAGCACACTGCAGACACTCCACAAGTATTTGTTTTTAGATGGATGGGCACGACTGACAGTACCGTGGGGGAAAATCTCAGAAATAAATGGGAGGAAATCCGAGAGGACTATAGCCCTATCCTCCAGTATATAAAAACATAAAGTTGCTGTCATAAGAGTATAAAGAAGAAGTGACACTTTATTACAATTCTCAGGGACATTCCAGTAAAACTGACTGAAGATTTGTTTCGGGGACCATGTCAGAAATGCTCTGTAATAAACAGCTGTTGTTTCTGCCCAACAGCCATTTCCAAAAGTTCCAAGAGATTCAAAGTTTTTACCTCTGAAGCCTCTTTTCCTTTCGGAGAGAAGATCCAAAATTTCCTTTGGGAAATCACCCTCTACCATTCTCCTGTCACGTGGTTTCCATGGAATTGAATTCAACTGGAGCTACAGGGGAGTCCCTGATTGGCTTTAAAAAACCAACATATCCCATCCCTGTGGCTACACTGAGTACTTCCAGAATGGCACAGAAATCAGTCAGAGCCAAGGAAGTATGCTTAGTCTTTCTCTGGTATTGGTAGTGGGAGTGTATAAAACCACAAAGTGAACCAGTAAAGCTGACACCCAAATGAAGCAAGCCTAGAGACTGAACATGGTGATAATACGTGAGCACTGGACCAAACCGCACTGGAAGCTCAGCCTGCCTGTGTACTTTATGTGAACTGATACATTCCCTTCTTACGTAAGACACTTAAGAATCCTAATGGATATGCCCTGCTTGCCCTGTCCTCACTGTCTTATAGGCTGAAGTAGGCCGGGTCACAGGAGCAATCTGCCCAGCTCAAGCCTCTCTGGAAGGCAGCTTGGATTTTTCTGGCAGGGCTCCACAGGCATCCTGCCAGCAAGGATGGTCCTGAGAGAGCTCCGTTTGCCCTGTGATTAAGGGCTCCGTCCTACAACCTGCCCTCCCTGCATCTGTTTCCTACGGCAGGAGGGCAAAATGCCCAATATGAGATATATGGGAAATCCCTGGGCTTGAAGTTCAGAGTTATTGATGCAATAACAGATTTCAGCTGTCTCCCTTTCTGTTACCACTTTGTCATGTCACAATTGCCCAAAACCAAGAAAAGGAACCCTCAGTGGCTCAGTGGAATTATATAGACAGAGAGAACAACCCCTGAAGACAGAAGGGTAGTTCTCTTTCCACACTACCCTGCAGCCCAAGATTAAGTGGCCATAGCCTTTCCCTTCAGTTCTCTGTCACAGGTCTTCAGCACACAGCTCTACCCTGCAGTCATAGGATGCTATGGACTGAACCGTGTCCCGCAAAATCTGTATGTTGAAGCCCTAATTCCTCCTCTCCCAATATGACTATATTTGGAGTGGAGATAATTAAGGTTAAAAGAGGTCATAAAGGCAGGTCCTAATCCAATGGGACTTCTAAAAGAGGTAGAGACACTGAGCTCTCTCTCTCTCCCACACACAAACAGCAAGCAAAGGCCATGTGAAGACAGAGTGAGAAGGTATGAGTCTACAAGCCAGGAAAAGAGTTCTCACCAGAAACCAAATCAGCCAGAACCTTGATCTTGAACTATTAATCCCCAGAATCATGGGAAAATATTAGTAAATTTCTGTAGTTTAAGCCACCTTATCTATGATATTTTGCTATGACAGACTGAACAGACTAATAAACAGAAGGTTACATTTCTCTAAAGCCAGTAGGAGCAAATTGTGTGATAAGGTTGTGTGAAAAACTAAAGTAATCTTTACTTAAGAAAATACTAACATACTGTTGATGGGCAATAATTGTCATGTTTTATTCTACCACACATAAAAAGAGACAGAGGGGCAACCAGCATGAGTCACCATTGAGGGAAACTGAAGTTACTGGCATGGAAAAGAGGATATGGTGGTTTTCAAACAGCAAAGAGGTGTCATGTTGAAGAGTGAGCTAACCTTGTTCTGGTACTCAAAAACCAGAAGATCAACAGAGAAAGAGAAGGTAAAGCTGGTTTCAGTTTAACATTAGAAAGCACTCATGAAGAGGTGCCCAACAATTGAAAGGATTGCTTCCTTGGGCCACGGAGCACCTTCTTACTGAAGATAAACAAGTAGAGACTGAATAAGCATCTCTCAGAAATATCAAGCAAGCAATTCTCACAGCAAGGCACAAGGTTGAACTGTAAAACTTCTATCTCTTCCTCCAACTCTACGATCTTATGAATCTATGACTAATAGCACAGCAGACTCCTGGTTTCAAATCCCGACTCTGTCACTTACAAACTGTGTGACTCTGAACAAGGGACTTCCTCATCTGCAAAATCAGGGCACTAAGGATAACTTCTTCACCTTGTGGTGGTAACATGAGTTAATATATAGAAAGAACCTAGAACAGCACCTAGCCCACAGTAAGCCCCGAGTAAATGTTAGCCTTTGTTAGTGATAGCTGAGTGACAACTTTGTTCCCAGCCCCATTACAACTAAATTGAAAGTGTTAGTTGCTCAGTCATGTCCAACTCTTTGTAACTCCATGGACTGTAGCCTGCCAGGCTCTTCTGTCCATGGAATGCTCCAGGCAAGAATACTGGAGTGGGTGGCCATTTCCTTCTCCAGAGGATATTCCCAACCCAAGGATCAAATCCAGGTCTCCCACACTGCGGGCAAATTCTTTACTGTCTGAGCCACCAGGGAAGCCTACTATCCCTACAGCAGGATGTAAAATATACACATGCTCCTGGTCCTCAAGACTAATGTATAAAAGTAGGAGCAAACAATGCTTGGAGTTTTGGCTACAAATTAAACACTTTACATAAATCACTATGTTACCATTCCAAATTAAAATAACAGACCAAAAATTCTAAGATTAAGTAATCTGCAGCTAGTCACAAGGCGATAAAAGGATTCAGATCCACTTTTACCAGGCTACAAAGTGCAGGCTCTTTCCATTGTATTGGCCGTCTCAAAACTACTCTGTTGCTTTATCTAATTATATCACTGCCAAACCCTGTGGGGTAAATAGAGTGCACAGTATGATGCGCGAGTTGTATATACAAGCTCTGGAGTCAGGAGACACAGGATCAATGGTGGCTCTGTATTACTAGCTGTGTTATTTAACTCAGCTCACAGGTCCCTCATGATACAATGAAGAGGACGTTAACAGTTTCTATATGTGTACAGAAAGTATTTGTTGTTGTTTAGTCACTAAATGCTATCTGACTCTTTTGCAACCCCATGGACTATAGCCTGCCAGGTTCTTCCGTCCATGGCATTTCCCAGGCAAGAACACTGGAATGGCTTGCCATTTCCTTCTCTAGGGGATCTTCCTGACCCAGGGATTGAACTTGTGTTTCCTGTGCTGGCAGCTTTCCTGGTAGCTCTCCTGGTAGCTCTTTACCACCAAGCAACCAGGGAAGCCCTATAGAAAGCACTGGGTTAGCCAAAAAGTTCATGAGGGTCTTTACATACCAGAAAAGCCTGAACAAACTTTTTGGCCAACTCAATACCTAGCACAAGGCTAACTGTAATGAGGTGTTAACCATTATTATCATTCCACTGATACATAAAGAAACTGACACACATCAACAAAAAACCTAGACGATAAATCAGGTTCCTTGCTTGTCAACCATTTTTCCACTAGGTCATATAGCTGTACTGACATAACATGTCAGTGTTTTTCTTCTGAAAGACAATATATATTTTCTAACACTGAGCTCTTTGTCAAAAATGATTATATTTCTGCCACCTCCGCAAAGCTTAAATATTCAATATGTTTTTTGCTAATGATTCAATCCTTAAATTCAGCCCCTGATCATCCTTCTTCTGGCCACCCTTCCACATAATTCAGGAAAAGAAGGCACCCTGGTCCTGTGTCCCCACCACAGCCGCCACAAGCAAGAACGCTGCCAGACCTCAGCCTCCAAGCTTCCTGCTCTATTACACATCCCAGGGAGCGGCTGCTACAGAAACGCTACTTGCCTCACATCTGGCTTCCATTTTCTTTACCGAATGGTCCTGTTTTTCACTTTGTGATCCTTCCACTGACCCCTGCTAGACTTCCAAACAAACCAACCATGGGCAACCATGGGCAACCATTTCCTTTTGGTGAAACTCCTTGCAAGCCCAACCATAGTTATTATTTTGGTTTTTATTTCCTTATTATAGTCCTTGATAGTGACAAAGTAGTACTTGCTCCCCTCTCCTATTGTGGGTTGGAGACCGAGACAACAGGCCTGGAATTAAAAAATAATTTGTTTTTAAGAGTAAACTAGAGATTAGACAAAATAGACAGTACCTATTCTCTTCTCTCTCCTTCACTCGCAAATTAGGCCTCTGACCCACATTCTCACATGGATAATGGGGTTTCTACTAGCCTGAGGATCCCAATTCTGTGCCAAATATGGCTCCCCCATATGGCAAAAAAGGCTGCTGCCATGGGACAGCTGCTGAGCTGAGACTAAATCCTGTTTGGAACACTTACGGCTCACAGGGTGTCACCTCCAAGATGTTCAGGGCTCCATCTCTCCCTCCCAGCCTGCCCATTAGGTTTAAAAGCAGGCGTGCAGCATAATCACCCATGCCTCTCCTGGATCCCTGAGGGGAGCCCCCTCCTCTGGGTGGAGCGTCTGTCATATGGCTACCAAGCATCTGGTTTTAAGCAGTTTTTGGTTGAGAGATGAAGTCGTGCCAGTATTGTACTGTTTCCCTTCCCTCTGGACATTCATCAGAGTAAATGACATGAGTAGATTAGCCCAAGGACCTGAGTCCCACCTGGCTACAATTGATTCTATGGATCCAGAGTGTTGAACCTCACATACTAGGAATCCCTTCTAGTGTTAAAGTACGTGGGGATTTGAGTTGTTTCTCAGAGTTTATATTGTTGTCTGATTGCCCCCTACACACCTGTAACACCCCACTACACACAGACACACATTCATATACATTTTGCAACCGATAGTTGGTTTCATTTTTTTTCCTTATAATTTCTCCATGTCCTTGTTAGTGAATGAAAACATTTTGTACTTCAAACTCAGCTTGATGAAAGTTAAGTCTAAATCAGCAAGAGGTTGAGTGATACTAAGGTTAAGAAGGCCATCTCCTCCCCCCAGACCAGAAAATGCCAGAACTGGAGGACTGGGAGGGCAGTGTGGTTGGGGAAAGACAAAGAAGCAGAAAACAAAAGCCAGGAAAAAATTGACATTATCCAGTGATATAAACAAAGAAAGAGGAGAAGGAAGGTATGAAGAGAGATAAAAAGTATGATGAGAGATGGAGTAGAGAGGAAGAAATGAACATTTATAAAGTATCTACCATGCACCCAAACTTTATAAGATAACTCCATTTTTATGGAATGTTTAACATCCATCAGGACCCCATAAGAAAGAAGGTACCCCATTTTTACAGACAAGTAACTTGTCTGACATTGTTGAGTAGCTAGTAAGTATGATATAGCACCTGAACTCAAGTTTGTTAGAATTCAAAATCCCATGCTTTTCAGTGCATCAATCTGTCTCTCTCAAGTCTAAATGACTGTGTTCATTCTTAACCACAAACCCTTACTGTAACTATGGACACATAAAATGTTAACATTAGAGGAAGCTAGGAGAAGGGTATATGGGGACTCTCTGTACTATCATTGCCACTCTCCTGTAAGTCTAACTTTATTTCAAACTAGAATTTTTAAAAATGAATATAACTGCATTTCACAGAGCACATGTAACCCAGACAAGGAGACAGCCGTGCTTCTATGGATCAATAACCAAGCTTCATATGATTTACTCACTGTCCTTTGACCTCAGATGCTAATGAGCCCAAATGTTGCTTCTTACTAAAATTAAGTAATTGCTTTAAAAGTTGCTGTCAATCTGAAGATATTTCCCAGCTAACCCTATTACCGTTGCTAATTTAAACACAGAATTAAAAACTGCCATTACACACCATGCTACCCGCTTATGATTATACCTCACATCTTCATAATATATCATAGGAGTCTCACTCATATCATAAGCAATTAAATACAATATTTTAGGCTTTGGGGTGATAATGCCTACTACTATTCTAATGATTGGTAACTCAATTATTTAGTTATAAAAATAATGCCCTTAGTTGTAGAAGTTCTATGTGTTGATCTGGCATCATGTTTTCAGATATTTATTAGACTGGAAAGAGGATCCAGGCCCTTCAGAGGACACAGTCAGACAAAAAGAGTGATAGCCATCTAATTCTGTTTTCATATTTTCTACTACCACCTTTTGTGTTTCTAAAGGGATATTTCAGAGTCCTGTCTTTCTTTGAGGTACACTCTCCTTTAACCCTTCTTGTGGTACTCCTGGATCTCTCGGTCTCGACACCCTGTCCTGGCCAAGAGGTAGGCATGTAAGCAATCTACCTCTGACCCTCTCCCCCAGGAAATGGGATACTGGGCAAGGGAACTAAAGATGGAAGCTACATCGAGGTCCCAAAGAGACTTTCCATGAGCTAATCCAACTAAGATCCCTGGAGCTAATATGGCTTCTATACTTGTGAGATCTTATTTTCTCTTACTGTGTGAGCTACGCAAATCTATTCAATAAGGGTTTTTTTTTTTTTCTTTTAATAAAAGATAGTTTCTGTTACTAGCAAATGTAGAGGATAAGAACGCTGTATCTGGAAGGCATCTTAGAATGACCTAATAACCACACTCCCTTGCTTCCAGCCAGTAGGCTACAATTGAAGAAAGTGAGCATTTTAATTTGTGCTCAGTCTTGCTACATGGAATGTCAATTTTTTGTCCTTGAAACTAATAGCATGCTAGTGTAAACAGTCTCCGTGGGCTTGCCCATAAATATTTCATAGGATATTGCTATTAAAAAAAGTCTGCTTTAAAAGAGTTATTGATGCCACAAACTAGCTCTCTCTATAAATGAAGACCTAACAATGTATAATATTGATACTCCTGTAGTATTTCCTATCACAAAAATGAGTTAAAGGAGACAGAAATTACCTCCAAACTCTATTTTAAAGTAGCTCATTTAAATAAGATATTAGGAGAGACACTGCTATTAGGCTCTCAGTGGCTTAGAATATTAAGTTTACTTCTTGTTCATATCACAGGCCAATGTAGGTCATTAGAGGGACGCTGCTCCACAAAGTTATCAGGTCTCAGGGTCCTCCATCTTGTAATTCTGAGCTCCTTTAGTCTGTAAATCTCTCCATGTGGTAGTCAAATGGAGAAGAGAGTGGGGCGTGGCCACAGGAGATTTTTATGGGTCAGACCTGGAGGAGGAACACATCGCTTTCACTCATATTCCACTGACCAAACTCTAGCAAGGTTACACTTAGCTGCACAAGAGGCTGAGAAGTGGGGTCTAGTTTTGTGCCCAGGAAGGAAAGAACACATACATTAGTGAATTCCACTGGGTTCCCTGGTGGCTCAGATCTGCCTGCAATGCAGGAGACCTGGGTTCAAATCCTGGGTTGGGAAGATCCCCTGGAGAAGGAAATGGCTACCCACTCCAGTATTCTTGCCTGGAGAATTCCATGGACAGAGGAGCCTGGTAGGCAACAGTCCATGGGGCTGCAAAGAGTCAGACATGACTGAGCGACTTTCACACTGCCATAAGCAGCAGATTTCTGGACTTGAAAGAAAACAAAAATTCTGAGTATAATTCACCTCTACCTAAATACAGAGACTGCCCTACTTGAATTAGCTACACACACAGATATGTTTTTTTAAATATTCTGTTCTACAGTGACACAAGAAAAGCACTAAAATTATCTAAGTAATCAAGACATGCAAGCTTTGGGAACTTCCTTGGTGGTCCAGTGGTTAAGACTCTGCACTTCCAATGCAGGGATAGCAGGGGGTGCAGGTCTGATACATGGCAGGAAACTAAAATCCCACATGCCACACGGTGAGGCCAAAAAAGAAAATTAAAGAAAAAGATATACAAGATTTCTTATTAAATAATGAAAGCAAAAAATATACTAGGATAGGGTCTTCCGTGGTGATTCAGTGGTGAAGAATCCACTTGCCAATTCAGGAAATATGGGTTCAATCCCCGGTCCAAGAAGCAACTAAGCCCATGTGCCACGACAATTGAGCCTGCGCTCTAGAGCCTTGCAGCACTATAGAAGCCTGCACACCTAGAGTCCATGCTCTGCAACAAGAGAAGTCACTGCGGTGAGCGCACCTCACTCCTGGTACACTTGCCCAGAAGAATAAAGCCCCTCAGTTCCTATTTCCTAACAATTATCTGCACCACAATGGCTTAAAGAGGGAGGGGGTGGGGAGAAGGCGGGAGGGCCGCTTAGCCAGCAGGCCTGCTTCCAGGCAGCCAGCGGGCTGGGCTGGCAGACTGCTCAGAGCCTGCTGCTTTCCACCAGGGGTTTTGCCGACCAGATCAGAGCGACACTTGAGAAGGCAGCAGCTGTGGCCAGAGACATCTCCTCTAACTCCTTCTTAGCTAATGAACTGGAAGGATCCAGAGGGAGTCAGGAAAGAATAGCTCCCCTGGGGTGTGCAGGGAGGCCTTTCCTTCCATGAATTTTCCATTTTTAATTAGGCTTGATAGTTCGGTCAGGATAAGACTTTTGAGACAAAGTATCGTACTGAGTAGGGATGCCCAAGGCTTCATTCACCAGATCCCTCAGGATCACAGACCCAATACTTCTCATGACTTGTCTCCCGACTTGTGATGGGGCAAAGAGGAAAGAAATAGGGGATTTTTAAAGTATGTTTTCTATTTCAAAAGGAACATGCAATAATTATTAAAAATTAAGACAGTTTTGAAATATAAAACAAAAAAAGAAAATGTTTCCCATAAACCTACCTTCCCAAAGGATAACAATCTAGTGTTTTATTTAGCTTTTTTGTAGACAGATACCCGTGTTACTTGCACATAAACATAGATACTTAAGATGAAAATTTGATCATATTATACACTCTATGCCTCTTGCCTTTTTCCAACTGCTGTATCTATCTCATTTGCTTTAACAGCTGAAGAATGTTCCATTTTAAGTTTATGCTTTTATTTTGCCAATCTTTTACTGAGTAGTATCACTTTTCAGTATTTTATTAGAATAAATTCCTGATATACAGATTATTAGATATTCCAACTTACACTATGTTTTTTTTATCTTAATAGATTTTAATAGACATTACCAAGTTGTAGCCTTTTTGTTGCTATTGTTCATCATAAAATAAGTTTTCAAAACAAATTTAAGGTGAATTGTTTGAATGATTTACCCATGAAACATGGCCACCAGAGAAGTTTCTACCTAGATAAATTAACTGTTTTCCAAATCTAGGAGTATAGCTCTGGGAATAGTTGGCAAAGAAGTCACTCAAAATAGACAAAGCCATGAACAGACAAGTCATTTGAACAATTTTACATTCATTATCTGATCCTGCAAATTATTCACAATCGTACAATACTAACTTCTTTTAAAGTAAAAATCTTACCTCTTTATGTTTCTAGAAGAAAGTCAGTCCTGAGTAGTTTGGAAACCAGAAATGGAACAGGGTCTATAAGGAAAGAGTCTAATATTCAGTGCCACAGTCCTCAGGCATGAAGGGGTGAAAGTGAGGAAGGTCCCTAGCCTGACAAATAAACTCATACAGATGCTACATGTCCCTGCCCTGAGCACTGGATAGGGGTGTCAACGGGGCCACTGTCCTTGCATGTAACAGATGGAAAAGAGAAACCAAGAGAGTTACCCTCAAACTGCTGCTTCTTGGGGTCACAATTCTTTCCTTCACGCAAAACCCCTCTTTTTCTGTCTCCCCAACTTCCCTCACTCCATAAGCAATGAAGCAGGTCTGTATCCTCATTTTCCTAGGTCACTGTTGAACTGCATTCCCCAAGACACACTAGCCTGAATTCAGTCCCCAATTGGCATGTGTGACCAGCAGAGGTCAGCATGGAAGTTTTAGATGTCACTGGAGCCAAACGTCAAAATGGAAGAAGAAATGGCCACATCCATTCTCATCCAAGCATGTTTCAGTCTTTGTAGTGATAGCTTGTGTTTGAATAAGAGGAAAACATAATAAAGTAATATAGATAGGTTTGAAAAACAGCAATATGCATTCATGTGGCCTTAAACATTTATTTCTTCTATCTACAAGCTAAATTTTTTTAAGTGTGATTCAAAATTGACTACTGACTATATTAAAGCCCTGTGTAAATTGAAGACAACAGAAGGAAAAATCAAAGAGGAGAAGAAGCAAAGGAAACTTCCAAGAGTGAACAGGCTAGTTTTGAAAGACATAATTTGGGTAGTCAGTTCTTTTCTTCATTTTCAAATTCGAAATATGATACAAAGGATTAAGAGCTCCCTGGAGTTGAAATAAGAATTACCTAAGATTGCTGATAATCATGGTTTGCTGCAATAATGCCATCATCAGACAATTTTAGCATAAAATGCCAAGATAATAGTTTATGTATGTAAACACACACCTTATAAGTAATTTCCTTTTTAAAAAGGAAAAGAAAAAAAAGAGAGAAAGAAAGAAAAGTACCATTTTATCACCATGCCCTTTTAATGCAGAATTATTATTCTTAATGTAGAGTCAGATTAGATAATCCCTCTACCTAACAGGAAAGTGTACGAGTATGAGTGTATGAGCATGTGCAGGATATGTGTCTGTATATACACACACAGACATCCTGCTGTTTTATTTCATTTTAAATCAGTGTGTTCAAGTGTATTCTCTTATGGTATATCAATAACAAACTTTACTAAGGAAACCTAAGCTTACTAGGATCAGCATTAATTTTTCAAATTAATCAACAACAAAAATGGGCTTTGGAATTATATAAAACTGTGTTCAAATCCTGGCTCCACCATTTACAATTCAAGAAATTTGAGACAAATAAATGACCACTCTAAGGCATGGTTTCCTTCACTGCACATGGAGGTACTCCCCACAGAGCTGAAGTATGAATTAGATGAGAACACATGCAACCACCAGACAAATCCTGAGGAGTCAGTAAGTTTGATTATCTTCCCTTTAATCCAAACATGAATGATTTATGCAAAATTCTTCCTAAGATATGCATGGTACCCTTGGACTGCAAGGAGATCCAACCAGTCCATTCTGAAGGAGATCAGCCCTGGGATTTCTTTGGAAGGAATGATGCTAAAGCTGAAACTCCAGTACTTTGGCCACCTCATGCGAAGAGTTGACTCATTAGAAAAGACTCTGATGCTGGGAGGGATTGGGGGCAAAAGGAGAAGGGGACGACAGAGGATAAGATAGCTGGATGGCATCACTGACTTAATGGACGTGAGTCTCAGTGAACTCCGGGAGTTAGTGATGGACAGGGAGGCCTGGCGTGCTGCGATTCATGGGGTCGCAAAGAGTTGGACACGACTGAGCGACTGATCTGATCTGATCTGATTTAGGAAACAAATGAGAACATTTAAGTTACAAAACATAATTTAACACTTTTTGCTAACAGTTATCTTATGACACCATCACTCCTAGTTAAGCCAGTTAGTCTTATATAGTGAAATTGGCATTTACCTACCAAGAGAGTTTTGAGGGATTTCCCTGGTGGTCCAGTGTTAAAGAATCTGCCTCACAATGCAGGGGACGTGGGTTCAATCCCTGGTTGGGGAGCTAAAATCTCACATGCCTTGGAGCAACTAAGCCCACGTGTCGTAACTACTGAGCCCGCACGTTCTGGAGCCTGTGTGCCACAGCTAAGACCCACCATGGCCAAATAAATAAATATATTAAAAGGGAGAATTTAGAGAGAAGGAGTTTTGATATCCTCACTATAATCTTTCAAGCTAGTGGCCAAAAAGCAATGCCAAACCTAAAAATGGACTATAACCAGGATTGTTAAAGGATAATGCATGGCTCCTTTTTTTGAAGAGAAACAAATGTCTCAGAGAGATTGTTTTTAAATCACTCAAAAGCACAGCAAAGGAAAGGTAAAACAAAGGGAACCACCTGACATAACACCTATTGTTAAAGTAACCCTTCCCCTTTTCCCCTTTCTGCTTCCAGAAAACAAAGCCCTTAAAGTACAAGCCTCTACTGCCAATGCATGAGACACAGGTTCAATCCCTGATCCCAGAAGATGCCACACGCTGAGGAGCAATTAAACAGTGCACCACAACTACTGAGCCTGCTCTAGAGCTCAGGAGCCACAACTCAAGCCTGCAGGCCCTACAGCCGGTGCTCCAAAACGAGAAGCCACCGCAGTGAGAAGCCCGAGCACCACACCTAGAGTAGCCCACGCTCACCGAAACTAGAGACAAGTCCTCAGAGCAACAAAGACTCAGCACAGCCAAAATATACATAATTTTTTTAAAGTACAGGCCTCTAATCAATGTACATTACCTATAATAACGTATAAATGTGCCGGTTTTCCTAAATGGGAAAAAGTTCAATGTAGGGAAGGAAAGCCAGGAGTAGGACAAATCCTGAGTAGACTAAATACTGGAATGCAAGTGAGATTCAATTCACGTTAAAGAAAGATCAGAGGTGTTCAGAATGCAACGGGTTCATTCCATCCTTGAGGGATCCCACTTGTGTTAATGGTTCCAGTTCGCTCTTGCTCTCCTGCACGTGGTACTTTACAGTCATCTTCCCTTCCCTGTCTGTTCTGTGTCACAAGCTCCAACATCAAATGGGAAGATGACAGACTTATACATACTGCTTGACCAGCTCCCACAGTTACATAAAGTCACGCTCCTGCAGTAAATCCCTGTGTGTCTGTGTGTGTATATTTATATATAAATACACGTATGAAGGGATTTGTTACAGGGATGAGACCTTATATAACTGAGGGACCTACAGATATATATCACATTCCCAAGTGGCTCAGTGGTAAAGCAACTGCCTGCTAATGCAGAAGACAGGAGACATGGGTTCAATCCCTGGGTCAGGAAGATGCCCTGGAGAAGGAAATGGCAACCCACTCTAGTATTCTTGCCTGGAAAATCCCATGGACAGAAGAGCCTGATGGACTGCAGTCCATGGGGTTGCAAAGAGTCAGACACTACTGAGTGCTCACACAAGACATCACAAGATGGAGATATATATATCTATATCTATATCTATATATCTGACGAACCCTTACTGATACACACCTACATACTTAATATATTGATACTTTTCTTGTTTTTCTCTGAATATCTTAAATCTTTTTGATCTCTTCAACACAGAAGGGAAAACGCAGAACTAACTTTAAAACATCCTTTTCTCTCTCTCTCCCCTTCAGGTAACTAGGTTACAATTAAAAGCCATTACATGGTGATGTTATAGGATAAAGAATACCCAAAAGCCATTTTCCATCTCTTTCTTGTTAGCAGAAACCCAATCTGATTCAGGTGTCAGAGGCCTGCTCCCTCCTAGGAGGCTGGGCCCTCCTTTGCCCCAGGGGATGCATCTTGAGTAGTGCAAGCCAATCATGGAATTTCTTTTCTTCCCAATGACTGGGTTAGGAAAGGGCATGTGACAGTTCTGGCCAGTTAATTGAAGAGGGAAATCTGTTGGGTGCACAGAAGTTTTAGGAAGTCTTCCTCCTCCTTTTTAAAAGGGAACATGCAATAGACATGACCCTTCTCACAGTCTTTGGATGTTGTTTTACAGGGACATGATTTCCAGAGCTGCTATAGCCCTTATGGTAGGCAGAATAATGCCCTCCAAGTGTGCCCATATCCTAATCCTCAGAACCTATAAATATGCTAGGCTACACGGCAAAGGGGAATTTAGGTTGCAGACAGAATTAAATTGCTAATCCTCAAAAGAGATTATCCTGGTTCATACAGGTGGGCCCAAAGTAATCACAAGAGGTCTTAAAAATGAAAAGGGGAGGCAGAAGAGGAGAGCTGGAGCGAGATGTGACTACGGAATAAAGGCACAGACACGCAACACCACTGACTCTGAAGATGGAGGAAGGGGGCCAGAGTCCGAGAAAGTCCCTGCAGAATCTGGGAAAGAAGCCCTGATGAAATCAAGCCTTACATCTTGATTTTAGCCAACTAAGACTAATGTGGGACATGTGACCCAAGGAACTGTAAGATAACAAATATTTGCTAATAAGCAGCAATAAGAAATTAATAGAGCCCTATCTGACTACAATGCTAATATACCTGAACTCAAGAAACCAGTGGCAGGAGTAGAGAGTAGGAGAGCTTTGGCTTCCCCCTGGAGTTTTAAACTCCGTATGTTCAAAGTAATTACTAAAGCAAATGTAGAGCGTGTTACGAGCCCAGGGTACCTCTTCTACTAAGCTCTGCACTTACGACTTGCTGTGTCCTGTTCTGAGCATCATGTTCAAAGACGGACACTTGCAACTAGAGTGTTCACGTGACATCACAGGAACAGCAAAGAATCCTGAAGATGTTGCCTTATAGGAGACTTCAAGAAAGTCTACAAACCTTATGAGGCTGGGATGTGTAAGTGGGAATGAGACCGTTCTCCAAGGGGCAGATTAGAACTCATGGGTAGAAACAGATGAAGCAAGTTTCATCACAATATATGGACAAGCTTTTTATCATTTAGAGATGATCACTGCTGGAGGGTCTTGCCTCTGAATGTATAGCACTTGATGTCACCGGAAGAGAGTCCCAGATAGAGTGGGTCTCATTCTCTTCTAAAATCCCACCTAAACCTAAGGTTTCATTGGTTTATTTTTAAGTGAGAGTTTTAGTGACTAGTACAATGCTTACCACATAGAAGGTACTTAGTATTTGTTGAATGACTGAGTGAGTTCAGTGTGGAGGCATAGGACACAGACTGCAAAATCTATCTATTTCACAGCTTGTCCATGTTAGTATTGCTTTGATAGGCATATCTAGCCTGTAGAAACAGGCCTGAAAACACTGGCATACAATTATGACTAAGGATTATCAGTAAGAATTAGTGTCCAGATAATGCAATTGGTTTTTCTCATCCTAGTCTTTCCATAATTCACAGAGAGGAACAGAATTTATTTTGTTACTCCTCAGGTGGTTTCCAACCAGTGGTCATATAATTTCTAGCTATTTATCATTCCATGCAACCCTCCAGTAAAGACAAAACAATGAATTGCTTAACAAGTAGTATTTGATGGTGATGACATTCAATAGTATCTTTGTATTTGCCTCAATGTTAGGACCCTTTTCAGGGCTGCCATCTGGACTAAACCAAATGACAATGCTGATTTCTTGATGGCCCAGTCCCCACATCTTGTTTTGCCCTTTGGGTTTATCCAAAATTCAAGGCTTGTCTGACTCAGAATCAAAATATGTGGTTAGTTACTAAAAAAGGGTTTTGGAGCTTGGTCGGCTGGCTGGGTTTTTGTTGTTGCTGTTTTGGGTCCAGGCATTACTCTTAACTCCCTTCGGTTAAATACTACATTACCCTTTCCAATTTCTCTTTTAAAATGCATACAATTCTGGGTCAGAATGGGAGTGATTGCTTTCCTAGGCCTGGAGGGACTGGGGTATCAGAGCTCTGAGCTCTGGGGGCAAAGGGAAAAGATGAGAAAGGGGGAAAACAGAGATGCACTGCGCTACTCAGAACTACAGGGAGCTTGAGTGTCACCTGTGGAATCACACCTCGCTCAGGAACAAATTTTAGAACAAATCTAGCTGATAACTCAATTCTAGAAACAGTGAGTGATCCCTCTTTAACTCTCTGCTTCCCTCACAGCAGTGGGTTCTTGGTCTTGAAACTACTTTTTATAGAGTGACTCTGTCACCCTGACTGGACGGAGAATAGGCATGAAGTCTAAGCTGGACCAGTCAGAGTCCATTTATCAATACCTGAATTAAAAGACAGAGACACATTGGCCTAGCCTCTTGAGATGCCTCATCCAGTTACCATGATGTAGCTTAGAACCTGTAGGCTGGCCAGCTTGTACTTGCAAAAGGTCAAAGGGGCAGAGGAAATAGGCCTATGGCGAGACATACCTGATCCTAGGCCCTTCAGAGGCCTGGCTACATTCTTGCTCAAGGTTACATTTGTGTTATCTTGCAAGTTATATGGCACCCCACTCCAGTACTCTTGCCTGGAAAATCCCATGGGTGGAGGAGCCTGGTGGGCTGCAGTCTATGGGGTCGCTAAGAGTCGGACATGGCCGAGCGACTTCACTTTCACTTTCCACTTTCATGCATTGGAGAAGGAAATGGCAACCCACTCCAGTGTTCTTGCCTGGAGAATCCCAGGGACGGGGGAGCCTGGTGGGCTGCCATCTATGGGGTCGCACAGAGTCGGATACGACTGAAGCGACTTAGCAGTAGCAGTAGCAATCTTGATTCGAGTCTATTACTTGTCATCACAGAATCATAATAGTACATATCTGTGGTGACTTCTTTAATGTGTCAACTTAAGTAAGATGAACCACATTTTCCAGGATTCCCTTTTCTGTGTATTTCTGAGGAGGATCAGACACAAGAATGATTCTTGTGGGAGATCTGCTGGATTGAAATGATGCAGCAACCATTCCAAAGCTCTCACGGCTGCTGCTTATATCTGCTTACTCAACTTGTTCACATGAGGCAGCAGCTGGGCCTGAAGTTGGCTCTGCTTTCCCCTGGACCTTCCCTCAGCTTCTCTAGCTCCTGGTTTGTGCATGGTTAGCTCTGTGATAAAGAATTCAAAATTGACTTTTAGCCATATATTAGTTCATCCTGCTGATACTGGGCCCATCTTCCCAATCTATCGAGATCATTTTATCTGTCATTCTGTACATTAACTACCTAAGCTTCATTACAATCTGACCTCTGGCTGTCCTCCCCATACCCTTCTTATTAATACTCCTCAGGGCCCTTCCATCTTCTAGAAAACTATTAAAATAGTGGGCAAGAATGGAAAATGATCTAATATATCACTATGCTGCCCCTTCCTTATACATTTAAACAAAAGTTTCTGAAGATAATGGTATGAGTTTTGCAGATATGGAAATTTCAGTCCCTAGATCAGGCCTGGTAGTAAGGTAAGGCAAAAGAGGGCCTTAAGGTAAATGGCTGCCTTGTCTGGCTACTCTTGTAGCAAGTTTTGGCCACCACAGCAAGAAATAGGAAGCCCCAGCTTCTCCCATCTCTTACACAGGGCAAAGATTCCTCACACTTTGTCTTCCTTTTTCAAAGAACTGTAAGATCATAAGGTTGGGAAAAAATGACTTGTTTCAGCCTTACCCCCCAATCTTGAACATGCCTGGAACAAGTAGATACTCAGTAGTAACTATTGCCCTTTGCTACATAAGCTTGCACAAGGCCCACTTTGACACTGAGGGCACAGGAAATCATAGCCAACCCTAAACTGCAGCACAAACATCAACCTCCGTGTCCATACTGGCAGACACATCACCAGCCATGACTTGTAATATTTGGGTATAAGAAAGAGAGGGAAGAAAGAAAGAACGGTGATATAGTACTTTTTACCAAATGTACAATTCCAATTTAAAACTAGAGATTCAGTTCAGTTCAGTCGTTCAGTCGTGTCCGACTCTTTGCGACCACATGAGTTAGTCAAATATTATTATCCTTAAGCCCTTTTTAATTATGAGTCCTGGAAATTAAACTAAAATTTCCCACCTGAGCAAAGTGTGCACACTGTGTTAACTGAGAAGGTAGAGGGGAATATGAGATAGGTAGACAGATGCAAATAGACCTCACAAAACAGAAAATGGCTATGTATAGAGGGAGGAAAGGCTTAAGTGAAGAGTACAGGATAAAAAAACAGATTTCTTTACATATGCTTTTGTTGATTTGACTGTGGAATCACAAATACTTTATATCATTACAAAACAAAATTTTAAAAAGCAATACTTTTATGCTGAGTCCATACTCAAAAAGCTTTGTATTAATACTATATGATTCCATTTATATGACATTCTGAAAAAAAGGAAAACTACAGGGCCAAAAAGCAAATTCCTAATTGCTGGGAACGGGAGTGGGAGTTGACCATAAAGGGGCTTGGGGCAATTCAGGCGATGATGGAACTGTTCTATGTCTTGGTTGTAGGGCAGGGTACATGATTTTATGCTTTAGTCAAAACATACAGAACCACACATTAAAAGTGACAAATTTTACAGTATACACATTATACTTTAATAAAAGGAAGTGTAAAATAGCCTTAATAATAAAAAGCAAAAAAAAAAAAACTAAATGTGTGTCTAGTGGTATAACCATCAGAAATAAATCACAAGTGACTTTGAAACACAGTGATGTGTCTCCTCATTCATGTTTTTGCATACACCCTCATTACAAAAAAGAAATTCAAACATTTCAATCATTTTCAATTCATCATAATTTTAGAGTAGCATTAATAATGCAACTCTTGGACTACTGGGTATGTAGTGTGGGAAAAGTATAATGAGTAATAATATTGGTGTTAAGAACAGAGATTTTGATGTAAAAGGAAGGCACAGATTAGGATCAATGCAATTAAGTAAAAATCCTGCTTTCTAATTAGAAGTATTAGCATGAATTCATAATTTATTTTATGTTAAAAATATTTCTTGGACTTTTCCGGTGGTCTAGTGGCTAAGACTCTGCACTCTCAATGCAGGGGGCCTGGGTTCGATACCTAGTCAGGAAACCAGATCCCACATGCTACAACTGTGTGTGTGTGTGGTGGGGGTGGTGTGTGTATTTCTTGTATACGTCTACTGAAAAGACCTAAAAATAATGGCCAAACCAGAAGCAATTACCAACCACAGCATCCAGGTAGGCAATGGCACCCCACTCCAGTACTCTTGCCTGGAAAATCCCATGGATGGAGGAGCCTGGTAGGCTGCAGTCCATGGGGTCTCGAAGAGTCGGACACGACTGAGCGACTTCACTTTCACTTTTCACTTTCCTGCATTGGAGAAGGAAATGGCAACCCACTCCAGTGTTCTTGCCTGGAGAATCCCAGGGATGGGGGAGCCTGGTGGCTGCCGTCTATGCGGTCAAACAGAGTCGGACATGACTGAACTGACTTAGCAGCAGCAGCAGCAGCAGTGGTCTCTAAAATATACCTCAGGGCTTCTTGGAGAAATGGTAGATTAATGTCTGGAACAGAAAACATAAGAGATGAGCCAAGAGCAATTTGTTACACTAAAAGATAAAGAAGTCATCAAACATTACTGGAGTTATCTCCAGAATGTCCATGACTCAACTTGAATGCTCCTGCTGGGCAAATACGGGAAAATTTAGGCACTCGTAAGGATAATACTGGCAACGCATTAGAATATACCACACGTTTAAATTCTTAAGTTCATAATGATCCTAAAAAGCACTGGTCATCTTTGCATGCTAGGGAACCGCTTCATATCTGTAAAGCTGACAAATAAAAGGAATCAAGTACCTTTCCTGCTTTTCATTAGGGAGCCCTAGTGGCTGTCAAGGGTAAAATTTTCTTTGAACTGGAAGTGTTCTAGCTAATAAGGGAAGAAGCAAAAATGCCAACAGATTCTATCAGATCAGATGCAATTATTAACCAGAGGAATGAGCCTAACTTCTGAGAGAAAGAGAAAAATTAAGGTGAAAAGACGTAAGAACATTTTTCATTTTAAGTATTTCATGAGAAAGTGATACTGATTACTGAAAACTAAATTGCTTAAGCTTCTTTTCTTTTAGTAACTTTACTAGGATATAATTCATATACTACGTGTGAGTGTGTGTGTGTGCACGTGCACATGCTCAATTATGTCTGACTCTTTGCAACCCTGTGGACTGTAGCCCACCAGGCTTCTCTGGAATTTTCCAGGCAATAATACTGGCATATTTTTCACAGGGATCAAATCCATGTCTCCTGCATTAGCAGGCGGATTCTCTGCCACTGTGCCACCTAGGAAGCCCCTCATGTACCATATAATACACTCATTTAAAATGTGCATTCAATGGTTTTTAGTATATTCAGATATGTAAAACCACCATCACAGTTTCAGAACAATTTCATCATTCCCAAAAGACCCCCAACACCCATAAGCAGCTATTACCCATCCTTGTGTCACCCACAGCCCCCACCACCAGAGGCCAGTGGTGCTTGAAGTGTCATCTCATTGTGGTTTCCATTTCCATTTCTAGAGATGACTTTTTAGTGTGCAGAGAAATAATTTTTTTTGAAACTTTAGCTCTCAAAGTGAGGAGAAAAGATCCTTTTGAAAAGAGAACAAGTTGATTCACACTTCAAAAAATAATAAGATGAATGCTTTTTAGTGAGGGATTCTCAAGTCAGTTTTTAGGAATTAAAAATCATACTAAAGGATGAATATTATAAAGAAATAAAAGACAAAGAACATGGGAAGAAGAAACAATATGTTTTTTGGTCATATTCTGACAGATAATTTGACACCTAAGCATTGGAAAAGAGCCTGATGCTGGGAAAGATTGAAGGCAGGAGGAGAAGGGGATGACAGAGGATAAGATGGTTGGGTGGCATCACGGACTTGATGGACATGCATTTGAGTAGGCTCCAGGAGTCGGTGATGGACAGGGAAGCCTGGTGTGCTGCAGTCCATGGGGTCACAAGGAGCGGACATGACTGAGCGACTAAACTGAAGTGAACTGAAACATTTATGTTGAATAAAAACTTTTATTCCCAAGAGCTCGTTTTTCAATCAAACAGTATCAGGATGAGCAGACAACTCCTGAATTTAACCAAAAGAAAGAAGGAGAGAGGACGGGAAAGTAGTGTTTGCGTTTTGGAACAGTTTTTATTAAAGTTGAAACTGAGGCGTCTGAGACTGGACTAGCCCTTCATGGAAGAGACATCAGCACATGACTCTGCTGTGTTTGCCCTGTAATGTCTTGATGTGCTATAAAAGGTTGGAAAAAGACCAGGAAAAAATTTTAATTAAACATTTGGGGAAGCCTAAGAGACTGAGTTTAACTAGAAGGAGGTAAGTTTTCTAATTCAGATAAATTAATGGAACTAAAGTAAACAAGTCAAGACAACTCAGTTTTAACAACTTTGAATATGGTACTTAAATAAGTGAGTCTATCTAACATGAGAATATGGAGTAAGCCATCTGGTGACCCTAAAAGAGGAGATAAAAATGGAAAATCACAGAAGTGACTGTTTACTTACCCTTAAAGGAAAACTAGAAAATGGCATTTATGGAAATGAACCTACCAGAGGCACAGAGAGGAAGAGATGTTGGGACCATCATCTTACAATAAAAGGAAAAATCTGACATTTTGTCTTAGAATCACAGTGAAATTTAGAGAGGAAGGGGTTGGGTCATCCAGGAGGAAGACAAAAAGGTGAAAGGAAAACAGATGGAACTGAAATAAAGGAAACAGCCAGAAATATGAAAGAAGAAAGTAAGAATATCTTTCTTACATTCATAATATGAACAGGACAGAACTCTGAAATCCATTGAAAGACTTCACGAAACCAGAAAATCAATGAGACCCAGAAAATTTCAAAAAAGAAGTACATTAACTATATTTCAGAAGAAAGAGAAGTAAAAATAGGATGATATCTTTGACGAAAAAGGCCAAAGAAGGGGGGGAAAAAAAAGGCAAGGGACTAGGGGAATAATTTGAGAATAACTTGATTTACTCAAAGAATTTTTAGGTGAGCTTCTAGAGCTTTCTAAAATCAAGTTAGGAAAGAAATGTGGAAATGTCACAAAATAAGAGAAGGAAATACACATGAAGAAAATGTTTTGAGAAATTATCTTGAAGAGAACGAAGGATCATCAATGAAAATGTCAAATTAAGGAAGAATGCAACAATTCTTCTTTAGCGAAAAAATAGAAATGAATACAAATAGAGAAACTGATATTTTAAAGCAAATAATAACTGTCATTTAGAGGTGGAAATAATAGGTGTTTTCCTTAAACTCTGAACTCTTGACATTACTTTTTTTCTCATTCAATTATGTATTGAATATACACAAGGCTTTTTCCCTCTTACAGACTAAGACTTTTAAGCCAAAAATATAGAAACTATGTCCTTTAAAGTCACTGCAATGAATACAAAGTAGACAATTCTTTATATTTCTGCCCAGTTCAGGAAAAAGCTGAGAACTTTTATCTCCATAAAATTGAGAGAATATCATATACAGGTCTAGATTATAAAAATGAGTAGTCACTCAACAAACACTGAATAAATGAGGAAATGATGAATGGAAAAACAGACATGCACACAAAAACACTGCTTTTTACTTGAGGCATCACTCAAGATTTTTAAGCCACATCAAAGACAAGAACTATCAAAAATTTTCTTTCAGGAAAATTAATTCAAATTAAAACATAAAGCTTCTACAAAATTTTGCTTCTAAAAAGTTCTTTAAAATTTTGAATCACTACTTATATACACAAAACTAACATAATACTATAAATCAACTATACCTCAATAAAAAAGGAAATAAAAAAAATCAAACATATGCTTTTGAAATATTTTATCATTTGACAGATCGTGAAAAGACATCCCAGAGAAGTAAACTTTTGAATAGGACTACAAGTACCTATTTTTTACCTTAAGATTATGAACGTATTATTAATTTATTTTTCTCTTTCATTGCATTCACCAGACTTAGATGAATCATGTTTAAAGGCTTCTTCTTGCATAATGCTTCCAGAAGCACCTTTTACTTACAAGTTTTCATGAAACTGGCTGGCAGTAATTAGGATTAGTCAGAAACTTGCATAACGATCATAATTTTTCATTAATAGAAATGTCTCTGCATTTTTAAATAGATTAATCATTATATTCCAGATAGTGACATCTTTTTTAAGTGAAATCTATACTGTTTTGTTAGACATGGAGTATGAGAGGGAAGATTTTGATGCTACTATGATACCTGAAATAAGATTTAACACTCCCTCAAAGAAAGACTGCTTGGACTATATGCAACAAGATAAATCTACCTGGCTGTCATCACCCACAAATGCACCTTGCCTTACTTCTACTATACATTAAAAAAAGAAAGAAAGAAATGAGAAAGACGACAATAAGATAATCTTGGCACACATTTGCCTGCTTCCAACCACTAGACTCTGAGTCCTTGAAGGCAGAGACCGAACATTACAGCTTTTTGATCCTGCGCCTGACACAGGCATTTGATAGCATCTTGAATGAAGATTGGTCAGTTCTGGGCACAAGATCCAAACCAGATACTAAATCATGGAGGGATGTGTTGTGCTACCAGACTATAGGGTTTAATATTTTATTCGGTTTCCTATCCTGGAAAGCCCATTCCTTTATCCAGCAAACATTAAGCATCTTCCACAAAGCAGGCTCTGTTATACTGCTTTGGATACAAACAAAAATTCCTATCCCTAGCCTACATTCTAATGGAAGGAGATAGGTAATAAATAATTCAAATAATCAATATCTTATGTTAGATGTTAAGTGCTATAGAAGAATAAAATAGAGCCAGTTAAAGAGAATCAAGCATGCAGAGGGAGTTATCATGAATTTTAAGCAAGGTGGTCAGGACCAGCTTCCCAAAGATGGTGACAACTGAACACAGACTTGAAATAAGTGAGAGAATGAGTCCTGGGGATCTGAGGGAAGGTCGGTCTATGGAAAGAGCTTTAGCAAAGGCCTTCATGTGGGAGAGAGCCTGGCCCGTCTGAAGACTAACGGTAGGCACCTAGAGCAGAGTGGACAGGGGAAGCACATGTAATGTGGGCCCGGGTAAAGACTTTGCCTTTTACTTGAAAACAGAAATCCTCTGGATGATTTTTGAACTGAGGAGTGACATCTGACGTATTAAGTAAGATCCTTCTCACTACTCTGTTGAAAGAGGCTGAAACAGATTCACGGGGAGGCCCTTGCAGTTATCCAAAAGAGAGATGATACCTGTATGTGTACACTAGGGCTGCCACAGACAAAGCACCACACACTGGGTGGTTTAACTAACAGAAATTCACTGTCTCCTAGTGTTGGAGCCCAGAAGTCTGGGATTGAGGTGTGGGCAGGACCATGCTCCCTCTGACGGGTCTAGGCAAGGATGTGCTTCAGGCCTCTCTCTTAGCTTCTGGTAGCTTCAGTCGTTCCTTGGCTTGTGGATAGCTATCTTCTTCCTGTGTCTCTCTATATCAATGAGAGCAGGGAAGATAATGAGAGGTGGTCACATTCTAGATAAGATATGAAAATCTGACCATAGATTATCCTGACAGATTGTGGAGAATGTAAAAAAAGAAAAGAATAAAGGATGAGTCCTTGATTTTGACCTAAGAAGGGGATATGCTGCCATGAAGATAAGGAAGACCACAGACAGAGAAGTGGGGGTGACAGCCATCAGGTGCATGGCGTGTAGTGAGCTGCCAGTCTCCAGCAGACGCGCTTCTAGGCTTTGAGGCAGCACTCAGGCCAAGGCCACAGGCTCCCTGGACCGCTCTCAACCAGCAGCTGTGCACAGCAGGGGCACTAGAGCAGGACTGTTCCAGCCTAGGCAGGATGCCTCTAAGGGCAACCTTGGCTCTGGGTCCTTATTTGCCCACTAAGATTTGCTCAAAGCTGTGCAGAGTCTCAGGTTCTTACCCGCCTTTCCTCCTTTCTTCCCTCCCTTCCTTCACAGGTTTCAGATTCACAATGCCATCCAAAGGCTCTCCCTCTACTCTGGCTCTTACTCCTCTCTATCCTTCACAGGTGTCTCCCCCATAAGTCCCTCACACTTCTAATTCCATCTTGGCATCAACATCCAGAGAACGTGAACTGACACAATCGGTAGTAGGAGTCGGGCTGAGAAAGCAAGCAGTAAGATGAGATCTTTGGACTGAATCATCCACCCTTTGTCTGGTAAAGAAGAGTACACCCCAAGGGGTCTGTGGGACATGGAGAGTCCCTGGCACAAGGCAGTGGGCCAGTGGCTGAAGATTTTACTGATAGTGATGTGGGAACACAGCCAGTGGAGGGGAATTGCCATGCCGGTAAGATGCAGGCATTTGAAAGATAAGGGGGTGAGTAATATTCCATTTTATATATGTACTGTCAACCACAAATTGGCACTTGCCATGAGTGCTTGCCATCTGCCTCTACAAGGATTATATCAAACCATGTGCTGCCACAGCTGCTGACCTTCAACAGCCCCTGAAAGAGTTCAGGATGGAGAACAGAAATGAGGCACTCTGTACTCAGGGTGAAACTGGCAGGGCAGGTCTTCAGATAGTTAAATATTTTCAGGAGCTGATTTCATTAGGCCAAGTCTTGTATCTCCTCATATCTAGAAAGGCACTAAAATCCTTCATGGTGATGACAGTTTCTCGTGACTAGCAGAAGTTTCATGAGACAAGCAGAAATTTTGTGGGAAAATATGTGCTTAATAGCATGAATTCCCTACTTCACCAAAATCACATATACACTCTCCTTTTCCCCAACCTCTGTGGAACAGTTTCTCAGAGCTATCTCCAGGGCTGCAGTCCTCATATTCCCCCAAATAAAACTTAACTTGCAAGTGTCACATTGTGCATTTTTTTAAGTTGACAGTACCACAACTTCTTTATCCATTCATCTACTGATGGACATCTAGGTTGCTTCCATGTCCTTGCTAGTGTAAACAGTGCTGCAGTGAACATTGGGGTACATGTATCTTTTTCAATTACAGTTTCCTCAGCGTATATGCCCAATAATGGGATTGTTGGGTCATACAATAGTTTTATTCCTAGTTTTTTAAGGAATCTCCATACTGTTCTCCATAGAGGGTGTATCAATTCACGTTCTACCAACAATGCAAGAGGGTTCCTTTTCTCTACACCCTTTCCAGCATTTATTGCTTGTAGATTGTTTTGATGATGATCATTCTGATTGGTGTAAGGTGATATGTCATTGTAGTTTTGATTTGCATTTCTCTAATAATGAGTGATGTTGAGTACCTTTTCATGTGTTTATTAACCATCTGTATGTGGATCACAACAAACTATGGAAAATTCCTCAAGAGATGAGAATACCAGACCACCTGACCTGCCTCCTGAGAAATCTGTATGCAGGACAAGAAGCAACAGTTAGAACTGGACATGGAACAACAGACTGGTTCAAAATTGGGAAAGGAGCCTGTATACTATACATCAAGCCTGTATACTGTCACCCTGCTCATTTAACTTATATGCAGAGTACATGATGCAAAATGCTGGGCCAGAACACTCACAAGCTGGAATCAAGATTGCTGGGAGAAATATCAACAGTCTCAGATATGCAGATGATGCCACTTTAATGGCAGAAAGCAAAGAGGAACTAACGAGCCTTTTGAGGAAGATGAAGGAGGAGAGTGAAAAAGCTGTCTTAAAACTCAACATTCAAAAAATTAAGATCATAACATCCGGTCCCATCACTTCATGGCAAACAGATGGAGGAAAAGTGGAAACAGTAACATTTTATTTTCCTGGGCTGCAAAATTACTGCAGATGGTGACTGCAGCCACGAAATTAAAAGACACTTGCTCCTTGGAAGGAAAGCTATGACAAATCCAGACCGTGTATTAAAAAGCAGAGATATCACTTTGCTGATTTGCTGACAAAGGTCCTTATTGTTAAAGCTATGGTTTTTCCAGTAGTCATGTACAAATGTGAGAGTTGGACCACAAAGAAGGCTGAGTGCCAAAGAATTGATGCTTTCGAATTATGGTGCTGGAGAAGACTCTTGAGAGTCCCCTGGACAGCAAGGAGATCAAACCAGTCAATTCTAAAGGAAATCAACTCTGACTGTTCACTGGAAAGACTGATGCTGAAGCCAAAGATCCAGTACTTTGGCCACCTGACATGAAGAGCTGACTCACTGGAAAAGACCTTGATGTGAAAAGATTGAGGGCACAAGGAAAAGGAGGCAACAGAGGATGAGATGGCATGACCGACTCAAATGGACATGAATTTGAGCAAACTCCAGGAGATGGGGAAAGACAAAGAAGCCTGGCATGATGCAGCTCATGGGGTCACAAAGAATTGAACACAACTTAGTGACTGAACAATAACAATGTCTTCTTCAGACATTTGGAGAAATGTCTGTATAGGTCTTTTGCCTACTTTTTGATTGGACTGTTTGTTTTCCTGGTATTGAGCTGCATGTGCTACTTAATATTGCTGCTGCTGCTGCTGCTAAGTTGCTTCAGTCGTGTCCAACTCTGTGCAACCCCATAGATGACAGCCCACCAGGCTCCTCCGTCCATGGGATTTTCCAGGCAAGAGTACTGGAGTGGGGTGCCATTGCCTTAATATTACTCAGCCATAAAAAGGAATGTATTTGAGTCAGTTCTAATGAGGTGGATGAACCTAGAGGTTCATCGTGAAGTAAGTGAAGTAAGTCAGAAAGAGAAAAACAAATATTGTATGGCTCAACATTCTCCCCTAAGCCTTGCAAGTCTGCAAAGGGAACCCATCACTTTGGGTGAGAAGCTAGCACATACCCATAAAGGAAGACACTACAAAGGCCTCTCTGCCACAAGAAGTACATGCCACCTTCAGGAGTGGTCCACTTGTCCCCTGACTGCCAGAATGATAGCTCAAGATAATCTGTGGTAACATGCTAAGGGTGATAAAAGAGGAAAGAGAACTTCAAGAACTAGCATGTCATGACAGTCCAGGGAAAGACCACTATGGTTGTACTTTAACGGTGCTTAATCAAGGGAGGAGGAGTACAAGACTGTGTAAGTAAGAATGGCTGGATGACATCACCAATTCAATGGACATAAACTTGGGCAAACTCTGGGAGATGGTGAAGGACAGGAAAGCCTGGCATGCTACAGTCCATGAGGTCACAGAGCCGGACACAACTTGGCAACTAAACAACAGCAAGCAAGAATAAATTGACTTAGGGCATTCTCTTGGGACATGGGATCTAACATCCTGGCAAGGACCCCATGGAAGGAGCAAACTTGCTGTCCGGAGGTTCTTAGAAGCCTAGAGAAAACTATGGTGATGGTGGTTTAGTTGCTAAGTCATGTCCAGCTCTTTGTAACCCTAGAGACTGTAGCCTGCCAGGCTCTTCTGTCCATGGGATTACCCAGGCAAGAGTACTGGAGTGGGTTGTCATTTCCTTTTCCAGGGAATCTTCCTGACCCAGGGATCGAACCCACATCTCCTGCTTGGCAGGCAGATTCTTTACCACTGAGCCACCTGCAAAGCCCAGAGAAAACTATGGTCTACACTAAATAAAGTAGAACTTCTTGAGTTGCCACAGCAAACAGCCAAAGAAGGGATAAAGAGGCTGGGGGAAGCAGGTACACTGGAATGGGTGCATTATGTGATTCCAAAGACCCACCAGAGGAGTATATTTGTTAGGAGAGCTAACAGGACGCTTCATTTATTTACCAAGGCCATCAGGAATTTCTAGTGAAGGGAGAACGGGCACCACTAAGAACTTCAGTAGTGGCTCTTCTCTGTAAGTTGGCGCCTATAGTAAGAGAGGCAGTCGCAAAGCTTGGCTTATTGATAGTGATGGAGTTGATAGGCCCCAAAGCAATTGTGCCCAGGTGGCAGCACAGAAGCCAGGAGAACAAAATTACTGCAGTGACTGGCAAGGCTAGAAGGTCAGCTAACTGATAAGGAACCTAAAAAGAAAAGATACCAGACAATCAGAGTCAAAAAGATTCATGTAAATGGACATATAGTTGAGAGAATGAAGTGTGAAGGTTTTTGTATCATGTCAATGCCATCAGTGCCACCACAGAATAGGCACTGAGGGATTAAATAGGCAAAATGACTCAGCCAGCTGACACAAGTCAGCCACCCTGAACTAATAAGATGGGCACATCCCACAGTGGCAGAGATGATGGTTACATTTGGGTGCAACAGTGTGATCCTCACTTACCAAGGCCAATCTAGCTACTGCCATCTCTGGATTTCCAGCCTCAGAGATCAAAGTTGAACATCCTCCTAAGCACTATTCCTTGAGGAAAACAACCTACCACTTGGCAGCAAGTTGACTATACTCCCTCAAGGGCCAATGATTCATTCTTATAGGAGTAGACACCTATTCTGAGGAGGGGGTTGCCTTTACTATCTGCAAGTCTCAAGCAGCACCAGTATACAGGGATCATGGTGTGCCTATTCCACAGACATAGAAGGCCACAAAACATAGCAAATGGCCAGGAACCTAGTGCATAATGAAAGACATGTGCAGCAGGCCCATGACCATGGAATATACTGGCCATATCACATACCACACCACAGAGAAGCCAAGCCACTGGCATAATAGAGCACTGAAATGCCCAGTTGAAGGTGTAGCTGAAATATCAGCTCAGAAGCAATTCCCTACAAGGATGGCATGTAAGTATTGAATCTATATGGCACTGTGTCGCAACAGGAAGAATTCACAAGTCTGTGAACCAAGAGATGGAAGCAAGAGTGGCACCACTTACCATCATTCTCAATGACCCACTTGGGGGTCTTTGTGTTTCCCAACTCTATCGCTCTGGGTTAGAGGTCCTGTTCCCCAAAGATAACGTGCTTTGCCAAGGTGCACAGCTTTCTTTGATATCATATGTAACCTGATAAAAGGAAATCCCTCATTCTCTTCAGTTTGAGATTTAAGATATAAGCAAGACATGACCACCTGCAATTCTATAGCTGATAACTGGACAAAGTTTGCAGTGCAGAAACTGTATGTTTGGGATCCCCTGTACATCTGGTTCCACTACTATTTTATAAGATGTTTAGAGCATGAAAAGATTAACCTCTGCTTTACATGCATGCTGCTTACCAACAGCTAAGTTACTTAAACCTGCCTTCCTCAAGGGCTATTTCCTGCAGAAGTCCTAGTTTTAGTGAGAGAGCAAAAGAACCACCTGCTGGCTGGGGTCAGGGCTGAGTTAGTTGAAGAGTCTCAGCTTATTTGACCCTTTCCCATCTGCCAAATATAAGTGACACTATCTCCCTCTATGAAAGCAAAAGAAGAAATACAGCAATATAATGAACATCTGAGATCAGATATTTAAAATAATGAGATTTTTCTGTAATGAATGGAACGTTAGGAATCATGTTCTTAACATGCAGAGGTTAAAATGAAAGGTCTGTTTTTCTGCAATGAATTAAAAAGTGAGCAGACGCTATGTTAGGAGCAAGAAGGCAGCATTCTGACCACACCCTCCCTCCTCTGAGAGCGGGTGATATTTTGATCACTAAAGCACTTGTGATATTTTGTTTGGTAGGTAGCTGAGATATCTGAATTTTTGAGGCATGGGAGAAATTGAAAAGTCTCACACATTCACAGAACCCAGGAAGAAAGAAGAAACGGAGTGTTTAGATGTCTGGTCTTCTTCTCACCTTGTGTACAGTCAGGCACTTGAGGTACCTTCCTTTAAAGTGAATTTAGCACAAGCAGGGTCCAGAGTATGTACACACAGACTCTACAAAATTATTCCTTTTAGAAATGTCGTCATCACAAACATAACAAAGATGGCAATTAGGATTCAAAAACAGCAGTAGTCCCAAAAATTGTTTTAGAATAAACTTTATACCCCAATAGAATTTCATTTGTACAGGCCTGGGTCTGAAAGAGAAGGGTTAGGTTTCTAAAGATAATAGATTAAAAGCTAGGGAGTCTAGATGGTCTCTGAGTTGCTATTTACTTGGCATCAAGTACATTCAGTTTTTGAGTCAAAGACATTCTTATGGTCTGAAGGAGACAGTTGCTGGTTTTAAGGTCCATCAGTGGAGTGTGAACATCCTGAAATGCCAAGGAAGGAAAGTGCAGGCCAATCCAGCTTGTCTTTTCTGAGAGATGGCCAAACCTTAGTGATGATCTGATTTGGGCAGCCAAGAAGTCTTAGTTTTGATCTTTTGTAAGGAAAAGTTGAGACTCTGCCTAAGTCAACAGAAAAGGGAAGAGGCCAGGATGTGAATAAAACCTACGGGATGACGTCTGCCTACCCACTGGGTAGGCACGTTCAGTTTGAGGCCTTCTGCTTGCCTGCTTAGGCCTTGGGCAATTATTGAGCTGATGTCTCATGCGCCATTACATAGAGTGTATACTCATTTACTACATCTTTGTCATGCTGTTTTAAGACATCTTTGAGAAGGCTTACCTGTGATAGCTACCTCTCAGCTAGAGAGCTAGACACTGTGACCTCTCCAGACCCCTTTCCTGTGAGGTCTAAATCAACTCCCTGATTTTCTGGATGCTGGACATGAAAGAGGGTAACCAGGCTAGGAGCCCGGGAATAGACAGCTGGGTTCAACTGGCCTGTGAAAGCTGCTTTCCCTGTAGCACATTACTGGAAAGGCAATATGGTGTAACGGTTTCTGTGTCATTTTCCCATTCTGCCACTTGCTAGCTATATAAATTCTGAAAGTTGGTTGGTTTTTTTTTTTTTTTAATCTCTTATAAACCACTATTTCTTCATCTGGAAAATAAAAATACACCTACAACATAGGAAATACATGTAAAGTGCTTGGCATAATATAAGTGATTGACATCTGTGTTATCCTCATTACCAACAGAACGAGGAATTGAGGGAAAGGGAGATAGGAAAGGGAGACAGGAAAGTAACTCCTCATCTATGACTCTGTTTCCTAGTTTGTATAATAGCAGCATGATTGTTACAGCCATTTGCCTTAACAGACACATGAAAGACAAATGACATGACAGATGTGAACCTCACTGGGAAAGACATATAAGGTGGTATCATTAACAGAAGGCTATGTCCTGAGGAAACGAACATGGCCTTGACGTTTGATTGCTCCCTTTTGGGAGTATTCTTCCTGAACTCTACCTTTCTGCTTTCTAATTCTCCTACTAGACAGGCAAATTCACATTTTCAACTGCCTCTGAGATATACACTGAAATTTTGAGATCAGGTAATGTTGAATTCTCATAAGCTCTTTCAAGCAAGGAAAAAAATTTTAAATAAAAATAAAAACCATAAACTACCAGGTGATAAAAAATGAAGATATCATATGTCCAGATGTTGCTAAGTTAACAAGCAAATCACAGTAAACTTTGATCCAGTCACTTTCAATGAAAAGAGAATTTAAATTGACCTATTTTGGGGGCTCCAAAATTACTGCAGATGGTGACTGCAGCCATGAAATTAAAAGATGCTTACTCCTTCGAAGGAAGGTTATGACCAACCTAGATAGCATATTAAAAAGCAGAGACATTACTTTGCCAACAAAGGTCTGTCTAGTCAAGGCTATGGTTTTTCCAGTGGTCATGTATGGATGTGAGAGTTGGACTGTGAAGAAAGCTGAGTGCCCAAGAATTGATGCTTTTGAACTGTGGTGTTGGAAAAGACTCTTGAGAGTCCCTTGGACTGCAAGGAGATCCAACCAGTCCATTCTAAAGGAAATCAGTCCTGGGTGTTCATTGGAAGGACTGATGCTAAAGCTGAACCTCCTATACTTTGGCCACCTCATGAGAAGAGTTGACTCATTGGAAAAGACTCTGATGCTGGGAGGGATTGGGGGCAGGAGAAGAAGGGGACGACAGAGGATAAGATGGTTGGATGGCATCACCGACTTGATGGACATGAGTTTGAGTAAACTCCAGGAGTTGGTGATGGACAGGGAGGCCTGGAGTGCTGCAATTCATGGGTCGCAGCAGGGTCGCAAAGAGTCGGACACGACTAAGCGACTAAACTGAACTGAGCTGAATTCTTTCAGAAATAAGATCTCTTTCCTGCTCCCCTACCCGCATCCTTGGAAAAAAAGAATTCTAATTTAAAAGCTAACAGTCCTGTGGTGTTTTGTTTTTGCTGAAGAAATTTTTTTCTATAGTTTATTTCCTTTCCTTGAAAATAATATACACAAGGTCCTAAATATTTACCAGATGATACAGATCTGCCAGGGTTTTCAGCCAATTTTCAAAAGTTTTATGAAATCACTTCTTGGACATGTTCCTAACAATCTGGCCCATGAAAATGTAACTGGGGAGGATTGTTCCACCTTCTTCACATGGCCTCTAGGTCACAAGCCTCTGTGTGTGTCCATAGGAAACTCATACCCTGCAATTTTGAAAGTCCTTACTTGTTCAAAAACAGTTGTTATCAACAGATAAATATACAAAAAAGTTTATTCTCTGGGAACATCTATTTCCAATGAAGACACCACGTGTTCTGGCTTCTGTACAAACTTACTTTCCCAGGCTCCACCTACTCAGATCTCAACTATCTGCCTTCTTAGCTAAATAATCCTCAAAAATAAATTTCTATTCAATTTTTACACACTAGCAATTTTCAATTCAGGGTCTACAGAGCCAAATACCAAACCTGCCTTAATTAGAGCAGCTCCACTTATATATTTTTCTTTAATCTTTATAATTTTATTTGAATTAATGCTTTAAAACATACCGGGGGGAAATCATATGTTTCTATAAGTATAACCCTTAATAAAGAAGGTCAGTTTCATTACTTCAGTTACTAGAATCTTTTAACTAATAGATACCAAAATCTCACATTTCCATTTAAAAATCTTTTGAAAGGATTATAAGCCTCTGAGAAATCTTAAAAAGAAACAGGAAGGCTGGGCTTTCACATCCTGTCCCGATTGCCTTGAGGATTTGGCGGCCAAAAATCGAAGTCTTTCCCCATGGGAGTCTCACAGACACATCCAGCCAGGAAGGTCACATCCCATGGAGAACTCCAGAGGAAGAAAATGATCCAAAGGGGTGCGAAACAAGGCCAAGCATTTACAATAGACCAAAATCCATCTATAAAGCAGCGACCCAGTTAGTGAGGAGACATTATCCTCATTCTACCACGCTATTATTTTTGTGTCTCTATGTGGGTCACAGCACAGAAAAATCCATGGAGGATTTGCCAGGGAAAATATGGAAGTTACTGCTGAGGATTGTTGACCTTACTTTTTTACTCTAGTTATCACATGAAGGAAAAGGTGAGACCACAGGGAGTAGCAAACCCAGACTTTGGGATCTCACAGACATAAGAAAATGTTTTTAAAGAATTAGGGTAACTGACTCAAAGTTGCTAACTTTTACTTTTGCCCTGCAAATAAATGCTTAACATGATAACTCTCATCTATTACTGTCATTTTGTAAAAGGGCATTTTAATACCAGAAAGGAGGGAGATTATGATCTCAGAAAAAAAGGGTTGACCTTTCCTAAACAGATCAGCTGGCCCTCTTATACTAACATCACACCCTGCCCCCTACTCAGACTGAATGTTCTGTTTTGTTTCCAATTTAAACCAGTGAAAAGTACTTCAAGGCAATCCCAGAACATACTGTGTACCCAAAGAATGAGGCCAGAGGATCCGGTGATGCAGGCTCCGAAAGTGGCTTGGCCCTGACCTTGGCAGACTGGTAGGGAAATCCCTGAGAGACAACCCCAGGTATGAGTAAGGGGGATCCACCAGAAAACCAAGTGTGTCCTGGCAACTCACAAGCTCTGCTGTACCCTCTGCCCAGCCCTGGGAGAGGGATGGAGGGGGCAGGAGTGCACGCCCTCTTCCACACTGCCTGTCAGCTTTCCCAGCTTGGTCATCCTTTTCCAGCAGATGGCAGAACACACACATAGAAAACTCCAAAGCCACCCAAGGCTTGTGCCTCTTGGTTGGTCCCGGGTATGATTTCTTTAAAAGTCAAGAAATTTCACAAAGAAAAAAGTCCTACCCACACTTCATCCAGAAACCTGTTTACACAGTACTTCACAGAAAGGCTGAAACTCTCTGCAAAGGGAAAGGCCACAAGGTAAAGAAAGCTTGACCCATGAACTGCAAAGACCAGGATCAACAGCTTCGAGATGTTAGAAAAGCCTAGCAAATAGTTCGTGTATTTTTAAAATTCTAAACCAAAAGCTTTTGTTAATCTGTTTAATTAATTTTTATCACATGTGCCTATAAAAGTACAGTTATGAACTGTCTTTACTAAAGAAGCTGACAGATTTTACATTGCCTCTTTCCAAGGAGAGAAGTCATACAGTATCCAAAGTTACTTCTGACACAGTGGGTCAGAACAGCCAAGAAAACGAATCTTGTGTCTCTACTGGAGTGTGTTTTCACAAAAGCAAAATCATGTTCCAAGCTAAAAAAAGTATTTCCTAAAATATGCTCTAATTGAATATTTCAGACACAATAGTAAGTAAGTAGGTCACTTGCTCTCTAGGATTCAAAGACTACCAGCCTGTGGTACTCCATTTCTATCCTGAACAGCAGAGTTAAAGGGAAAGCACTCCACACTACAAGAAAATCCTAAAGCTCTTTACAGCAGCAGCTGCAGCTCAGAGGTCAGATCTATGACCATGAGTTTTGTAGAGAATCTTTGAAAAAATTCATTAGTATCCTCAAAAGTGCCAGTAATTGAGCTTCCAAAAAAATCTGCAACAAACATATCTATACTACCACCCTCCCTTCTAGGCAACTTCTAGTCAGAAAATAGTCCCAGGAATATATGCCCTAGAAACATTTTTTAAATAGCCTAAATTTGACTGTCAAATCATGCTCCTTCTCCACACTCTCATTTTTTTTCAGAGTCTATCTGGTCCTGCCCCCACTGCCAAACAAGTACCCAGTGTTCCCAGGGACGCACCACACTTGGTGCTTTCCAGGATGATGCCTGCCATGCAAAAGAGAATATTAGAGCCAGAAAGGCTCTGACAGAGGAATTTATATCGCTGTTTCCAAAGATGAGGAAACCCTGGCTCTGAAAAATAAACTCCCTCAGGCCACAATTGGCTGGTGCCAGAGTTATCCCCATCCCTCCAGGTCTTATCAGATTGTTCATTTTCTCCAGACAATAAGTGTGGGGCCAAAGTATCTGACTTCATTATTACTTCTCTCAGAAAACAGATCTTTGTTGAAGGGGTTTTGGTTTGGAAAGTTCAGGAAAGACCAGTTGGAGCAGACACGATCTTGAACAGTAGGTACTTTCCATGCCCTCAAATCATATTCTGCCTGTAAACAGACTATGCTTAAAAAATGTAAGCACGGAGGATGGAGCTATAGGACCCTCAGGCAACCATGAAGAATACAAGCACCGTGAAGGTAGGGACTCCCTTTTATTCACACCTAGTATGAACTCACTGCCAGTACTTAGAACAGAATTCTCACTGAATACCAGCTCAACAATAAATATTTGCGTGATGAACAAAATGAAGGAAGGAAGCATCCCTCTTCCATCCTCTCTAGAGTCCATCTCTACCCACTCTTGCTTCCTCTTATACTTAAGTCTAGATCGGAACTCTGCTGTCAGGCAATACCTATCAGTCATCTACATTTTAGCAGCCTTTAAACCACTGCTTGAAGTGTTTGGAAAAATGCTTTGGCCCCTTTGCAGGCTCAGTCTCAGTCAACAATGAAAGGTCTCTGTGGCCAGACCATATCCATCTTCCTCCCCATGCACATGATCAAGGTATGAAGTCTTTGGAAGAACAAAAAACTTATTCATAGGCCATTAGCACCTTTCCCCAGCAACCTACAGATTCCTTCCTGAGGCTCTCCTTAGCTTTCACATCTTGTAAAATAATCTAAAACCCTATTCTCCTGCTGCCTCTATCTTCCTTTCTCAGCTCTCGAAACTTAGAAGCTGTGCTGCTTTTGCTAGGCTCAGGCTGTCCTTTCAATAAAGGCCAAGATGCTTGTCTCCCACTCTTCACTCACTGAAGCCCAAGCGCCTCACCTCATTAAACAGGAGCCCATTCTCACCCTGTCACACACTAGGGGGTGCTGTTGCTATAGCCAGACCCAAGGAAGTTGGAGTCAGGGAGGAAAAGGAAGTGACCAAGCTCTCAGGGTGCTGGGAGACATTCCTATCTGGGCCTCTCTGCACAAACCCACTGCACAGTTTCTCAGAATCAAAGACTGTTATACCTCCTCAAACTCTACAATTCCAAGGTGAAGCTTACACACGGTACAATTAAATGGGAGGACTGGAGATTTCCAAACTAAAGGTTTTACTGTAAGACTCATTTAGGTACACAAGCTCACATCAGAGTATTTTTGATGATGGCTGGATGGGAATAATTAATTCTCACTCATCACAGGAGAAGACAATTCTGTTTAGACAACCAAGCGGCAAACACTGTCAGGCAGCATCAGATATATCAAAGGCAACCAGAACAGCCGGGAAACACTTGAGCTTGTCCCTGCTTTTCACAATCATCTTTCCTGGTATGTGATGTCTAAGACTTTGGGAATGAAAGCTTCATACACAAACAAATGAATATCAGCCTCTCTCAACCCCCAGCCTGGCTATTACACAAAGCTTGCAGGCTGCCAGAGAAGCTTCCCTGGCCTCGATTAACTCTTTGCTTGAATAACTGGTGGACCTGCATTGCAGGAAAAGCTCTCTCATGCAGCATAAATCCTTTTCAAATTTCTGAACAAGTCACTGTACAAAGAAAGTATTCTTTTGTTGGGTTTGTAGATTTTTTTAAGATAAGTTGAGGATAATGTGTATTTTTTTTTAAGTTCTCTGAATGAGGCTCTCACCTAACAGTATGAACATTAAACAGTCCCACACAGGGAAGAATAGATATGCACCAAGGGAAGTAACTCTGGTATTAATCCAAGAAGAAACAATACCGCTCACCCTCCCCCCACCACCAGCTAGGGTTTCACACCCTTTGTTGCAGTGATTTGGGTACTCCACACAAATGCTAATGAGCAACAACTCACTAATGCTAATGATTAGAACTCTCTTTGGCTCCAAAAGCAATCCAGCCAAGCTAGAAACTTGAAGAATCCCAAAGTGGTTCAAGAGGGACTCAGTCAGTCAGAGGTGCCATTTTAGAGCAAATCTTACAGAGAACAGTTTCCTTTTGCTCTGAACCCCAGCCCTACAGAGGACACTATCCCAACTACAGGTACATCATATTTTCACATGAAACGCAAGGAATTTCCAGTACCAGGTCTTCTGCAATAACTAGCTTGACATTGCCACATAAAGCTCTAAAGACAAGGATAAATATACCATACTTAATAGAGTTTCCTATATTAAGGAAACTTCTAAGAAAGTTCTCTTAACTTAATTTCCACCCTCACATACCCAAAAGGTATACTCCCATTACTTCCAAAAGCTGACTACTGCAGAGAGCAGGCCAGAATGAGGAGGCTGGGAGATGTGATGTGGGGTAGAATACGTTTGAAAAAGGTACACTCTGAAAAAGTGACTGAATAGCTCCCTGGAGGGACTCTGCATAATCTCACTGGAAATCACTTAGGTTAACACAATCATAAGGAAAAGGCAGAAAGGGTGGGTAATACCAATATACTCATGATTCAAGGTCCTGACAAACAATGGGTGTTTCTGGCCCTACCCTGAAGTTTTAGCCTTTAAAATGAAAAACCCAAAGACAGAGTCTTGTAGTTAACTAAAAACTTTTATGTGTAAAATGCTAACTAGTTTGAAAAGGTATAGCAGAAAGCAAGTTTTAACATTATCTGCTACAGTTTCAATTTGTTTCACAGTCATTCCTGTGATTTCCTAATCCAAACAGTGAAAATAAAGTCTTGCTTTCTCAGTAACCCAATACTGAGTATTGGTTACTTATTGGGTTCACCTGAAAAGATTAACTATCCTTGCCCCCACCTCAGTGGACTGTCATTCTTAATTGGCTTAGGGTGGATTCTGAGCCGAGGACCTTTTCAAACTCCTCAGGTGTATGGCCAGGCTGAGCACCACTGAACTGGGGTATCTAGGCCCACCTACCTGAGTGTAATTCACTGCTTTCTTTGAACTTTCCCATATCTGATTTTTTTATTCTGCAAAATGAACTTCGCCGAGAGCTCTCCCACCTGAATAGAGTAAAAATAAGACTGTAATCAGGTGGTGCAGTGGTAAAAAATAAAAAATCCTCCTGCCAATGCAGGAGATGCAGGAGACGTGGGTTTAGTCCCTGGGTTGGAAAGATCCCCTGGAAGAGGAAATGGCAACCCACTCCAGTATTCTTGCCTCGGAAATCCCATGGACAGAGGAGCCTGGCAGGCTGTAGTCTGTGGGGTTGCAAAGAATCAGATATGACTGAGTGTGCAGGAACAGGCAATCATAAAGAACTTTGAGGTAATGAACAAAAGGAACTGGGCACTTTTATCTTGACAATTGAAACCAATTGTTGGCACTGCTAACAATGAAGCCACAGAGGTTAATGAGATGGTGAAATAATATAGCAAATATGCAGCAAATCTGTAATTCTGAGGTAGAAATATGTTATGTCTCCTTACCAAAGGATTTGTTGCATTGCAGAATTTAGCATTAAATTCAAACAAAGAAGCAGTAGAGAAGAAAGGGATGTGAGAAGCTTGAATCACGAAATGTCTAAACTTAGATCCAGATGGTGCTGGACGAGAGGTTCAAACCTTTAGTCCCAGGGCAAATACAGCAAAGTCGCGTGGGGAAGAAGCCAGCAGGCAGTGCGAGGTCTCCCGCTGCCTCCCTATGCTTTGTCTCCCTCTCCCACGCCTCCCTTCAAGGCCAGTGGATCTGGTGGGGCTCCTGACTGAAACTACTCAGTTCCCTCTGCCCTGAAAGAACAGAGCAGTCAACCTCGCGCTGCTGGCCAGCAGCTAAGGAGAGATACACCCCCTTAAGCCCTAAACCATCATTCAGCACCAAAGAAGACCTTCAAAGTGAGAATCAACTAAACCCTAGAAATTAGGACTTTCAGAATCCCAAGTTAGCTTCAGAAGAAGAGGCCAAGTGGTACTCCTCAGTTACATGAGCTGTGAACTGGCAAACGTTACTTTCTCAGAAAACAAGAATCACAGATCCACTTGGCTGGCAGAGGATGGCGCATCTCCACTCACCCACACCTGCAGCATCACAATGACAGTAACACAGCTGGCTACATAAGGACAAAACGCTAGAAACACCTTACATAATGAAAGCTATGTAGCAAGGTGACATGCATGGACCTGTGTTGGAATTTCACTCAGGCAAAAGTCTCCAGCTCCTTCCAAATGTATTTCTAATGACCTAATTTGGTCAGGATTTTGGTGAGACAGCTTATCAACCAGCACAAAGTACCTTCCCTACTCCTTCCGACAAGGTACTCACAACCTCGCTTTTGACTTTTCTCTCAATCCTTCCCAGTCAGGGCAAGCCCCGGGTTTTCACTTTCCTAAGTTGGACTTGGGCCCCTGCAATGATTCTTCATTCAAACACTTAAAACTCTTGCTCCTAGAAGATTGAAGCAGGCTTCTAAAAGCCACCAGTTCTCAGGCATATACTGTGTTCTACGTTCTTAACTGTCTTCACAACAATTTATTAGGCAGGTATATTATCCCTGAAGCGACTTAGCAGCAGCAGCAGCAGCAGCATTATCCCTATTTTACAGATAAGGAAACCAGAGCAGAGAAATTGATAACTTCTGTCCAAGATCAGATAATTAGTAAGCAGTAGAGCAGTCTTTGAGCTAAGGTTTGTCTAATCCTAAACTCGTGTTCTTTAAAATAATAATGGTGGGTTCCTATATAGTACCATGTGCCAGGCACTGACATAAGTACTCTCCAAATTTAACCTTAACCTTTACAACAACCCTAGAAGGGAAATACTATATTTGTCACTACGTTTATGCAGGAAGAAAACTGACAGAGAGATGCAGAGTGTTAGTCGCTCAGTCGTGTCCAACTCTCTGCAATCCCATGGACTGTGTAGCCCACCAGGCTTCTCTGGCCATGTAATTCTCCAGGCAAGAATACTGGAGTGGGTTGCCATTTCCTTCTCCAAGAGATCTTCCCCGTCCAGGGATGGAACCCAGGTCTCCTGCATTGCTGGCAGATTTCTTTAACGTCTGAGCCACCAAGGAAGCCCGACAGAGAGATGCAACAACTCCTAAAGTTGCATTAACTGCCAGTTCATAACTGGCAACACCAGGTTTCAAACCCAGGCAAGTTAGCTCCAGCCACCAACCCTTAACCACAGTACACACTACCCCCTCATTCTCCCTGCAACTTTATCTTTCTGTATTCATTCATTCAAATATGGCTTAGGCCCCTAACATCTTACCAGATATTACAGAAAGATAATTTTCATTTGACAAATGTCTTCCCTCAGAGAGCAGCAGTATAAATGGGCAAAATCAGCAAAACAGTGTCAAGAAAGAAGGCAGTTACCAGAATGTGAAGTCAGGTCCTGTGTACTGGGGGCAGCAGGAGAACTCGAGCAGGTGGGAGGATTCTGCTGGGCACTGAAAAGTAAGATAACTTTGAAGAGGCAGGAAGAATGGTCCAGGAGGGGAGAATAATACTAGCAAATGTACAACAAGAGGAGGACTGGGGATGGAAGGAGGTAACTGCCCCCTATGCCAGACTCTGTCCTGCTGTTCTATGCATGTGAGCTCATTTAATCCTCATACAGGCCTATAAAGCATCCTTGTTTAACAGATAATAAGGTGCAAGAGTCCAACAGCTTATGATCACAAAACGACCAAGGGACAGAGCTAGGTTCATCTACCTCCCATGCCTTCTCTCAGCAGAGGGCCTCTTCACAAGTGAACACAAACCCAAACCAAGGAGGCCAAGGAATCAAGACCAGCCCTGGCAGGTCCAGGCCAACTCCACCCATTCTGATTTCCAGACCCCTTAGAGCAACTGGGGTTCCCTGTCTTCCCCCCATCCCACTGGGTAGGTGCATTTTCAACTTAGAAGCCTCTTCCCATGGTGTTTTCACTCCAAACAGCAACCTTTCTGCAAACTGCATACTGTGACTTGCTTTGTCTAAATATAGCACAGTCCTTTCCAGCCAGTTTGGCTCGCCAGTAGAGGGCCTCACTGACAACAAGCTCTCTGCTGATGGGGGCAGCTGATGGGGACACAGGCTAGGCCTGGGGACCCTCTAAGATTCCCTAACCCAGGCCCCTTTGTAGGGAAGACAAAACTGTGGCTCAGAAAGGGGAGAGGAGGAGTCACTGAAGGTATTCCCTCACCCCACCAAAAAAAAATCTGAACTCCACAAAAGCAATTTGGCAAGCAGAGGTCTGAAATTCCTGCAACAGCTTGGGGAGGAGGGAACTAAGGATCTGCCTTCCCACGTACTCTCTCCTTTTAAAAGAGAGGGCTGCTAAGACTAAAAAGAGCAAATCTGTTTTATTAGCAGGGTTCAAGCTTGACTTAAATTTTGTGTTGTTAGGAAGGGAGTGGAGGTGGAAGGGCAGCTAAATGTGAATCATCAGCAACCTGAGGAGTGGGATGTTTTGGGAAAGCACGCCTTCCTGGGACCTTGGATTGGAGCCCTTCTCTCTGCAGGGAAAGCAAGCCCTATGTCACAGCACCCACCTACAGCCTCTTATAGCATGCCCTTTATAGCACCCACTGTCTAGAACGGGAACACAGGTGTCGTGATGCTTCCATTGCCCTCAGGTAGCCCTTAAACAGACCTGAGGTAATGGACCTGAGTACAGTAAAGGAGAATCTGCCATCCAAAGAATAAAAACAGCACCCATTATGTCACTGTCAGAATGTTTAAAGTGCATATCAAGATCATTACTTATCAAACTTTCCCTCTAGCAACAGAAATAGCCCATTGCTCTTTCTAAGGCCAAAGGATTGTGTGTTACCTTCCATTAATATTTCCTGTCACTCTTCAGTCCCATTTCTACCCATCATCACATTAGACCATAGCCAAGAGATATAACATTTTTTTTTTTAATGTACTTAATGTGTTCAGAGTACTTATAGGTTAATTTCCCTGCTGGCAACTTTTAGTGTGGTCATACAGAGTATGACAAGGACTTCTTCTCTTCTCTCTTTAGCATTAGATAAAGTCTTCAGAGGGTGCAGAACCTAGATATATTTAAATAAAACAGACCAATGACCTTAGGCTATAACAATTCACACAGGAGTGGTTGGATATGCATTTTTTCTAATCTAGGGCTTACTGGCCAAAAGTAATTTGAAATATTTGGGAACCTAGAGATTGGAAGACTTAAAGGTAAGGAAGCTGGACCATTCCCTCTTTCTTTAAATCCTCTTTTCCCCTCTGCACACCTCTCTGTGTTTGCCACCTACCTCTCTGAGCACTCACAGTTAGGTTGCTTCATGTGTCCCTCTCCCTCTGCCAAGCTAAATGTTGGTATCTCCCTGAACAAGCTCTCCTACTCCCATGGAGACATCACATATTCCCAAACCTGCACTTCAGCTGGTATCTCTCTTCAGAACTTCAGACCCATTCTGTGACATTGCCAGCCCTCTGTGATGTCCCACGAGCACCTCAGTCTCAACCTGTATAAAAATGACTCGTCATCATCTCTCTCCGCACCTCTTCGCATCCATTTCTCTTTCTCTTTTCTCTTGCTGATGGCACCATCTTCTATCATTGCCCATATCTGAGACCTAGGAGTTATCCTTCACTCTTTGTTCCTCCCCACTCAAGGTCCCTCACATCCAATTAGTGTCAAGCACCACATGATCCTCTCTTGAATCCATCCACTTTGCTCCACTCTCATAACCTCTAACCTAGGTCAGGTAAAAATCATTATTTCCCAGAGTTGACATAAGTCTCCCAGTTGGTTTTCCTGTCCCTACTTGAGCTCTTTGAATCCATTCTTTATGTTGCACACAGTGACCTTTCTAACCTGTTATCTAAGCATGCCACACCTTTGACTAAAAATCCTGCTTTTAGGATGAAGTCCAAATGCCTTAACCAACTGAAGAGATCCTGTAGGACTTCGTCTCCACACAGCTCCCCAGCCTCATCTCTCACCAGAGTTCCTTCACATTTCATGTTTCAGCTCCACAGAATCTCTTTCAGACCTTCAGATCTGCTGTTCTCTCACCTCCTGACCTTCCTAGAGTCACAAAATTGTACAGAGAATAGGGACTGGAAAATCTCCAAATCAGGGCTTTCCAGCAATTTCCTCTTTGTCCTCAGAAAACTCAATCCAATTAAATAAATATTTACTGACTGTCCACGAAGGGTAAAATACTATCTTGGCAATTGCAAAGACATTTAGTAAGTAAGACATAACCCATGCCTATGGAACTTGAGATCTCACGCAAGTTCACTTGAGTTTAAAAGTGTCTTTGCACTCTGAGTTTAAAAGTTCAAGTTCCTGAAATGTAGTTCTCTTCCTAAAACTTAAGTTCAAGTCATGCTAAGGGACTATCTGTTCCTGACACAACTGGTTTGTGCCTACACTCACTTTTATCAGAATATTTCACCCCTTCTCTACCAATTCAGAGCCCACATACCTTCTCAAGCTGTACATTTCAAAGAAGCAGCACTGGCTGTTAATGCCTAAGTTAGAAAGCTCTAAGTTCTGTTGACTTTTTCGGCTGTTGCTTATGGCACTCTAACTGGCATTGTTCCCCAGGAATTCCAAAGGAGCCTGAAATTCAGCATTATGTGTGGTGTTGCATTGGTCAGGGCTGGACAGGAGTTTTAGGTTTTAAATACTGGGACTCAGGAAAGGGGTAGAAAGAAGAGGCACCATGAAGAAATAGAATAGACAGCATTTCTGTACTGTTCTTGAACACACAGAGCAACATGATGGAACAAGGCAAAGAACACCTATCTAGAATCAACAGACTACGGTCTATGTCTCTGCTGAGTTTGAATGTGATTTCATAACAGAGACGCAATCTTAGTGATGGTTTTCCTTCTTCTTGGTAGGCAGACGACTGACTAGAAGGCTCGGGATTAACAGAATTTCAAAAAAGGCACCCCTCTGGGCAGATAAATGACCAAAAAGTCACCCCCTCCTCCTGAGTGTCTGGAGGCAGGATTTGTGCATGGCATGCACCACATGTCCACATGTGGTTGGCCTGGAATGGCACCTCTCTGCCTTCCAAATTCATGGCTATCACTACATAAATGGGAGATAATATCCCGAGTTTCTCACCACCCAGCTCTCAACAACAAGGGGTCTACTTTCAAAATAGAGAACGTTACTACATTTTCCATACTTCTCTACTTGGAAACTCATGTGAAGATTCCTAATGCCTTAAACTTTCATTATTTATTCATAATGGTCAATCCTGACACACAACCCACTCCCCTCAAATAAGGCAGAAAATTTGGATTGTTCTCAAATACAACACAAAGAGAATTTCTGGCAACCAAGTTTTGCCCAGAGGTGGTAATGAATCATAATTATTGTTGGCTGACCAGAAGCCAAATGACTATTAATAGAAAGAAGCAACATGAAAGAGTCAAACAGGAGAGGGAGCGTGCAACATCTGAGTTGAAACAATAAAACAGGAACAGAATGTAGAGACCCAAGTGGCCATTTGTCCTGCATCTCATTCCTTTTGATTTTAAGGCTGGGGTTGATTTCTGCCTAGTTCAAGGCGGGGCATATACTAGCCTAATTTGGTTTGGGATCCAACCAAGGATTCTGGATGCTCCTTTTAAGGCAGGTCCTGGCCCTTAGTTTAGCTATATTCCTAGGTCTAAAACACCTTTCCTTCCATCTACTGCAAAATAAGTTTGTCAGTGTGTATCAGCCACAGCAGTAAGCAGGAGAGTCAAAACACTGAATGCACATCAATTTCACGTTTTATTTGCATCCCTAGAGGCCTGAAGATTCTACATCTGGGGCAGAAAAATCTCCCTCAAAGGACTGTACATGGAGTGACCTTCATGTTTTCCACATCTCTGGCCTGGCCTTATTAGTCTAAGGACATTAACCCCTATATTCTCTCTAAGAACTATCAGTAAGTCTTTCAGTCTAAAGGAAGTATCAAATAAGGAAATTACTGATTTACAGGCCAAAAATATGTATTGAGTTGGAAACATGTATCAATTACCTTCTCTATGGAAAACAATGGATTTAGCACTAGGACAGGGTAGACTAGGATGAAGAAGGGCTTGAAAGATTAGAAACAAGAAATCTCCCTTCAGTTCAGTTCAGTTCAGTTCAGTCACTCAGTCCTGTACGACTCTTTGCGACCCCATGAATCACAGCACGCCAGGCCTCCCTGTCCATCACCATCTCCTGGAGTTCACTCAGACTCACGTCCATCGAGTCAGTGATGCCATCCAGCCATCTCATCCTCTGTCGTCCCCTTCTCCTCCTGCCCCCAATCCCTCCCAGCATCAGAGTCTTTTCCAATGAGTCAACTCTTCTCATGAGGTGGCCAAAGTACGGGAAGTTCAGCTTTAGCATCATTCCCTCCAAAGAACACCCAGGGCTGATCTCCTTTAGAATGGACTGGTTGGATCTCCTTTCTCCTTTGGACTCTCCAAAGGCGTCTTCTCCAACACCACAGCTCAAAAGCATCAATTCTTTGGCGCTCAGTTTTCTTCACAGTCCAACTCTCACATCCATACATGACCACTGGAAAAACCATAGCCTTGACTAGACGGATCTTTGTTGGCAAAGTAATGTCTCTGCTTTTCAATATGCTATCTATGTTGGTCACAGGACCTTAAAAATGGGAGAAACACACAGACAGAACCTAAATAATTTGAGAGACAGAGCCCAGGTGTATGGGGTTATGCTTGTGGAAAGAGAACCAAATTTGGAACCTGCCATACCATCAATACCTTTTAAATATTTTTCATTCCTCCAGGGTAAAATCTTATTATACTTGCCAAGGAGAGAAACTACAATAAACAGAAATATGCTCCTGAGGAAGATCTGTCTATACTCTTTTGCTATTCCTAGGACAGAGGCCCTAGAGTCTATTTTCAAGTAGAGCTGGTTTTGATGTATATTAATGATTTGGTCAGTAAGATAGCAAAAAGCCAAATAGATCAAAGGGATTAGAAAGGCCCACTGAGACAAGATTATGATCCATCCACCAGCAGATATCTGGGCTCTGCAGCATGGCTGGGACACAGACCTACTGATTCAAGTGGATGCCACCATCCCTGTGTGCCTGAGGGTCTTTTACACCCTGGGGAGACAGTAATTGCAGTCCTAACAGGAAGATCTGTGAAGCCAACTGCAGAGCTCCCCAGTACCCTGCATTAAAAGTCATCAAAACTGGAGGCTTTGCTGATAAGAGAAACAGAGCATTAGAGAAAGTAACGCAGGATACTGAAAATCCTCAGTCAGACCCACTTCAACTTGATTGTAATTCTTGGCTCCAGGCCTATTTCTGAAAGACATCAAACACAGAAGGAAAAAAAGTCTGAGGAAAAAAACACAGCTTATTCCACTTGGCGGATAGAAATGAGACATGTAACAGATGGAATGGGAAAGGGCAAAGGGCGTAATAAGATTCGCTACAGGATTAAGCGTTCATTTGATTAAAACCAGCATATGCAGGGCAGAGGCAGAACAAAATCACACCACTCTGACTCATCATGCTTCAGGGTGTGCAGCCACCACTGTGCGGGGGAGACCAGGTGGGAGCCATATACACAAGCCCTGCTAAGAAGCATCATAATTGGTTAACTGGACTGTGAAGGTTTTGCCTTGATCTTTAGTGTCACCAAAGTCTCAGCCACAGAGAAAACTACTCATCTGCCGCAGAAACAACAGCTCAGCTTTGTACCCTCAGTGCTGAGTGCAATGCCGGGCACATCAGGGCTTCATAACTGTGCTTTGAGTGAAAGTTTAATCTCTTAGTTACATCCATGAGATCTGGAAGGGGGAGAGGTACAGTCTACAGCCATATGTCCATAATCAGTAATGGCCCCTTTCACTCACGAAAGAGTATCAGTTTGGACAGCATTATATTCTACTTTGGGTATATAGTCTATCACCAAAATGAATATTTTCCATGGATTAGATGATCACAAATACACACAGAGCCCTTTATTTTTTCAACCAAGTCACTCCTCAGTCCTTGCAGACCTGTCTTTGGTGGACTTGGTGAGGCCTGCTTCTCGCTCGTCCCCTGTTTTACCATTTCACCCATGTTGCCCTTAAATCTGCTATCCCCGTTTTCTCTCATATGTCCTGGCTCTACCTTTGGGGTGGAGAGTGTGAATCAGCGACTCTGTGTCCTGTGAGTCCTGATTATTTTAAGTCCTTCAGTGTCTCAGAGGAACACCACTTCTAACATATCTTTCTTTGCTAATATTCACCATATTTCGTAGCATGACTTCAATATATTTTTGTGCTGACAAAGTCTCTTTTTTTCTGAATTTTCAGAGACCTCTCACAAGAATGAATGATAATGACAACAAGGAAAGAAAGAAGCAAAGGAGGAAGAAAACCCTATATTTCTACAAATGGATAAATAAACAAAAAGCTTGAGTTAGGGCCTACATATGGACAAGGAGATAGACTTCCAACCCTGTGGCTTCTTTTTAATCTACCAAAAAGAAAGGGCTGAATTAAATGCTTGCTTTTTAAGCAAGTAGTCTGATTTATTCCTGGGACTTCTATTTCCACTTATTTACCTCAGCATTTACACCAGCAGGATTCAAGAACAAATTCCATTTGTTCAAGATAAATCATCATTCACTCCAGGAAGCCCAGAACCATCATAAAAATAAAGAGAAGTAGGAGGGGAAAGGAATGTTCGTAAGAACTGGATCCATTAGTAAGTTTTGGGTTTTGATATTTTTATGTAATTTTTTCAATCTTTCTTTCAGACCATGAGTGGAAGTTTATTATTTGGTATGTAAACTTCTTAGGAGATTCTGGCATTACTGCTAATAAGGAAATAATAGTAGATCTATATTCTCTGTCTTCATAAAAAGAAGCAAGAGACTCATTTGGCCACATCAGACTGAATCAAGAACCTTAAATAAACCTTAAAAAAATAAATTATAGAGTCTGAAGATATGGAATGGAATCCCATTCTATTCATTCCTTGTTGCATAGACTCAATTTCTCTGCACAATGAGGGCCTTATTTGCTTAATCTCCACCCATTGCTCAAGCTCTATGAATCCATGACTAATCAACTCGTCAGGGAGAATTTCTTTCTCCCATCAGCCCTACATGAAGTGCATCAAATGTTCAATCCCATTTCCCACATTCCACTAGTTGTCTTCTGACACCCCTAAACAGAAGGCTTTAGGATCTCTACACTCTTTTGCTGCCCCAGTCTTTCCCTGAATCAGATGGTCTGGATTATATAACTTCATCAGGGTGACTTCTGGTAAATGAACTGACTCTACACACAATGCCTGGCTGTGCCTTGGCTAAGTGCTCCCTGAGCAGAGCAAAACATCTCAGATCAAACAGTCTATCTGTCTTTAGCTGGAAAAGAGAGTTTGAATAAACAAGTTTGCTCAAATTGGCCAGCTCAGGTCCATCACTGAAAAATCAATCGCTCATTCTTCCGGGTATCTCCTAAGTCAGTGTATGTTGTTCAGTGGATTCAATGCTGTAGCAATCTCAACCTCTGCTCCTCCTTTTGCAAGGCACGTTATTTCATTACACCTGCCTAGAAAGGTACCAACATTCCCTGACTTCCTACTGACACTCATTGATTCAAGTGTGACTCCCAGTCATGTTTCTTTACTAAAAGGAGCCTAAACAAAGCATGTGTTTCTCATTTTTCCCCAAAAAATAGTGGTCACAAAGGGACAGTTAGGGCGTTTGGGATGGACATGCACACACTGCTATGGATAACCAAAATAGATAACCAACAAGGACCTACTGTGTAGTACATGGAATTCTGATAAATACTATGTGGCAGCCTGGATAGGAGGGGAGTTTGGGAGAGAATGAATACATGTTTATGTATGCCTGAGTCCCTTCCCTGTTCATCTGAAACTATCACAACATTATTAATCGTCTATACTGCAATACAAAATAAAAAGTTAAAACAAAAAGTAGTGGTCACAATTCACCAATACCCACTGTTCCTATAAGATGGAAACCCCTTTACAGAGTTAGACCCAGGGATCTTAAACTCCATTTGGAGATTTCCAGAAATTTCTTTTATAACTACTTTATGGAATTGCTGTGACTATGAAATGAGATGATGCATGCGAACTGCACAAACCCCAGCACATTACAGGAACTCTATTTTTTTTTCCAGTGGGTGAGAAAGATGCCTTAGAGAAGGTAGCACAGCCGAAGCTCTCTTGATGATGACAGGAACGATTACTGTGACTACATGGTAAAATGGTAGGGGTAGGACAGAATATGTTAACATAAGTAGATAGAAAAAGTGAAACAGAAGTGGAATAAACTATGAACATAATATGGGAAAGTTCTCCCAGACTCTGCCTTCTCAGCATCCCAAATGGCCACACTCATGGAAATCTGGTTTTTCTGGTGGGTTGCAAGCTCCAACCTCATTACAGTATATAATCTACCTAAAAATTTCCCCTTCCTGCACTCTGAATGCTGCCATCATAGGAACACATTCTCTACTCCCTGGATAGATTCTTATGTGTAATTGCTACATCTCTCCCATGGTACCAGTGGCATTCATATCTCTACATTTGATTCCTCTGGTCTGAGTGGAAACAACCACCTGAGATTCTATTTTACAGAAAATTTGATAAGTTCTATGATGTAGGAACCCATGCCCACTTAATTCTCTAGGAATTGTACCTACCACTGCTTTGCTGTATTTAAGGGTCCATGGTAGGCATTTTCTTCATAACAATCACAGATGACATCTATTGACTTTCAAATGCTCTCACTGCCTAGCTGAAAATAGTGTCCCACACAAGGGGACACAAGGAAGAACTGTCCTGCTCCAAACAGCAATGCAGCTCTCCCACCCCTACAGGGTAAACTCTGTCTAGTCTAGTAAAATGCCTCCTAGAAGAGAAGTGAATCAAAAGCCTCCGTACTTCTAAGCATTAGCTTTGCTAGGCTGACTTGCATATTCCCACACCCTAACTGCGAGACAGATTTCTCATGGCCCCTGAATTCTGTTTCCTTGTCCTACTAACTGGGCTCAGGGACAGTGACGGGCACAAGGCATTCTTATGAAACAGATGCTCAACTCAAATCTACTAACCACAGCAGGAGTCTCTCAGACTGGACTTGTTCCCAGTCTCTTTTCCTTGATTTTCCTTCTCTAGCTTCCTCTATGCTTTTTAAAACTACTGCTCTTCTTCCTATTATAAATGAACTTCTTCTTTCTGTCATCTCTAAACCTCCCTGAAGGACTTCTCTATCAAGTTCTAGCAAAAAGTAGCAAGAATGCTGAAGACCAGTCAAAAAAAGCAAACAAAAAAGCAAAAACCAAAAAAAAAAGACAAAAAAAAATGTGAAAGGAAGCATGCTTTTGGTTCTGGAAACCACATGCTTCAGTGCTATCTTAGGCACTAGTGCAGAAGGGTCCCTTGAAAAGGACTCGGACTATAACATTGCTTAATACTAATATCTCAGTAGCACTGCAAAGTGATGTTTACCATGACTTCCCTTATACCAAGGGCTGGGTTTCCAGCAACTCCTTTTATTCCTTTGCTGGTGCCAATTTCTAATAGCTTTATGGCCAGAAACTACTGCACAACTTGGGCAGGGGAGGGCGGGGTGCAGGGAGTGACAGGAATTAGATCCAGGCCCAGCAGTTCAGTGGAACTGTGCACAAAAGCTGGCCCCTGGAGGAAACAAAGGTCAGGAACGGCCCTGGTCCCTTGGCAGTTTGAGGGTGTCACTAGTTGGAGAAAATGAGATAGGTCTAGTCCAAATAAAAGAGGAAGCTAGTACCTCACCTGTCAGCTGCATACTGAAATAAGAAACAAAAGCCCAGGTTCCGGAGTTTCTTCTGCCTGTCAGGCGCCATTACAACTTGGTGCCAGGCCCCAGCCATCCCTTCTCTATACCCCAGTAGGAAAGCAGCAACAGGGTAGGGTTCAGCAACACTCTGTCTATAAGGGGGACAAAGAAGGAGGCTTACAGCCTGACCATCTTATCTGAGGTGATGACAAGAAACCTAGAGAGAGATTACACATGCATCCTTGTATGACCATCAGAGTCTAACTTGCATCTTTGTGTAAATGAGAAGACCTTCCTTCACTCTGAGTAGATACAGCTCTATGGTTACATAGCTTGGGTGAAACGTGGGCATGATTTGTGCTCAGGAACAGTGCACAGCACAGAGCCTCACAAAGCCGTCCCATTCCATAGCTCAAGGGTTAGAAACTACTAGGGTTAAGGCAGTGTCGGAAAAGACGGCAAGTGTCATGTCTGGGTCAGTCTTCTCACACCCTTCTGCGTGTTGGGGCACTGATCTGTGCCAGGCTAGCTGAGGGCAGCGGTGTTAGGAGGAACAAGGGTGGCAGGAACGCAGTGGCCCTGCCAGAACTTACAGTCAAGGCAGCCATGTCCTAACCTCACTCTGACACAGCCACTGAGACCCAACCCACTCCTATCACCAGACTCACTCACCACCATCTGTCTCTGAGAATGATTATCAAGAACAGTCCATGCTTGCTGTGAGTGCATGTGGGGATTCAACAGTGATGTGAGGTACAAAAATGGGCCAAGCAGTATTATTACCAATGGAAAATCAAAAGGAATGGAGAAAGCTCTCAAATCAGGGTGGATTAGTTCCTAAAAAACAAATTGGACAACACCTCCTCACCACTGCTCCAAACATAAAATAACAGATAAACTTTAAAAGAAGGTATTAAAAAGGTTAGCACTTCCCTACAGTTCAAACGGTAAAGAATCTGCCTGAGATGCAGAAGACCAGGGTTCTATCCCTGGGTCAGGAAGATCCCCTGGAGAAGGGAATCTCAATCCACTCCGGTATTCTTGCCTGGAGAATTCCACAGACAGAGAAGCCTGGCAGGGTACAGTTCATGGGGTCTCAAAGAGTCAGACACAACTAAGAGACTAACACACACACAGATTAAAAAGGTGGGCTCTAAAGCAGCATGATGATCTCCCTAGAACCGACTACTTGCAGCTCTGGGGGAATTCATGGCAACTGGAGGCGCTCCACACATGACAGGTGCTCTGAGTCAGTTTCATGGTGGAAATCAGGGCGGGACCAGTGTCCCCTGCCCTCATGACAAGAGAGCTACTGCAGGTGCTGTCTGAGGGTAAGCCTTCTGTGAAGCTGCAAACCTAGGGAGCCAGTAAGAAACGAGAACAGTCCTGGCATGGAGCCAACCTGAGCGAGGCTGTGCATAAATGCAGGGAATTTACCTGGAACCTATTTAGTAGCAGCCAGGGCAGCACTCTCTCACCACCATAGAATACCTCATTCTGAAAAAGGGTCCTGGGAGGCTGGAGCAGAGACAACCATTCAGGGACAGAAATGTTGAAGAAAATGTGAGAATCTTAAGCAAAAAGGGTAACCAACAAAAGTCAGCTAACATTACAAACACAATGAAAATAACAGACTAACCTCAAAAGCATTTCTGTGTTTTCAGGCTCCTCAGAGAAAAATGAAGGAATAACAAATTCATACTTAAATTGAAGAAAGTAGGGAAAACCACTAGACCATTCAGGTATGACCTAAATCAAATCCCTTATGATTATACAGTGGAAGTGAGAAATAGATTTAAGGGAATAGATCTTATAGACAGAGTGCCTGATGAACTATGGACAGAGGTTTGTGACATTGTATAGGAGACAGATTTCAAGACCATGCCCATGGAAAAGAAATGCAAAAAAGCAAAATGGCTGTCTGAGGAGGCCTTACAAATAGCTGTGAAAAGAAGAGAAGTGAAAAGCAAAGGAAAGAAGAAAAGATATAAGCATCTGAATGCAGAGTTCCAAAGAATAGCAAGGAGAGATAAGAAAGCCTTCCTCAGCGATCAATGCAAAGAAATAGAGGAAAACAACAGAATGGGAAAGACTAGAGATCTCTTGAAGAAAATTAGAGATACCAAGGGAACATTTCATGCAAAGATGGTCTCGATAAAGGACAGAAATGGTATGGACCTAATAGAAGCAGAAGATATTAAGAAGAGGTGGCAAGAATACACAGGAGAACTATACAAAAAACCTTCATGATCCAGATAATCACGATGGGGTGATCACTCACCTAGAGCCAGACATCCTGGAATGTGAAGTCAGGTGGGCCTTAGAAAGCATCACTACAAACAAAGCTCATGGAGGTAATGGAATTCCAGTTGACCTGTTTCAAATCCTGGAAGATGATGCTGTGAAAGTGCTGCACTCAATATGCCAGCAAATTTGGAAAACTCAGCAGTGACCACAGGACTGGAAAAAGTCAGTTTTCATTCCAATCCCAAATAAAAGAAATGCCAAAGAATGCTCAAACTACCGCACAATTGCACTCATCTCACATGCTACTAAAGTAATGCTCAAAATTCTCCAAGCCAGGCTTCAGCAATACGTGAACTGTGAAATCCTACATGTTCAAGCTGGTTTTCGAAAAGGCAGAGGAACCAAAGATCAAATCACCAACATCCGCTGGATCATCAAAAAAGCAAGAGAGTTCCAGAAAAACATCTATTTCTGCTTTACTGACTATGCCAAAGCCTTTGACTGTGTGGATCACAATAAACTGTGGAAAATTCTGAAAGAGATGGGAATACCAGACCACCTGACCTGCCTCTTGAGAAACCTGTATGCAGGTCAGGAAGCAACAGTTAGAACTGGACATGGAACAACAGACTGGTTCCAAAAGGGAAAAGGAGTACATCAAGGCTGTATATTGTCACCCTGCTTATTTAACTTATATGCAGAATACATCATGAGAAATGCTGGGCTGGAAGAAGTACAAGGTGGAATCAAGATTGCCAGGAGAAATATCAATAACCTCAGATATGCAGATAACACCACCCTTATGGCAGAAAGTGAAGAGGAATTCAAAAGCCTCTTGATGAAAGTGAAAGAGGAAGAGTGAAAAAGTTAGCTTAAAACTCAACATTCAGAAAACGAAGATCATGGCATCCGGTCCCATCACTTCATGGCAAATAGATGGGGAAACAGTGGAAACAGTGTCAGACTTTATTTTGGGGGCTCCAAAATCACTGCAGGTGGTGATTGCAGCCATGAATTTAAAAGACACTTACTCCTTGGAAGGAAAGTTATGACCAACCTAGATAGCATATTGAAAAGCAGAGACATTACTTTGCCAACAAAGGTCCGTCTAGTCAAGGCTATGGTTTTTCCAGTGGTCATGTATTGGATGTGAGAGTTGGACTGACTGTGAAGAAAGCTGAGCGCCAAAGAATTGATGCTTTTGAACTGTGGTGTTGGAGAAGACTCTTGAGAGTCCCTTGGACTGCAAGGAGGTCCAACCAGTCCATCCTAAAGGAGATCAGTCCTGGGTGTTCATTGGAAGGACTGATATGAAGCTGAAACTCCAATCCTTTGGCCACCTCATGCAAAGAGTGGCTGTTGCTGCTGCTGTTAAGTCTCTTCATTCGTGTCCGACTCTGTGCAACCCCATAGACAGCAGCCCACCAGGCTCCACCGTCCCTGGGATTCTCCAGGCAAGAACACTGGAGTGGGTTGCCATTTCCTTCTCCAATGCAGGAAAGTGAAAAGTGAAAGGGAAGTTGCTCAGTCGTGTCTGACTCTTAGCGACCCCATGGACTGCAGCCTACCAGGCTCCTCCGTCCATGGGATTTTCCAGGCAAGAGTGCTGGAGTGGGGTGCCATTGCCTTCTCCAGTAAAGACTTGACTCATTGGAAAAGACCCTGATTCTGGGAGGGATTGGGGGCAGGAGTAGAAGGGGACAACAAAGGATGAGATGGCTGGATGGCATCACTGACTCAATGGACATGCTGCTGCTGCTGCTGCTAAGTCGCTTCGGTTGTGTCTGACTCTGTGCAACCCCAGAGACGGCAGCCCACCAGGCTCCTCTGTCCCTGGGATTCTCCAGGCAAGAATACTGGAGTGGGCTGCCATTTCCTTCTCCAATGCAGGAAAGTGAAAAGTGAAAGGGAAGTCGCTCAGTCGTGCCCGACGCTTAGTGACCCCATGGACTGCAGCCCACCAGGCTCCTCTGTCCATGGGATTTTCTAGGCAAGAGTACTGGAGTGGGATGCCATTGCCTTCTCCTCGATGGACATGAGTTTGGGTGAACTCCGGAAGTTGGTGATGGACAGGGAGGCCTGGCGTGCTGCAATTCACAGGGTCACAAAGAGTTGGACATGACTGAGCGACTGAACTGAACTGAACTGAAGAGGAAAAATATAATAAATGAAAAATACAGAAACTGAAAAAGTTAGATGGGATCACCTCTAGTCTGTACACTCTCAAAAGAGGATTAGAAAACTGAAAAATTACACTGAGAATAAACCACTAAGAAGGAGAGGAAAAGTATGAAAGAGCAGCTAAGATTCATGGAGAATACTTTGAGAAGCTCCAAAATTCACATCAGTTCTTCCAATGAACACCCAGGACTGGTCTCCTTTAGGATGAACTGGTTGGATCTCCTTGCAGTCCAAGGGACTCAAGACTTTCAAGAGTCTTCTCCAACACCACAGTTCAAAAGCATCCATTCCTCAGTGCTCAGCTTTCTTTATAATCCAACTTTCACATCCATACATGACCACTGGAAAAAACATAGCCTTGACTAGATGGACCTTTGTTGACAAAGTAATGTCTCTGCTTTTTATTATGCTATCTAGGTTGGTCATAACTTTCCTTCCAAGGAGTAAGCATCTTTTAATTTCATGGCTGCAATCACCACCTGCAGTGATTTTGGAGCCCCAAAAAATAAAGTCTGACACTGCTTCCACTGTTTCCCCATCTATTTCCCATGAAGTGATGGGACCGGATGCCATGATCTTCGTTTTCTGAATGTTGAGCTTTAAGCCAACGTTTTCACTGTCCTCTTTCACCTTCATCAAGAGGCTCTTTAGTTCGTCTTCACTTTCTACCATAAGGGTGGTGTCATCTGCATATACATCAACCAATTCCAAGAGCCAAGAATTAATGGAAAAGAAGCAATATTCAAAGGGTTAATTTCAAGAATCGAAGAAATATGAATCCACAGTTTGAAAACTTACTCCAAGAGGCAAGGTGATGAAAATAAATTCACAACTATATTGTGTAATCAAACTACAGAACATCGTAAAAGTTACTAGAGAAAAAAAGACAAATTCCTATGAAGGAATGACAGTTGGACTGAAAATAAGTGTATCATCAGCAACAATCAATGCCAAAAGAAAAGGGAGTAATATCTTCCACTCACTGAGAGAATATAATTATTTACCTTTCTGTACTGGGCTATTTAGTTATCATAGACTAGGGGAGCTTACTACCCAGAGACTCACTGAAAAATAAAAGACTGAAGAATTCATATAGAAACTGATAAAAAAATATATAATAATACTATATTGAATCCTTAACCATAAAAATAATAACTATTTTTTGTGTGGTTTTTTAAGTTTAAATAAAACCCTAGATAGCAATATGAAGAAAGCTATGTGCAAAGTCTGTATAGCAGGAAGAAAGGAACAAAGAAATTATTTTCTTATCCAAAAGAGAAGAGATATACTGAATAAACACAGACTTTATAAAAATTTTAAAAATCAAGTATATATGTTAAAACTGTAAGGAAAACCATTAAAATACGAATAATGCACCATATATATTACAAACAACAAAGGGAAGAAAGGAAATTTTTTTAAAAAATCAGTTGCACATAAAGCAGAAAAGAAAAAAAAAAAAGCAGCAAAGGATAAGGGTGGCTGCAGCAGAAGCACCCAGATGTCTGCCAAAGATCTGTGATTCTCTCCCCCAGTGAGGAACTGATGCTAGGAAGTGGCTGCAGGCCGAGAACTACATTTCCGAGGTCCCTCTTGCTTCTAGGTAGGACCATCTGACTAGTTCTCATCGAGTGAGCTGTAGTGATGTAAATAACTTTTAGGCTGATGTGGTTAAGAAGCAGGCATGCCTTGTCCACTCTGTCTTTCCCTTTCCATGGTGATCTTGGAACTTACATGTTAGGAGTGGCAGAGCCACAAGATTGAAGCAACCTGGGTTTCTAAATGACTGTGTGGGGCAGACCATACCCTCCATGCCACTGACTGGATTTTACATAACAAAATATAGACCTCTATTAGGTTAAGCTACTGAGGTTTCCAGGTTCATCTGTTAACCTCAGCTAGCACTACCCTAAGTAATACAGATGGTAAACAGAAAATGCAAAAAATAATGTAGGTATATTATCAATCACAAAAATGTAAATGGATTAACTTAAGTTCAAGGGTTGGCAAACTATACCTGGCAGGCCAAATCTAGACCTGTATGTTGATTTATGCAGTGGTCCCCAACCTTTCTGGCACCAGAGACTGACTTCATGGAAGATAATTTTTCCACAGACCAGGGCAGGGAGGTTCAGGATGATTCAAGTGCATGACATCTATTGTGCACTTTATTATTATTACATCAGCTCCACCTCAGATCACCATGCATTACATCCTGGAAGCTAGGGCCCCTGGATTTACGTCAGTCAATTTATTTATTGTCAGTGGCTATTTCTGAGTAGCTACAGCAGAGACTATATGTACCACAGAGCCAGGAAATATTTACTATCCAGTCCTCTATAGGCAAAGAGTGCTGACCTCTAGATTAAACCCACTTATTAAAAAATGAGATGAGAACAAGTCAGTTTTTAAAGATTCAAATGATGCTATTTACCAGAAAACATAATTTTTTAGAATCTCACCAAACGTTTAAAAACAAGGAAATGCATAAAGATATGTCAAGCAAATATTAAGCAGAAGGAAAAATACATAGCAGTATTAATATCAGACAGCATAAAAGGTAGTGCATCAGCAGTGGACAGAGGAGCCTGGTGGGCTACAGTCCATGGAATCGAAAACAGTCGGACACAACTGAGCAACTTCACTTCATTTCACCAAAAAAATACCCTAAGAAGATGAAACGATCTTGAACTTGTAAACACCTCATTATATAAAGCAAAAGTGATAGAATTACAATGAAATTTTTTCAGGACAGTAAATTCAGAGGCAAATTTCACCACAAATGTTTCAGTAACAGATAAATCAAGCCAATAAATTTTAGTTATATTAAAGAAATAGCAATTAGGAGATCTGAAAGCTGTGACTCCCAATGGAGAATGGGTGGAGGTTTCAAAACCATTTGAGGAACTTTTTCAAATAGAACATTACCCAGAGAGAAGGAAAGGAGAGATCCCCTGAAAACTAACGTAGTACACTCTGTTACTGTCAGAGAGGCATCCCTCAAGGATGTTATAATGTGGGAAAAAGAGGTTGAAAACCGTTTAGTCTTTTTTTCTCAAGATGGTAGACAGTGGTCAATCTTGATGAGAAGCACCCTGAAAAGAAACATTTTTGGATTTATCAAGTACTTAAACCATTTCCAACATGAGCTTCTCCATGGCTACCAGAGACATCAAAGGACTGGAATAAGAAGAACAAACAAACAAAAATCTGTTCTGATAGTGACCAGCTATCTCTCCTGATTTTCTGAGCACTTGTTTATAATTTTCAAAACATGTCAGAGCTTTGTCTTATAGATTCATTTTAATTAAATATACAAGTGCTCAAGACAGAAAATAGTTTTTAAAGTGTTCAAATATATTGACCTAAAATCTTGGCCAAACAGCTTTAGGAAAATTTTACTAATAGCCTATTAAAAGGCAATCTACTCCCTCTAAAAGTTCAAAGTTCACCGCACAAGAGAAATTCATTTAATCTAAGAAACCACCAAAATGAAATTAAACTCTGCAATAAAATAGAAGAATGTAACATTCTCATTTAATCCATTCCACCAGTCCACTTGGTTTCCTCTCTAGCCCTCACCTATAAGAAGAAATTTATAATAATGCAGTCAGTATGACAAAATTCCTCTCTAACAAATAAAATGTATGTCCATAGAAGTTTGCAATGAATATATTTTGAGACTCTATACTCAAAGGCAAGAATAAAGAAATTGTGCCCAAATAATGGACTGAGGTACTAGTTCATAAAAAATATATAATAAATATATATTAAAAATATATAATTTAGTAGTAATGAGGAAAACATAAAATGCTAGGGCGAGAAGTTCAGTTCTGACATGGGAAACAGAGAATACTATGTATTCTTGAATAGGCGAATAACATGGTGAAAACATCAAAGAAGGATTAGAGCAGAAAGAGAGAGGCTAGAAAACCTGGATGGTCCTTGAGTGAGTTGATGAGGGAGGGGATTTAGAGGAGCAGTCGTAAAAATGAGATGTACTATGAATGAAGATTGGGGAAGAGGAGCCAACCCAGACTGGGAATAACTGGGAGAGAGAGAAAACAGAAAAAAAAAAAGGAGGGAGTAGGAAAGAAGGGCGGAGAAGGCAATGGCACCCCACTCCAGTACTCTTGCCTGGGAAATTCTGTGGAGGAGGAGCCTAGTAATCTACAGTCCATGGGGTCGCTGAGGGTCGGACACAACTGAGCGACTTCACTTTCACTTTTCACTTTCATGCATTGAAGAAGGAAATGGCAACCCACTCCAGTGTTCTTGCCTGGAGAATCCCAGGGACGGGAACCTGGTGGGCTGCTGTCTATGGGGTCGCACAGAGTCGGACATGACTGAAGCGACTTAGCAGCAGCAGGAGAGAAGGGAAGATGGAAGAACAAAGACTACATTGATTACATTTACAAAACTGGTCCAGGCATGATGACAGTAAAGAGAAACCTCTTTCTATTCATGGAGGTGAATTTCAGACTCCTTAAATTTAAGATTAAAGATCAAGGATAAAAATCAGGCCAGCATGTGCATACGGTGATGGTGATTCTCAAACAGTAGCCCTTAGAGCCCTGCATCAGAATCCCCCCACCCACTCACCCCCAGCACCCCCACATCCCACCCCCGTGCCTGTTAAAATGCAACTTTCAGGGCTCCTCTCCAGACTCACTGGGGTTCCCTGATAGCTCAGTTGGTAAAGAATCCGCCTGCGATGCAGGAGACCTGGGTTCAATTCCTGGGTCAGGAAAATCCCCTAGAGAAGGGAAAGGCTACCCACTCCAGTGTTCTGGCCTGGAGAATTTCATGGACTCTGGAAGAGACTCTGGAAGAAGCACAAGCTGGAATCAAGATTGCCGGGAGAAATATCAATAACCTCAGATATGCAGATGACACCACCCTTATGGCAGAAAGTGAAGAGGAACTCAAAAGCCTCTTGATGAAAGTGAAAGAGGAAGAGTGAAAAAGTTGGCTTAAAGCTCAACATTCAGAAAATGAAGATCATGGCATCTGGTCCCATCACTTCATGGCAAATAGATGGGGAAACAGTGGAAACAGTGTCAGACTTTATTTTGGGGGGCTCCAAAATCACTGCAGGTGGTGATTGCAGCCATGAATTTAAAAGACACTTACTCCTTGGAAGGAAAGTTATGACCAACCTAGATAGCATATTGAAAAGCAGAGACATTACTTTGCCAACAAAGGTCCGTCTAGTCAAGGCTATGGTTTTTCCAGTGGTCATGTATTGGATGTGAGAGTTGGACTGACTGTGAAGAAAGCTGAGCGCCAAAGAATTGATGCTTTTGAACTGTGGTGTTGGAGAAGACTCTTGAGAGTCCCTTGGACTGCAAGGAGATCCAACCAGTCCATCCTAAAGGAGATCAGTCCTGGGTGTTCCTTGGAAGGAATGATGCTAAAGCTGAAACTCCAGTACTTTGGCCACCTCATGTGAAGAGTTAACTCATTGGAAAAGACTCTGATGCTGGGAGGGATTGGGGGCAGGAGGAGAAGGGGACGACAGAGGATGAGATGGCTGGATGGCATCACTGACTAGATGGATGTGAGTTTGAGTGAACTCCGGGAGTTGGTGATGGACAGGGAGGCCTGGTGTGCTGCGATTCATGGGGTCGCAAAGAGTTGGACACGACTGAGCGACTGAACTGAACTGAACTGATAGTCCATGGGGTCACAAAGAGTCAGACCTGACTGAATGACCTTCACTTTCGACCCACTGAACCACTATCCTAGGAATCTGGATTAAGTCAGTTTAGAGGAGGGAGGTACTAAGTGCACTGGAGTGACCCCCACCAGAGATGGATGTGTGCACTCTGTAGCCAAAACTCCAACTGGCTGAGCTTACCCAAAGTTACTGAAGAGGAGAGCGGGATCCAAGCACTAACACTTAGGGTGGAGAGGTGGGGTCTCAACAGTTATGTGTCACAGACAAAGAGTAGCCAGTGAAGGATACACAAAGAAAGGAGTATGTAAGCTTAGCAGGACAGAATTATACATTATCACTAGGATGAGGGAGTATGTGGACAAAGTTCGACTGGGTACTTGGGTTTTTTTTTCCTCTGAAGTCCTAGAAAACGGGACTCCTGTGACTGACCAAGAATATAGCTTGAACCTACTGATAGCATCCTGGACAATAAGAAAAACCAATAGGCTAACATTAGGTACAAAGTAGATCAAGTAGTAAAGTTTTTAAGTATTAACTTGTCCAAAGTAAGAAAAGATCTAATGTCTCTCATTTTCATCAAGTATGTAACAATAACTTTTGGGTTTAAAAAAAACCAAACGATTAGGAAATGTTTAAACAGGTGTCTAATATTTTAAGCTCTGGAAGAAAAAAGGTGATTCGCCCCAAGTGCACTATTCCTCCCAGTTATATTATTTCCTTTCCAGTGTTTTTTAAATGGTCCTAGTTTCCAAGGTAACAGCCACAGGATACTAGGTCCTATTCCTCCCAGTTTAAGAGTTGCAGGCAGGTGCTGTTCAGGATGTAGTGAAAGCCTCGGATCCAAATACCCAAGTGCTCTTCTGGAATTAATGAGCAAAAATATTCAATCACTGCAAACCTTAAAGCTGAAAAGCTTCTCTGGGTAACAACAGCAATTTACACACCTGCAAAGCTTTGCAATACACAGGGCCCTTTCCCATGCATTTCTCACAGAGTCTTCCTCAGAGGGAAGCAGAGCAGATATTATTATTTTCCCCTTTCACAGGAAGGGTTATGTCTTAGGAATGGAGCTGGGATTTGAACCCTGACCATCAGGCTCAGGAATCTTTTCATGATACATGAAACACATTATTAATTTAAAAGAGTTTCTTTTCTTTTCAGATGTAAATCTAAGGGACTTCTCCGGTGGTCCAGTGGCTAAGACTCCGTGCTCCCAATGCAGGGGGCCTAGGTTCCATCCCTCGTGGCGGAACTAGATCCCACATGCCACAACTAAAGATTAACATGTCGCAACTAAGACTTGATACAGCTAAATAAATAAATATTTCTTTAAATTATGTAATTAATATTTTTAAAAAGTAAATCTGAAAGGAACATTTGATTGGTAAGTGTTTTATCTGCAGTTTACATCATCAAATATTTCAGTGATGCCAGGCTCAGTTCTTCTGGTGAACTTGAAGCCTAAATTTCCTGGGAAAACAAAATCTTTCAACTGCAAGAAGGAATAGAGTTAGCGGGGAAAGTAAAACCACAGTGTGGCCAAGGAGACGTGAAATATAAATGCTTTATACAGCTGGGGTCTTGGTATAACAATCAAACTCCTCCTCACCCCACAATCCAGGGATTCTCACCATTCTGGAATGATTAAGGACTAAATCTTAACTACAGTAGAGGCAGCTGAGCTACAAAGAACAAATAAAACAAAGAACATCTCACTAACATCTCCCTGAGACCCTGAGAACCCAAAGCAACAGTTTTGTGGCCCTAACCGTGCTGAGGGGTAGCATGAGTGCACATAAGCATAGAAATTATTTCTGAAATAGCCCCTGTGTGAGCAGAGGCCATCTTATCATGGAGTAAATGGGATAGAGTCATGGAAATATTATCTTCTTACAGCTGCTTCAGCGTTTTTAGCATTAATTCATTCAGAAAGTTATTTACTGAGGTCAGACTTTGTGACAGGTAGTTGGGATACAGCAGTGTACAAAACAAATGAAGTCCTACTCTTTGTAAGTTTTATTCTAGCAGAAGAAGAGAGAAAACAAATAAACTGTGTGATGGGCAACAGTTGCCATGGAAAAAAACTGAAGCAGGATAAAGGGGATGTGGCTTTCACAAAATACAAGTTGTGTTTCCATTTTAAATGTTTTTATAAACCATCAAAAAATCCATAAGATTAATTTTAGTAGATGTGCTAGTTCAGGAATATTTTATAATGATAACAGAATCAATTCCTCAAGACATAGCAATCCTAAATGCATATATAGCTAAACATTATTTGCTTCAAAATGTATGAAGCAGAAAGTGTTGAAACTGAAAGACCAAATAGAAAACTCCATAATTATAGCTAGAGATTTCACTAGCCATCACTCAATAATTGATGGCAAAAGTACACAAAATCAATAAGAATATACATGTTTTGAACAACATTATCAACTAACTTGACCTATTAACATTTATACAACATTCCAGGCAACAACCACACAGTCTTTTTCTGACCACAAGGAACAATCATGAGGCATATCATATCCTGGGCTGTAGAAAAAGTCTCAATAAATTTAAAATATTGAAATCACATGATTTAAATATTTAAAACTTAAATTTTAAATTAAAAAAATAACACGAAGATATCTAGAAAATCCCCCAAATACTTGGAAACTAAAAGTAAACATCTAAATGATTAATGTAGCAAAGAAAAAAGGTAAATAGTAAACATTTTGAACTAAATGAAAATACAAACACAGCACATTAAAATATGTGTGGTAAACGTAGTCTTGGATTGGAAGAATTAATATTGTTAAAATGACCATACTACCCAAAGCAATCTACAGATTTAATATAATTCCTATCAAATTACACATGGTATTTTTCACAGAACTAGAACAAATAATCCTAAAATTTATTTTGAAGACTCAGAGTTGCTGAAGCAATCCTGAGGCAAAAGAACAAAGCAGGAGACATAACCTCCTAGTCTTAAGAGGGTATGAAAAAGCTACAATAATCAAAACAGCATGGAACTGGCACAATCAAAAGAGCCCAGAAATAAACCCACACATCTATGGGCAATTAACCTACAACAAAACAGGCAAGAATATACAAGGGGGAAAAGACAGTCTCTTCAGCCAGTGATGTTGGAAAAGTTGGACAGTCACATGCTAATCAATAAAGTTAGATCATTCTCTCAGTTCAGTTCAGTTCAGTTGCTCAGTCGTGTTGGACTCTTTGATCTTTTTAGATCATTCTCTCATATCATACAAAAAAAGAACTCAAAATGACTTAAAGACTTATATATAATACATGATACCATGAAGCTCCTAGAATAAAACATAAGCAAAATATTCTCTGACATAAATCATAGCAATATTTTCTCAGGTCAGTCTCACAAAGCAAAAGAAATAAAAGCAAAAATAAAACAACTCACTCAAAAAATGGGCAGAAGACCTGAACAGACATTCCTCTAAAGAACATACAGATGGTCAATAGGCACATGAAAATATGTTCAAAATCATTAGTAATTAGATAAATGCAAATCAAAACTACAATGAGATATTATCTCACACCAGTGAGAATGGTTATCATCCAAAAATCCACAAACAACAAATGCCGAAGAGAGTGTGGAGAGAAGGAAATCCTCCTGCACTGTTAGTGGGAATGTAAATTGGTACACCACTACGGAGAACAGTATGGAGGTTTCTTAAAAAACTAAAAATAGAGCTACCATATGACTCTGCAATCCCACTCCTGGCCATATATCCAGCAAAAAAACATGGCCAGAAAAGATACACGCACTCCAGTGTTCACTGCAGCACTGTTTACAATAGTCAAGACATGGAAGCAAACTAAATGTATATCAACAGTCAGTCAGTTCAGTTCAGTCACTCAGTCCTGTATGACTCTTTGGGACCCCATGAATCACAGCACGCCAGGCTTCCCTGTCCATCACCAACTCTCGGAGTTCACCCAGACTCACGTCCATCGAGTCAGTGATGCCATCCAGCCATCTCATCCTCTGGCGTCCCCTTCTCCTCCTGCCCCCAATCCCTCCCAGCATCAGAGTCTTTTCCAATGAGTCAACACTTCGCATGAGCTGGCCAAAGTACTGGAGTTTCAGCTTTAGCATCATTCCTTCCAAAGAAATCCCAGGGCTGATCTCCTTTAGAATGGACTGGTTGGATCTCCTTGCAGTCCAAGGGACTCTCAAGAGTCTTCTCCAACACCACAGTTCAAAAGCATCAATTCTTTGGCGCTCAGCTTTCTTCACAGTCCAACTTTCACATCCATACGTGACCACAGGAAAAACCATAGCCTTGATTAGACAAACCTTTGTTGGCAAAGTAATGTCTCTGCTTTTGAATATGCTATCTAGGTTGGTCATAACTTTCCTTGGAATGGATAAAGATGTGGTAAAAGGACTGTAGCCTGCTAGGCTCCTATGTCTATGGAATTCTCCAGGCAATTCTACTGGAGCCATTCCCTTCTCCAGGGGATCTTCCTAACTCGGGGATTGAACCCAGGTCTCCCACATTGCAGACAGATTCTTTACCATCTGAGCCACCAGGGAAACCTATATATATATATATATAACTCAGCCATTAAAAAGAATGAAATAAGGCCATCTGCAGAAACATGGATGGATCTAGAGAGTGTCATACTGAGTGAAGTAAGTCGGACAGAGAAGGAGAAATATCATATGACATCCCTTATATGTGGAATCTAAAAAGAAATGATACAAATAAACTTACTTACAAAATAGAAAAAGGCTCACAGACTTAGAAAAACAAACTCAAGGTTGCCAGGGGAAAGGGATAGTTAAGGGCTTTGGGAAGGTCAAGCACACAATCTATATTTAAAATGGATAACCAACAGAAACCTATTATATAGCACATGGAACTCTGCTCAATGTTATGTGCCAGCCTGGATGGGAGTGGGGTTTGGTGGAGAATGGATACATGTATATATATGGATGAGTCCCTTCACTGCTCACCTTAAACTATCACAACATTGTTAATTGACTATTCCCCAACACAAAATGTTTTTGGTGTTATAAAAAAATAATAAAATTATTAAAAAAAAGCAAAAACAAACAAATAGGACCTAATCAAACTTAAACACTTTTGCACAGCAAAGGAAATCATAAACAAAATAAAAAGACAACCTACAGAATGGAAGAAAATATTTGCAAATGATGCAACTGACAGGGCTTAATTTCAAAAATATACAACAGCTCATACAACTCAATAACAACAATATCAAAAAACAACCCAATCAAAAAATGGGCAGAAGACCTAAACAGATACTTCTCCAAAGAAGACATACAGATGGCCAAGAGACACATGAAAAGATACTCATTATCGTTAATTATTAGAAAAATGCAAATCAAAACTACAATGAGGTATCACCTCACACCAATCAGAATGGTAATTACTAAAAAGTCTACAAAAAATAAATTGTGGAGGGATTGTGGAGCAAACAGAACCCTTTTACATTATTGGTGGAATTGCAAATTGGTGCATTATGGAAAACAGTATGGAGGTTCCTCAGAAAACTAAAAATAGAGTTGCCATGAAAAAAGAAAAAAAGTGTTAGCTGCTCAGTTGTGTCCCAACTCTTTGTGCTACAGTCTATGGACTGCAACCCACCAGGCTCCTCTTGCCATGGAATTCTCCAGGCAAAAATACTGGAGTGGGTAGCCAACTCCTTCTCAGGGGATCTTCCTGACTCAGGAATCAAACCCAGGTCTCCTGCATTGCATGCAGATTCTTTACCATCTGAGCCACCAGGGAAGTCCCTGATCTAGCAGGCCCACTCCTGGGGAACTTTCAGCGGCTAAGACTTGGTGCTCCCAACGCAGGGGGCCTGGGTTCAATCCCTGGTCAGGAAACTAGATCCCACGTGCTGTTAACTAAGAGTTCACATGCCACAACTAGAAGATCCTACATGCTGCAATGCACATCAAAGATCCCGCATGCCACAACTAATACCCAGCACAGCCAAGTAAATAAATAGTTTTTTAAAAATTCCACCCCTGGGAATTTACCCAGAAAAACTATAATTTGAAAAGATAAATACACCCCTATGTTCACAGCAAAAGTATTTACAATAGCCAAGACATGGAAACAACCTAAATTTATATTGATGGATGAATGGATACAGAGCAGCTAGTGTATATATACATTGGAATATTACTCAGTCATGAAAAAGGATGAAGCAATGCCATTTGCAGCAACATGGATGGACCTAGAGATTATCAGACTAAGTGAAGTAAGTCAGAAAGAGAAAGACAAATACCATGTGATATCACTGACATGTGGAATCTAAAATACAACACAAATCAACATACCTATGAAACTTGTTTATTTAACTTACATGCAGAGCACATCATGTGAAATGCCCAGCTGGATAAGTTTTAGGCTGGCATCAAGATTGCTGGGAAAAATATCAACAACCTCAGATATGCAGTTGATAGCACTTTAATGGCAGAAAGCAAAGAGGAACTAAAAAACCTCTTGATGAGGGTGAAAGAGAAGAGTGAAAAAGCCAACTTAAAACTCGATATCAAAAAAACTAAGATCATGGCATCCAGTCCCATAACTTCATGGAAAATCGAAGGGGAAAAGGTGGAAGCAGTAACAGATTTCCTCTTCTTGGGCTCTAAAATCACTGCAGATGGTGACTGCAGTCATGAAATTAGAAGATGATTGCTTTTTGGAAGGAAAGCTATGACAAAATTAGACAGTATATTAAAAAGCAAAGGCTTCACTTTGCAAACAAAGGTCCATGTAGTCAAGGCTATGGTCTTTCCATTGGTCATGTATGGATGTGAGAGTTGGACCATAAAGAAGGCTGAGGGCCAAAGAATTGATGCTTTCAAATTGTGGTGCTGGAGAAGACTCTTGAGAATCCCTTGGACAGTAAGGAGATCTAACCAGTTAATCCTAAAGGATATCAACCCTGAATACTCATTGGAAGGACTGATGCTGAAGCTGAAGGTCCAATACTTTGGCCACCTGATTCAAACAGCTGACTCACTAGAAAAGGCCCTGATGCTGGGAAAGGGGGAGGGCAGGAGGAAAAGAGGGCAACAGAGGATTAGATAGTTGGATGGCTTCACCTATTCAATGGACATGAACTTGGGCAAACTCCAGGAGATGGTGAGTGGCGGGGAGGCCTGGTGTGTTGAGCCCATGGGGTCTCAGAGTTGGACATGACTTGGCAACTGAACAACAACAATGAAACATAAAGAAACTCACAGACACAGAGAACAGACTTATGGTTGCCAAAAGGTAGCTGGGTGGGGAGGGAAGGATTGGGGGTTTGGGATTAGCAGATGCAAACTAGTATATATAGGATAGATAAACATAAGACTCTACTGTATAGCACAAGAAACTATACTCAGTATCCTGTGATAAACCATAATGGAAAAGAATATGAAAAAGAATATATATGTGTGTAACAGTCATTTTGCTGTACAGCAGAAACACAACATTGTAAATCAACTATACTTAAATAAATGTTTTTTAATTTAAAAAATGTGTAGGGTACAGTTACAGCAGGTAAAACTGTCTAGAGGCAAGTTTAAATGCTCCTATTAGAAAGGAAGAAAGGTCTAAAACTAATAATCCAAATTTCCTCTAAAGAAACAAGAGAAAGAGGAGTAAATTAAAGCTAAATAAATAGAAGGAGGGAAATAAAGAGGAGAAATTAACAACATATAGAACAAGAAACAGATAAAAAAATTTTAAACCACAACTGGTGGGAGTTTTTGGTAAAATACAATAAAATCAATAAATGTCTAGCCAGACAAATCAAGAAAATGAGAGAGAAAACACAAATGGAAGAAAAGAGGAGACCTCATTACAGACTCTAGAGAGATTAAAAGAAAAACAGAATAATATTTCAAAAAACTTGATTTAGGACAAAATTCATCTTTTCCTAGAAACACAGGCGCACACACACGGTTACAGTCTCTGAAACTACTGCTTCTCAGAGCAGTCTCAACCATTTATAATCATTTTAACTTTTAACCAAAATAACTTTTATTTTGCATAGAAAACATTTCACGTGGAAAATGTGAATTGTCACACCCCAGCTTTTAATCAGACTAGCAGAGTTCATGGATTCACATAACTTTCTACAGTCACTAATATTCCATATACCACTTCTCAAAATGGTAGAAACGAAGATGTTCACTAACATGAACCAATGACATAGGTTTTCTGTAGTATATTAAAATAAGCTAAAGTATAAAAAATGTAAATATGCTTAATAATTAATACTTTATTTTTTCATCATATTTACAAATGATCTAGGTATTTAATGACTTTCCATTAATTAACTTGTTCTAATGTCAATCCAAGATTTAACTTACCAAGATCTTGGAAACTTATCTTCAAGCTGACATACCACAGAACATAATTATTACACTAATTAAATAAAGTGCAGCAGAATAAGGATTGATTTGGTCAAATACAAATTTATATTTATCATAAGCAAGCATTAAATGGAAGTAATGCTAGCTTATTTGATCAGTAAACCTGTGTAAGTTTAGAAAAAACATACCCAAATATAATATAAATGTATACTTGCATTATATATAATGCTGATAAATCAAAGAATATATAGCTGTTTTATTAAACCAAATTATTAAAATAATCCATCCCTTCTGAAAAGGTTTTCTGCAGTTAGCATAAGAGACTTTAACTGGCAAAAGTTTGCTGCTGCCGCTCCTGCTAAGTTGCTTCAGTCATGTCCAACTCTGTGTGACCCCATAGATGGCAGCCCACCAGGCTCCCCCGTCCCTGGGATTCTCCAGGCAAGAACACTGGAGTGGGTTGCCATTTCCTTCTCCAGTGCATGAAAGTGAAAAGGGAAAGTGAAGTCGCTCAGCCGTGTCTGACTCTTAGCAACCCCACGGACTGCAGTCTACCAGGCTCCTGAGTCTATGGGATTTTCCAGGCAAGAGTACTGGAGTGGGGTGCCATTGCCTTCCCCTTAACTGGTTTAGTGGGTTGCTATTTGGAAGAAGACTGGAGAGTCTGTTAAGTAAGCAAGACCACTGGTGATAAAGAATCCACCCCTGGCTGTTTCTAATTACAGGGTAATGATGCTGACTGGGAGATCCCCAAATCAGTATTATGATGAGTTGCAGACTCTTCATTCTTAAATAGTCTCCTGCCGTATTCATTCTACCAGGATTAAAAGGTCTTCATAGCTCAGCAGTTCCTTCGACTGCATCATGATTCAATTATCCTTTCAAGGGTGATTTGAGACCTGTGGGCACTCTCCAGTCCTTTGGGCTTCCCAGGTAGATAGAGTGGTAAAGAGCCCACCTGCCAATGCAGGAGATGTAAGAGACTTGGGTTTGATCCTTGGGTCAGGAAGATCCCCTGGAAGAGGGCATGGCAACCCACTCCAGTATCCTTGCCTGCAGAATCCCATGGAACAGGAGCCTGTCAGACTACAGTCCACAGGGTCAAAGAGTTGGACACAACTGAAGCAACTTAGCATGCACACACACACTGCAGTCTTGGTCTTACTTCCTGAAAAGCTGCAAGTGGAGAAATCCACAGCACAGGTTCCAGTTGTAGTCTCAGGAGGTCTCCATTCAATAAAACTGGAGCAATTTTTCTCTTGCCCTTGATTTGTTTCCATGTCTTCTTCATCACCAATGACAATTGTCTCACACTTTCCTTCTGAGAAGCCAATGCTCCTGAGGATGGGAGAATTTCGGAATCATTTCATTGTAGCTGCTAATTTTTTGATGATATGAATGTTATGGTTCTCTGACCAGTTATCACTAGTGCTGAAGGCTGAGGAGGCCATACAGGTTCAAAAAACATCACCATCATCATCTTCTACTGATGAGTCTTGAAATTTATCAGACCTAGAAACTAAAGGATTAGGTGGACCACTAAATGAATTTCCTACATTAGTGAGACACATCATTCATTAGATATTTAATGAATGAATATATGAATGGTCCTCACTGAGTGAGCCCCTTTGGGGAACTGATCTTTTCCCTCCCTAATTCATCAGTGGCCTCTGATTTTCTGGGACATTCCCTTGAATACTCCACACAGACAACCACAGATTTCAGATACTCGGCTGCTCTTATGTTGTTCTCTATCCCGGGACCCACACTCGTCATCAAGATTGAATTAAAAATAAACCCAAGAAATGATAACAGCTTCTTGCCTTAGCCCTTCTAGAAAGGTATCACTGTTTAAAGGGGATGTTTTAGAATTTGAGCAAAAATTCGTTGCTCTAGTGACTAGAAGAACATTCAGCCATCAAGACCAGGAAGAGTTCATCTGAGTTAGGCCTTTTGGATCATCTCATACACCCTCTACTCATCATGCCCTTCTATACCTCTGAGCTTTTACGGTTTTTCATCAACCCTGCCCACCTGGTGAATATCACCTCAAAATTATCTTCTCTCTCTCTCCTGGTTAGCAACTCTCACCTGTTTCCTTAGTAGAGCTCATACTTTTACAACTTATTAGTTATCATAATTATATATGCTGTCCTCTCCTCTCCCAGAGGCATGAAGCCCAACAAGAGGGGGAAGAGTTGCTGAATTCAAAAATAGGCTCGGAAAAGAAGGTACGAGGAGAGAGTCAGAGAGATGGCAGTGACTCAGATGGCATTGCCAGCTTTGAAGATGGATGGGGCCACGGGTCAAAAACGCAGGGGGCCTCTAGAAGCTGAAAAGGTGAAGAAACAGATTCTTCCCTAGAACTTCCAGAAAAGAAATCAGCCTTGCCAACAGATTTTTCGCTCAGTGAGATCCATATCAGATGTCTGATCTAAAGAATTGTAAAATAATAAATTTATGTTGGTTTCTTTTAAAAAAAGAAAAGAAAAGGACTGTTTTACTTGCCAGTTTGTGTTGCTTATCTTGATTCTGGCAAATTCTATTTTTCAGCAGTTACTGGTAACATCCCCATGAAAGCATGAGAGCTTCTCAGTGAAGAATTATGGTCTGAGCCACTGCTAAAAGCTGTGATTTCAGGTGGCTGAGTCTCACCATCACTCACCAATCTTTTCACTCACAGTGCTCCTCTTTTCCCAAATGCTCTGCTGCTGCTGCTGCTGCTGCTGAGTCGCTTCAGTCATGTCCGACTCTGTGCGACCCCATAGATGGTAGCCCATCAGGCTCCCCCGTCCCTGGGATTCTCCAGGCAAGAACACTGGAGTGGGGTGCCATCGCCTTCTCCAGCCCAAATGCCCTGTTGGATATTTTATTTAAGCCAAATTGTTTCCCAAATTTTTTGAGCACTACCTTTGGGATTTTTGCCATATCAAAGTAGCACCAGAGCTAATAGTAACTTAATTCCTTTCTTCAAAGCAACTTAATTTTTAAATAGTACTTTTGCTTTATAGGTAATATGCATAAAATATTAGGTTTGATGTGCTAATTGTTTTCTCCAAATGCACATTTAAAAACAAAACTGTTAAAATTTTTAAAAACCTTTGCATTAAAATAAACTTGTAACTACTAAAATTTTAAAAACAACTCTGCCTAGGTACCCAGGAAAATCTTTTCATGTACATCAGTAGGATAACTCCTCCACTTTGTGAAATACTTTCTAAGTTTTTTCTACCCTCCCCAGGCCTTCTGCCCAGAGCTACCCCTTCATTCTCAGCAGGCTCCCTCACCTCCTACATACTTAAATAGAGAGTCCTTCGGACTTGAATTCCATCAAGCAGTCTCCCTGTATCTTCCCACTCCATACACACCCCTGAAAGCTCACCTGCATCTGCTCTCATCCTTGCTCCCTCTGCCTTTGCTCTCAGAAGAGGAGCCTGACCTTCTTTCCACTAAAGAAATGTCATGTTCTGAAGCCCATTCTAATACACTGCCTCGAGGATCTTACCATTAAAATAGTTTTCAAGGATTTACCTAAATTATACAAACTTAAATTCTTAAAATGAGCTGATTCCTTTACTTTTTAAAATCTAGCACATTTTAAATCCCAGAAATCCCATTCCTTATTTTCTGAGAATTATAGGAATATTATATTTAAACAGGCACCTATTTATCTCAAAAGCCAATCAGAACGGGACTTCTTTAACTTAGGAAATTTTTATCAACTAATAACACCATCTGGATTTGGAAAAAAAACGTTATACATCCATAAAATGAAATGTAAAGACTTTTTTGAATTACAGACACACAAACACAGAGTTTAATACCAGTCATGAGTCAAGAGTAAATTCAGAAGTACAAAACATTTACTGGCTCAGATAGCAAAGAGCTGCTCTCCTTGGTGAAATACAATATTCTTAATTGTTTTGAGCCCAAATAAATGAATAACCAAACAAATAAGACTAAAACTAGTTTCTCTGTTGTCTCTCATCCAGCAGAGACCCAATCTCTACAAATCATTGATCTATTCACATGTTATAGTTAGACATAACACCAAATTCCCAATCATTGCTACTAAGAGAGGGCAATGATACTGCTGCAAGCAGAACACATACAAACCACAAAATTAATAGAGAACATTATTAAAATTACAATAACAGAGAGCAAAGCAAAGTTACTGCCATTTTGAGAGCCAAAAAACAAAAGATGTGTCTAAGCTTTAAGTAATCCATGAGTTGCATTTCTCTGGGGAAAACTACACCTAGTTTTGTTAGGTGAATCCAATGAGCAGCTCAGTAGAAGATCTCCAAGATGTTAAAGTATATTTGAAAAAAAAAAGTAAAAATCATGCCTCTCATACAGATATAAAATGAACATGTGTTAAAGATTTTATTGAATGTATTAATCAATGAAGAAACAAGGTAGATATTGCAACAGCTCAAATTAGAAATCAAAAATCACAAATTTATATGAAGTAAAGGAATGCTGAAATGAATCTGCAAATGGAAGCAAAACAAGCTTCTTCCACAGTGGCAGACAGAAGTCAACTAAATCTCTACTAGTCAGGACAGATTTTGCATGTCTATAAACAAGAATTATTTTGTGTTGCTATCAGCTATCTTAGAGAAGGAAATGGCAACCCACTCCTATAGTCTTGCCTGGGAAATCCCATGGACAGAGAAGCCTGACAGGCTACAGTCCATGAGGTTGCAAAGAGTCAGACATGACTTAGGGACTAAACAACAATCAGTTTTCTACAATTAACAGTTTTAAGACAGTTTCCATAGATTTGGAGTCATATAACTCTAATCAGATAAGCCTGGGGAACTGTCTAGATTCTAGACGATGCAGTTATCCACCTGGGCACACATTTTTCCCACACAAGAGACACTTCTCCCATGAAAACAGAAGAAACAGGGATTGTGTGAATATAAGTAAATCTGTAGTTGCTGTTCAGTGACTAATTTTTTAAAATGTCAGTGCTGCAGTCAACATCCTCAGTGATTTTGGAACCCAAGAAAATACAATGTGTCACCGTTTTCACTTTTTCCCCATCTATTTGCCATGAAGTGATGGGACCAGATGCCACGATCCTAGTTTTTTGATGGTGAGTTTTGAGCCAGTTTTTTGGAAATTAAGGAAGCTCATCACTGATAAGTCTCTTGTGCAGACTTTCACCTTTCCCCCCTTCCCTCCTCCCCCGCTCTCCAGTAATATGAGCGGGAGAATATGAGGTTATCTGCTACTACAAAGTAAAGCAATTAGTTGCTGTGAAAGGGCTCCGTGCAGAAAAATATCTCACACCAGCCTTACCTCAGTGACTTTCTCATTTCACTAAAAGTAGCCTTTAAAACACAGGGCTTCCCTGGTGGATCAGTGGTAAAGAATCCACTTGCCAATGCAGGAGACACGGTTCCATCCCTAGTCTGGGATGTTCCCATATGCCTGCAGAGCAGTGAAGCTAGGGCGCGACAACAACTGAGCCTGTGCTCTAGAGGCAACAAGCCACAACTACTGAAGCCCGAACCCCTGAGAGCCCATGCCCCACAATAACAGAAGCCATAGCAATGAGAAGCCCAAGTACCGCAACTAGAGAGTACCCCCACTCACCAAAACTAGAGAAAAGCCCACACAGCAACAAAGATCCAGCATAACTCTCCCCAAAAAACACATATAAATCATCTGGGTATCATCTTTTGCATAACTTGTATGCAGAGTACATCACGCAAAATGCCAGGTTGGATGAATCACAAGTTGGAATCAAGACTGCCAGGAGAAATATCAACAACCTTAGATATGCAGATGATAATGGCAGAAAGTGAAGAGGAACTAAAGAGCCTCTTGAGGAGGGTAAAAGAGGAGAGTGGAAAAAGCTGGCTTAAAACTCAACATTAAAAAAACTAAGATCATGGCATAGGGTCCCATCACTTCACAGCAAATAGAAGGGAAAAAAGTGGAAACAGTAACAGATTTTATTTTCTTGGGCTCCAAAAGCACTGTGGACAGTGACTGCAGCCACGGAATTGAAAGATACTTGCTCCGTGGAAGGAAAGCTATGACATACCTAGATTGTATACTAAAAAGCAGAGAGATTACTTTGCCGACAAATGTCAGCATATAGTCAAAGCTGTGGTTTTTCCACTGCTCATGTATGGATGTGGAAGTTGGACCATAAAGAAGGCCGAGGGCCGAAGAATTGATGCTTTCAAACTGCAGTGCTAGAAAACGCTCTCAAGAGTTCCCTGGACAGCATGGAAATCAAACCAGTAAATCCTAAAAGGAAATCAATCCTGAATATTCATTGGAAGGACTGCTGCCGAAGCTGAAGCTCCAATACTTTCGCCACCTAATTTGAACAGCTGATTCATTGGAAAAGACCCTGATGCTGGGAAAGACTGAAGGCAGGAGGAGAAGGGGGCGGCAGAAGATGAGATGGTTGGATGGCATTACGGACTCAATGGAGATGAGTTTCAGCAAACTCTGGGAGACAGTGAAGGGCAGGGAAGCCTGGTATATTGCAGTCCAAGGGGTCACAAAGAGATACAACTTAGTAACTGAACAACATCACCATCCTTTGACTAGTACAGTCAAATCCTCACAGCCCAATCCTCTGGAAATCTATCACCAGGCAAGTTTGGGAAACACCGCTCTACCACATTTTAGTTTACTGGGTTAGCCAGAAGAGCCCTGAAGAAATAAAACCCAGTCCTGGTGAGTTTTGAAATATCCTTGGAGATCTTTCTAGGTGGGGCATTTAGGAGGTGTTCTGAGGAGTCTATGGGTACGTGAGGGAAGGGGGAATAGCCATAAAAGAGAGAGACTAGCAAAGGAAGGAGGCTGGAGGAGAGTGCCAATGAGATTCGTTAGTAGAGAGAGACAGAGAAATGGAGAACAATTAAATCAGAACCTTCAGGGGAGGGCTCTGGCACTGATATTTTTTAAAGCTCCCATGATGACTACAAACTGCAGCCCAGGTTTATAATCTCTGTTCCTTAGCTGAAGTTCACCATTTTCACATCAGGTAAAGCTGGTCACTGATACTGAGGTTGTGATTCATTTATTCCCTGCTCAAGAGGATGTGAGGATTTTAGTTGAGCTGCTCCTTTTTAATTAGAGCAAAATTCCTAAAGAGGAAATGATTTCAATTGCGTCATATCACTGAATGTTCCCTTTCTACGAGTAAAAAGAAAAAGAATAAGGTAGATTTTCCACTTATCAGTGTGTGTTATCCAGTTGTTGCAGTAAGATGAGAAGAACTCAGAAATATGGCTGTAAAATAAGTCTTGAAGTTTTTATTCTTTTCTAAGCTATTGCAAAGAGTAAAGTGAAGTGAAAGTGTTGGTCACTTAGTCACGTCCGACTCTTTGCAAACCCATGGAATGTTGCCTGCTAGGCTCCTCTGTCCATAGGATTCTCCAGGGAAGAACACTGGAATGGGTAGGCATTCCCTTCTCCGGGGATCTTCCCCACCCAGGGAACGAACCTGGTCTCCTGCACTGCAGGCAAGTATGACCTAGTAATACTACAAGCAGTCCAGTGGAAAAAGAATTTGGTCTCAGAAGATAGGTAGGACCAGTGCCAGTACTGCCCATGGAAATTATTAAACACTTAACTCACACTTAGCTTCCTTCTCCAAAAATAAGATTTTTCATCTCTTTGGATCTATAATGCCACTGATTGTAAGATGCACCAGTTTTACATATCACAAAGAAAACACAAATGACTGTTTTATTCCATCTGTAATGTAAATAGTTAGAATTATGACAGCATCTATTGGTAACACAGTCTAATGTTCCAGAATATAAAGATAAAAATTCTTGTCAATAAGATAAGCTGAGAAAAAACCTCTAAATCAATCTTTCCTAAAGTCAATTTGCTAAAAATGCCCACTGAAACTCCCTTCTTCTTCTCATGCTTGTTGTTTAGTCACTAAGTTGTGTCCAACTCTGTTGTGACCCCATGGACTGTAGCCTGCCATGCTCCTCTGTCTATGAGATTTCCCAGGCAAGAACACTGGAGTGGGAGCCAAGATACAAAAGATTATCTAATTAAAAAGCAACCTACCCTAAAAGTTTCCTACATAACTTCCAAAAGATGTGTTAAAGAACACTATCTGCACACCCCACCAAAGAAAGTGATTAGAGACTTACACATATTTAACTAGTGATAAGAGCAAGAATTCTTTTAGTCAAAATCTAATCATGGGATCTTAAATATATTTTAGTTTGGCAGAAGCCAATAGTGTTTGTTTCAATGTTGCAAATGTGTAGCTTGAAAACATGAGGGTGATTACAAAGGCATAAGGAGAAGGCAGTGGCACCCCACTCCAGTACTCTCACCTGGAAAATCCCGTGGACGGAGGAGCCTGGTTGGCTGTAGTCCATGGGGTCGCTAAGAGTCAGACACGACTGAGCGACTTCCCTTTCACTTTTCACTTTCATGCATTGGAGAAGGAAATGGCAACCCACTCCAGTGTTCTTGCCTGGAGAATCCCAGGGACGGGGGAGCCTGGTGGGCTGCCGTCTATGGGGTCGCACAGAGTCGGACACTGCTGAAGTGACTTAGCAGCAGCAGCAGCAAGGTGAACTGGGTAAGCATGCTCAGTTAGTGAGGTATTCCATGTAGATGGAGGAGGGACAGGATGAGGAAAAAAAGATTAAAGTGGAGAAGACTAGAAGAACACAAGAGTTTGAGGGGGGAAAAAGACAGCTGTGTAATAGAAAGGAGAGAAGAGAGGAAGGAAATATAAGACGTTAACTGAACGCCTCAATTGTTCTCCTGGATGAGGACTTTAACAAATGTATAACCTGACAGAAAACAACATTCAGAAAATATCCAGAAAAGAAACAGCCTGCATGCAAATAGTAACGAGGGTCGGTGGCAAGAACCTGTAGCTACAGGAGAGAAGATTTGCGTGAGGGAGGTGGGGCCTACAGACCCACTGAACGGCTCCAGAAGAGCCTCTTAGTAGCAAGGAGACAGAAACAGGACTGCAATCTAGCATAAGAAACAAAGGCAACTTGCTAGCTCATGTAACCAAACTATGGAAAGGACTGAATGATCCAGAGGCTCAAAAGACAATGATACTCTTCCTTCGTTTCTCATCCTGGTCTTTTTCTCTCAATTTCTTCCTTGGGGTACCAAGAGCCTTAGGTAGACATTCTTTATAGCGCACGAGCCAAAGTTTAAAAACAAACCGACAGCCAGCCAGCCAGACCCTCTACCTGGGCAACGTTCATCACTGTATTCTAAAATTATTAAGTGAAAGGTGTATGGGAAACTTGATAATGGAGGGTTCGGGCTGGTGACCTCACCTGAACCCACTGATTCAGCCAGACATTACCTGCCTTTTGTTGAGATGCGATAGGAAAGGATACGTGCTACCAGGGCGCCTCTAAAGCCTAGTAAATTATACCAGGATCTAATTACAGCTTTATATCTAACTATATATTTTCAAAAAACATGGAGAAACAAGTTAAACGACATCATCAGTGATAAACGAGCCAAATGAAAGAAATGTTACGTTTCATGGTGTAAATATCCGGTTCGCCCTACAAATCAGTATCATGAAGAGAAATGGCGGTGGGGGAGGGGGGAGTGGAGATGGGATGTTAGGAAATTAATGAGACCTAAGAAGCACAGCAACCAAACATAACGTGGGAGGACAGAACCTTCTTTGGAAGACATCTTTTAAACAACCAAGGAAATTGGAACGTTGAGTGAATATTAGGTGAGACTACGGAATTACCTTAACTTTTCGAGGTGTGATAATGGGTGATTACTTTTCTTTTTTTTCTCCCAAGTACTCATCAAAGAAAGTTTAACTGGGAAACTACGAGCTCTAAAGGGAGGCGGGCGGCCCACTCCGAAGAGCGTCCGCCTCACCCAGCGCGCTTGTCACGCTGGTCCGCGGGCTCCTGCAGCGCGCAGCTCGCCGCTCCCAGCATGCTCCACGGGCCGAGCACTCCCGCAGGAGGACCCGGGGCCCTGGGGCCCTCGACGAGACCCCCCCTACCCAAGATGCTCCGGGCGCTCATTTGCATATCCCACCAAGAGGTGAACTAGACTCCGTTTAGTTGTCGAGCACCAAACGTGCGAGGTTTGTGAGTGACTGCACCAAATCAAATTTCCCAAAATGTTCCGCGTTCGCTGGGGAGAGGCGCAGCTTGGTCACCATAACTATAAAGGAGGAAAGATATCCGTACCTTATATATCTTGTGGTGGATGGCGCATAACGTGCTCGCTTCGGCAGCACATATACTAAAATTGGAACGATACAGAGAAGATTAGCATGGCCCCTGCGCAAGGATGACACGCAAATTCGTGAAGCGTTCCATATTTTGCTCTTCTTCCCACGGTCCAGATACTGTTTCAAGCCCAAAGGAAACGCCTTCGGTGAAGCACAACGTCTGGCACGCAATGCTGAATTTGTGATTTTTCAGTATAAAATATATTATGAAAAATATTCGTGCAAGGCAATCTATGAAATGAGAATGAAGCTGAGTTACATCTGTAAATTTATGTGCAAATATGAGTTTGAGTAAACTCCGGGAGTTGGTGATCACAGGGAGGCCTGGCGTGCTGCAGCCCATGGGGTCGCAAAGAGTCGGACACGACTGAGCGACTGACTGAAGTGATGTCGTTTCTACGTTATCTTGGACATAAGAAATCTTGCATTTCCTTAACAGAGCTTGAAAGTTCTGAAATCGCCTTTTGATCTGTCTCCCTAGACAACACAAAGCAGAGGCGCAGGTGGGTCTAGATCTTAGCACTAAAGGCTGCCTGAAACATGAAATGCTCAATGAATCCTTACCAAATCATTTCTGAATTATTAAATAAATGAATTATTGCTGTTAATGAATCCTTGCTATAGGAAGTAAGCAACAGTAGTACACGTTTCTCGGGCCTACTTTGTGACTTTGGTCGTTTTTGACTGGAATTCGTACTCTTTTCTCAGACTGTGAGCTACACAAAAGCAAGGACTGTTACCAAAGAGTGAACTCAGTGTTGGCCGGTGGATCCTTGAGCTTTCCGGATCAATTGAAAACTGGCTAGAAGCAGCAAGCCGGTTACTAAGTCTTTCTGAGACGGGTTTTCTATGCCTGTTTTTATCTGACTTCTAAGGTACACTCAAACTGCCGCCTTACCTAAACCGGGTGGATTCTGTCATGGGAAATATAAAAATTCAGCGCCCAAAACCCAAAGTGTATTTTTACCAGTAAAAACAAGCATTCGACTGCAGACACCAAGATTAGCTAGGTAACTTAATAGAATTGAGACACGTTGGCCGGGGGGATGCCAGGCAGCCATCGAGCTAGAATCGACGCTGGGAGGGCAGAGGATCCGGTGGGAGAGAATTCCAGGTGTCCTCAGGCTTTGGGGATGCATGTCGGAAAGCGCAAACCGGAGGTCTGCCTCCAAAACTACCTCTCAATACTTCACAGTTTTTTGTGTTACTCAGGGAAAAAGTGTCTGGAGGTGGGGAATGGCGCAAAATATGGAACGCTTCACGAATTTGCGTGTCATCCTTGCGCAGGGGCCATGCTAATCTTCTCTGTATCGTTCCAATTTTAGTATATGTGCTGCCGAAGCGAGCACGGATTACCTTTCGTCCACGGCGTATATAAACTCTGGAAGGTCTCATCTCTTTAAGTTACGGTGACCGAACTGTGCACCTTTTCGATGATTCTGAAACCTTTAGGGAAATTTGATCTCACGGATCCACGCACAAGGCTCACATGTTTGGTATTCTGACTGCTAAACCGCGAAACTTGTCGAGTTCGCCTCTTGCTGGGATATGCAAATGAGTGCCCGTAGGATCTTGGGTAAGGGCCCTGTCACCGGCTCCAAGTCGGACGATGGGTCCTCTGGGGCGCTCAGCCCCACGGAGCATGCCGGGAGCGGCAAGCGAGGCTTGCTTGAGGAGCTGCTAGCAAGTTGGACCCGCGTGGTCTGCGACGGGCGCGATGCGGACCTGCTGCCCCGCTGCGAAGACTGAGGCAGCCCTGGGGGCCTGCCTGGAACAAGTGGCATCTCCCCCAAGTCTAAGAATTTGCGAATCGGTTGCTTTGCTGGGCCAGTAGGATTCTGGGTCACTAGGATTTTGGACCGAGCTCGGGTTCTCCCAGCAAAATGTGGAACGTGTCACCAATATTTCACCCGTGACATAGTAGCCTTGTGCCAGTTCCAGAGGCTTTGTCGATATAAGCTAGCGTCCAGCCCTCCAGGAGATTCCTCCCAACAACTAAACCAACTTAGATTAAGACGGTCAGCACCACACTCTAGGATGCCCCCGGCTCCGCTAGCGTTAGCGCCAGTGGATCCGGCCTGAATCCATTCTGCGCAGGAGTCAGTAAGATGGGAGGGGCAGCCAGGACGGATGGCCACGCCCCTCACAGGTGTCTTTCCCTGAGGCCACCTTGTAGCCTGGCCTCCAACCCGCTGGAACACTGGAGGACACGCTGAAACGCAGCTGTTTGGCCTGAGAGATCGATTAGAAGAATTAAAGTATTAGAGCTGAACTGGAGAATCATTCTTGTGCTTCCGCGTACTTCCCACACGCTAAACCTAACCCTATTATGATACAAACATGCCGGACAGACCTACCTGCAAGACATACTAGAATGCTAGAGTTAAACATCCTGATTTTAGCTACTGCTCAAGTCGCAGCCTGACACGTTGTGAACTGAGGTCCAAAGGTGAAAGCCTCCATATGCTGAATTAAAGTGAAGGGCATAAGCTTTCCTGCGTTGTGTTAAAATGGCACCCTTAACCAGGCATATGGCATATTAGAGAATAAGTGGGATTTTGCTTCTTTTGGTCGTTCTACCCTTTCCACAACATAGTATTTTGAAGTAAAAATCTATGAAAGATTAGTAATTTTGAGGGGGAGGAGGGAGGAGGGTTCAGGATGGGGAACACAGGTATACCTGTGGCGGATTCATTTCGATATTTGGCAAAACTAATACAATATTGTAAAGTTTAAAAATAAAATAAAATTTAAAAAAATAAATAAAAATAAAATAAAATTGGTATCCAATTTTATGATGTACAAAAAGAAAATAGGGTGAACCCATCTAAGAGTTTCTGGTATTGATGAGACAAAAATAGAGAAAGGAACAGAAAGCCTACATGGATTATTGCTGAACCTATCTTTCTCTGTGTTTATAGTTATAATTCTCTTTGTTCACAGATTTTGAGAAGTAATAAAATATATTGTTCTTATCTCTCCCCAAATCAGGCAAAAATGACAGTCTGTTGAATTGTCCAATTACAAATAAAATATGCTTCGATGTATTTTTTCTAATGACCTGTCTTTTAAATAAGCATTTCTGACTTCAAAGCTATTAAGAAATATTAAATTGATGTTCAGTTTTATGATTTGAAGAAATATATCAAACCCCTCATGTTCTTACTCCATTTAGCATCGGTACAGCCAGGTTATTAAAGGATACATGTTAAGAGGAATCTGTGGCTCAGCTGGTAAAGAATCTGCCTGCAACCCGGCAGGCTTGGGTTCGATCCCCCGGTTGGGAAAATCCCCTCGAGAAGGGAAAGGCTACCTACTCCAGCATTCTGGGCTGGAGAATTCCAGGGACAGTCCATGGGATCACAAAGAGTGGGACACAACTGAGTGACTTTCACTTTCACTTCATAGTTGGAAGGATGGTCAGAGTTCTAACGACATGAACTTGATGTCTCTACAAGTTGTAAACTTCGGTCAGGCTACACTTCTAGGTGACCATGTTTAAGCCCTTCATATTCTGAAAAGAGGAAAAATGTTTTACTACAGACAGAAAAAAAATTTGAAAGTTGACTAAAGATCAAATTTTTATAATGGCTTTAAATTATCAGATATGCATAGAAATAGCAAAAATGTGTGATTTTCGAGTCATGACACTTGGAGTAGAGCAGAATTTCTCACAGGTGATTTACACATGACCCCCTTTAAAGAAATAAATTCTCTCTAGGCTCCCTATATTGCTGTAATTACTTCTATTACATTGCTATTTAAATATGTATAAACATAAAACTGGGTATAAACTCATTCTTGTAGCTGTTACATAGTCTAAAACCAAAGCAAACTTACAAATACACAACTACAAATCAATATAATTCAAATGAACATTAATTTATTGCAGTAGATAATGTGTATGGCTGAAACTAAGTAAACACTCATGGGTTTGATAGTAGAAAGATGTAGCCTCAGATTTAGTTCTGTACTAGACTTGTTTCTGTGTTTTGACTCATGCAGAGAATTCAATTCACATAAGTATGTTCTGAAAAACTGAACCTTGGTTTACTACCAAATTATAGATACTGGAACATATTTTTTTAAATATTTTAGCATTTTTGAAATCAGACCACAGCACACAATAGATGGGCGCTGAGACTCTATGAAATAGGGTAGTTTCAGACTATCAGGCCTCCTAGTTAACACTGCAGTAAGCAATCTTTATTGATGACTCCATAAAGCTGTAGTATTTATTTCAACATGGAGTTGGTGTAACAGTATAATTGAAATCAGCAGTAAATATATATCTAATCAAATTTTGTTGAAATTTAGAACAAGATAAGATTATATTGAGTTGGTTTTAAACTCTTAAATGTTTTTTTAACTTTTTTTTTTTTTCCAATTTCAGCCCTGAGATTATAGTCAGACAATTGAAAGCTAAGAAGGAACTAGGTTTCTCACAGTGTTTTGTTTACATCTTCTTGGGATTCCATTTGGACAATATTTCAACAATTGTTGGCAAGAGAGGAAAGGATTAACAGAGAGGCTGTATAATCAAAATTACCCTCTCACCCCCAAAACAAGGCAGACAGGTTCTACAGAGAAACAAGTCTGACACAGGCATCATAAGCCTCGTGGTTTTTCAGACAGGTTCCATACCATGTTTGCCATGAATGAGGCTTGAGAATGCTGAATTTCACAGAGGCAATTAGATACTGAAACTGCCTCATTTACATCATTTCAAAATTGATCATAAATCAGACTTTATTATGATTGCTTCCACTCTGTTTTCAGTTTAGAATATTCAAATTACCATTTAATCTTTATTTGTATAGACTGTCCTGAAAGCATTTGGATTTCTCTTGGTGCAAATACATCATTTATATTATTCAGTTTATTTCTGTTCATTTCTCATTAGAACCTACAAAATAGTACAGTACTCAGTGGCATATCATTTTCTTGATGAGAAACCAAAGTACTGATTTCTTTAAAAAAGTAAGAAACTAAAGACAAGCATGGAAAATGTTATTCATATGTATATTATTACTAGGTGGAGAAGGCAATGGCACCCCACTCCAGTACTCTTGCCTGGAAAATCCCATGGATGGAGGAGCCTGGTAGGCTGCAGTCCATGGGGTCACTAAGAGTCGGACACAATTGAGCAACTTCCCTTTCACTTTTCACTTTCATGCACTGGAGAAGGAAATGGCAACCCACTCCAGTGTTCTTGCCTGGAGAATCCCAGGGACAGGGGAGCCTGGTGGGCTGCCGTCTATGGGGTCGCACAGAGTTGGACATGACTGAAGCGACTTAGCAGCAGCAGCAGCAGCATTATTACTAGGGAAATAGAAATTTTGCCTTCACAGAATACGAGTACAGCGGCAGACACTGGCCATTGCTACCATTTATTATAGATAGCAGGACATGCCAACCAAACAGCACTGACACACTGATGTTCCTTAGTTCACAAAGCTGAAATTTCAAAGGTAGATGAAAATTTACATTGAAATTTTATGGCAATGCTTAGTTGTAAACTCAAGATAACTTATTCAGAAGTTTCAGACTCTGCTTATTTTAATATTTTAGGATAATCATCCAAATATAAATAATTTCTCTTTAAAATCCAGTAGAAAACTCTGACCCCTGAGAACCTGTTTTAAGACTCCAAGAGATTCTATATCCCAATTTGAGAAACACTTTATAGGTTGATATAGAAAAATCTACTTTCTAGAGTTTGTGCATCTTTATATGTGTTCTTTTCTTGAGAGGACAACCCAAGAATTAGAAATAGAAAAGGAGAGGGTAATAGTTATTAAGCACCAACTACTTGGTAGGCATATGAGATTGCATTTAATATTTGCAATTATTATCCCATTCTACAGCTGAGGAAACTGATGCTAACAGGAATTGTGCACCTTGTATAAATTCATATGAGTAACAATACTGGGTTAGGGGAAAGCCAGCATTTAAACTCAGGATCCTCAGAATCCAAATCAATGCTGCTTCTTATTCTATAATTTTATCTAACAGTAGAGAAACCCTAATACAGCTTTAACCAGGAAAATCTTTAAGAACTATTTTGAAATTCTTGGGCAATCAATACCTAGAATATCAGTTCAGTTCAGTTGCTCAGTCGTGTCCAACTCTTTGAGACCCCATAGACTTGGGGTACTTGGATACTTCACAAAAAGATATTCAAACAGCTAATAAGCAAATAAAAAGATATTCAACACCATTAATCGCTAGAGAATTGCTAGTTAATATACAATGAATAGAATTCCACACCTATTAGAATGGGTAAAATATAAAAGATTGACAGTACCAAATATTGGCAATTATGTGGATCAACTAAGAACTCTCATATATTGTTGGTGGGAGTATAAAATGATACAACTTTCAAAGAATAGTTTGGCAGTTTTTTATAAAGATAAACATACATTTACACATACATTTACACAAGCTTTCACATATTTGCCCAGAGAAATTAAGATGTATGTACACAAAGATTCATATAGAAAGGTTTGCAATATTATTATTCATATAGGAAGGTTTGCAATATTACTGCTTTACTCATAATAGTTCCAAAGTGGAAACAACCCAAATAGTTTCCATCAACAGGAAACTGGATAAGTTGTAGTATACAGTGGAATACTACTCAGCAATAAAAAGGACTGCATCACTGATATTCATAACCTGGATGAATTTTACAGATGTATTGTACAAAAGAAGCCAAACATAAAAGAGTACCTTTGTATGATTTCTTTCATATAAGGTTTAAAAAGAAGCAAAGCTAACCTAATAGGAACAGAACTCAGAACAGCCATTGCTTAGGCTGATGGGGAATAGGGAATGGACTAAAAGATGGTACAGAGAAACTTTCTGGAATGATGTAAAGTTCTATATATCTCAGTCAGTGGGTTATATGGGTGTATATATTTGTCAAAACATATCAACTATACACGAGATGTGTGCATCTCACCATTAGCAATTATACTGCAATTAAAAAAGCAGAAAGCATTGAGAACAATACTTCAGTTCAGTTCCGTCGCTCAGTCGTGTCCGACTCTTTGCGACCCCATGAATTGCAGCACACCAGGCCTCCCTGTCCATCACCAACTCCCGGAGTTCACCCAAACCCATGTCCATTGAGTCGGTGATGCCATCCAACCATCTCATCCTCTGTCATCCCCTTCTCCTCCTGCCCTCAATCTTTCCCAGCATCAGTCTTTTCAAATGAATCAGCTCTTCGCTGTTGCTAAAATCTAATGCTGATGGGTTTTTAACCACCATTGTTTTTAACCAGTGTTCCTGAACTTTATACTCTGTCCATACTCTTTACTAAACATATATTGATCCCATCTAGTAAAGAGGCATTTACTAAAGCTGGTAGATATAGCCTTTGTGGAGGTTTCATCAAGTTGAGTTGAGAAATAGATACATATACTTCTAAAGTAGTGCACTGAATATCTTTCAACACACAGTGTGTGTGCTTAGTCACTTAGTCATGTCCAGCTCTTTGCGACCCCATGGACAGAGTATGCCCCAGGCTCCTCTGTCCATGGGGATTCTCCAGGCAAGAGTATTGGAGTATGTTGCCATGCCCTCCTCCAAGGTATCTTCCCAACCCAGGGATTGAACCCAGGTCTCCCGCATTGCAGGCAGATTCTTTACCCTCTAAGACACTAGGGAAGCCCTCAACGCACAGTAATTCCTTTATTTAATAAGTAGTTCTCTGACTTCCCTGGTGGTCCAGTGGATAGGAATCTGCCCGCCAATGCAGGGGACACAGGTTCAATCCCTGGACCAGGAAGATTCCACATGCCTTGGACAACTAAACCCTTAAGCCACAACTACTAAGCCCATGCACTAAAGGCCAGGAGCGGCAACTACTGAGCCCCTGGACCCCAATTACTGAAGCCCACACACCTAGAGCCAGTGTTCCTCAGCAAGAGAAGCAACTGCAGTGAGAAGTCTACACACCACAATGAAGTGCAGCCCCCGATCACCACAACTAGAGAAAGCCCACAAACAGCAAGGAATACCCAGCAGACACATAAGTTAAAAAAAAAAACTAGTTATCAAATACCTATTATATAGCAGGTACCAGAGGTAGAGTAGTGACCATGGAGTTTTAGCTGAGTGTGAAAGAGAGAGATTTTTAAAGTATTCAAATAAATGAGACAATTTCAGATGGTGATAAATACAATGAATAAAATGAAATATTTGACCACATTTTATTTCTGAGGCAGGATGTGTGATTCACATATTTGCACGTCAAATTATGTTTAGCTCCCTTGTATTTCAAAGATCAATTCTCATATACTTTTGTTCTCATTCTATGAAGAAAACACACTTTCAAAACACAAAAACATGAAGACCTGTTTCACTGGAACACATTTATATACATTTTCTCACACACTCTTTTTAAAAGGGCAGGTTGACAATTCATCAGATCATCACACATAAATTAAGAGCACATAGACTGTAACAGATCCACTATCATCCTTCAGTTTCCCTGGAAACTCACACTTTCTTCTCAAGGCTTGAATATTTAAGAAGGTATACTATTGACTGGGATTTTAAAACCTATTGGCTTCAAATGACCCAAGAAAATCATACTATTAATACATACCAAGCTTTCATTCATGTAACACGTAAGGTATAATAAAAATCTGAGTCTAAAGTCATAGCACCTAGTTCATTGAAACTATTCTAGAGTCATGCAGTTGAGCCACAGGATTTCACCAGTCTAAGAATCTGTTACCAAACTATAGTATTGTTGCTTTTGATATCTTAAAGTTTATTTTGATTCTCATCAGTGGAGGAACAGAAAAGAGATTTGAGCCACTGGTGCCTTTAGCTTTGTTTGCCGCTGACGAAAAGCTAAAACTGTAGTGGTCTTCACTATGGCAGATCAACCCTTGTCATACAACCAGCCTTCCCAAAGTCAAGTAGGCCTGTGCAAACCAAAACGTGGGTGAAATAATTTCCTGTTGTTTCTATGATGCTTTATATCATTTTGAGAAATGGTGTTTTTTTTTTTTAATTAGCAAGCTCTATTAGCACTTCAGGGAAAATAATTCCTGAATGATTTTCAGAGACAAGCATCTTTAATGTCACCTGCTTAGAAACAGACACTGTGTCAAAGGGCAGCGTGGTCTGCTCAGTGGCTTACTTGTAGAACTGAAAATAACTAGAGAGCAATGAATTGTCCATTCTGGGTTAATCTTCTAGCATTTCATCTCAGCTACACAATTCATATGGAAGAAAACTCTTTGCTGATTGTCAACATAGTCTACATATGATGAAAATCTACATTTATATTCATTCACCTTGCAAAATAATGATAACAACATTGGTGATAGGTCTTAGGAAACCATGGGGCAGGTATTCAAGTGAAGGCAAGCAATCGAAGAGAAGGACAACTGGGTTTACATAGTTACCTGAGTAAAAAGATAATTAAGAATTAAAATGATCACATACATAAATAGCAATAGTAATGAGAGTGAAAATGGACACTTACAATTTATATGATGATGCTAGTGTTTTTTTCCCTTTTTTTCATGAAAATATATCCACAGTGTTTGTACTCACATGAACAATAAAACTCAATTCATTTTATTGTTTAAAAACAGTTTGAGGCTGACAGCAGAGGCGAAGTTAGTTGCGCAGTCTTGTTCAACTCTTTGCAACCCCATGGACTATAGCCCACAAAGCTTCTCTGTCCATGGTGATTTTCCAGGCAACAATACTGAAGTGGGTCGCCTTGTCCTCCCCCAGAGCATCTTCCCAACCAAGGGATCGAACTCAGGTCTCCCACATTGCAAGCAGATTCTTCACCATTTGAGCTACCTGGGAAGTCCACTTTACACTCCAGGCTAAGAAAATAATGCCAAATCATCCTTGGAGGGCATCCATAATGGTGGCTGAAGTCACCCTAAAATGGTTCATTTTCCCGACTCCTTTCTAATCATTCTGAGACTCATGGTCAGCAGGTCAGCAAGGACCTCTTTTCTATCTATCACACGGCTTTTAACCCATGGGGTTGTTAGGAATACAAACTTTTGAGGAGACATATCTGGATTTGAATCCCAGCCTGTATGATCCTGGGTTAGGTTTTTGGTTGTGCTTTCCCACAGTTCCTTGAACTGGGAACAGTACCAACCTCATTACTGTAAGATTGAAAGATAAGATGCTGTATGAAACATGCCTGACCTATGAAAGGTACTCAAACAACTATTTGGTTCATTTCACATCTGTTTCTTTCTCATAGGTCTTATCACACATTGCTTATAAAATGTTATCTTGCTGTTTACCCCTCCTTTGATTATAACCTCCTCAATAGTGAGGATGGCAGATCATTCATTTTTGTGTCCTCTAGAGCCCACCACATAGTGCCTTAAACAGAGAAGGCACTTGGAAACTATATATTGAATTTTACTTCTTGTAACTCAGCATACACTCAGCAGTTTAATGAAATAAAACCATGGTCAAAATGTCTAATGATATTTCTTTTTCCTATAGGCAGGCTGCTTTTATTTTTAGAAGTGTCTTTTTGGAGCATTCACTTAGACTGATGGCCTTTTCCTTCAGGCAGACAGTCTTCCCAGGTTAGATGGGGCTATCTGTTTTCACCACTCATCTGAGGCTTTGCTTTTGTCTTGAAAGTAGTTTGTGACATGCATGTTTAGATGAGTTTTCCAGTAAAACAGGACAAGCCCAAGGAGTAAATCAGCCAAACTATTCCACCTTTTGTCAACTGAACATCCATTAGCTGCAATTTACAGTACAGCTGACTATATGTATGCATGATACATTTTTAAGCAGTCATAAGAATTTTAGTGAGCCCTAAATATATTCGAAATGCTTTAATCCAAGGAAATTTATTTTTTTCAAGTTCTCCATAAATAAAGTAAATGGCAATTATAAAAATACTTTAAAGAGGCAAATTCAAATCAGTCACGTGGGGCCATGCCTTGTACATTTTACTATGGGAAAAATGTGAATAAATTAATGGTCTTGAATATTTATGAATTAAGTGCAACTATTCTTTCCTTTATCTTTTCCTTTGGCTCTGTGACCTTAGAGAACCCGTTTTCTCATCTCACAAGTCTGTTTTGAGGATGGAATGATGTAAATATACATAGTGCCCAATGCAGCACCCACGGCACAGTGCAGACTGGACTTGGGGCAGGTGGCCAGGTGATACTGCTATTCAAGGCACACCATGAGCCCAAGTCTCCCTTTCAGGAGAGATGAGAGTTCTCAATGACAATCCAGTAAGGAATTTCCCAATCCCCTTCTCTCTGAGCCCTCAGACATTCCAAAGACTTTTGAGTCAAAATACTGTAAGAATTCTGATCACAAGAATAACAAATTGAAGCAAACAAATGAAAACATTAGTGTGAAGGGGAGTTTGTGGTGACCCAGTGATTAGGACTCTGGAGAAGGCAATGGCACCCCACTCCAGTACTCCTGCCTGGAAAATCCCATGGATGGAGGGGCCTGGTAGGCTGCAGTCCATGGGGTCGCTGAGGTCGGACATGACTGAGCAACTTCACTTTCACTTTTTACTTTCATGTATTGGAGAAGGAAATGGCAACCCACTCCAGTGTTCTTACCTGGAGAATCCCAGGGATGGGGGAGCCTGGTGGGCTGCCATCTATGGGGTCACACAGAGTCGGACACGACTGAAGTGACTTAGCAGCAGCAGCTCTCACTGCAATTCTTGATGGTAGAACTGAAATTGTCCCTTGTAGGATGACATTTTAGGAATCAGTGAACTAAAATGGACTGGAATGGGTGAATTTAACTCAGATGACCATATATCTACTACTGTGGGCAAGAATCCCTTAGAAGAAATGGAGTAGCCCTCATAGTCAACAAAAGAGTCCAAAATGCAGTACTTGGATACAATCTCAAAAACGACAGAATGATCTCTGTTCGTTTCCAAGGCAAACATTCAATACACGGTAATCCAAGTCTATGCCCTGACCAGTAATGCTGAAGAAGCTGAAGTCCAACTGGTCTATGAGACTTATAAGACCTTCTACAATTAACACCCAAAAAAGATGTCCTTTTCATTATAGGGGACTAGAATGCAAAAGTAGGAAGTCAAGAAACACCTGGAGTAATAGGCAAATTTGGCCTTGCAATACAGAATCAAGCAGGGCAAAGCCTAACAGAGTTTTGCCAAGAAAATGCACTGGTCATAGCAAACACCCTCTTCCAACAACACAAGAGAAGACTCTACACATGGACATCACCAGATAGTCAATACTGAAATCAGATTGATTATATTCTTTGCACCCAAAGATGGAGAAGCTCTATACAGTCAGCAAAAACAAGACCAGGAGCTGACTGTGGCTCAGATCATGAACTCCTTATTGCCAAATTCAGACTAATATTGAAGAAAGTAGGGAAAACCACTAGACCATCCAGGTATGACCTAAATCAAATCCCTTACGACTATACAGTGGAAGTGACAAATAGATTCAAGGGATTAGATCTGATAGACAGAGTGCCTGAAGAACTATAGACAGAGATTCATGACATTGTACAGGAGGCAGTGATCAAGACCATCCCCAAGAAAAAGAAATGCAAAATGGCAAAACGGTTGTCTGAGGAGGCCTTACAAACAGCTATGAAAAGTAGAGAAGCAAAAGGCAAAGGAGAAAAGGAAAGATTACCCACTTGAATGCAGAGTTCCAAAAAAGAGCAAGGACAGATAAGAAAGCCTTCCTTAGTGCTCAATACAAAGAAAGAGAAGAAAACAATAGAATGGGAAAGACTAGAGATCTCTTCAAGAACATTAGAGATACCAAGGGAACATTTCATGCAAAGATAGGCTCAATAAAGGACAGAAATGGTATGGATCCAACAGAAGCAGAAGATAGTAAGAAGAGGTGGCAAGAATATACAGAAGAACTGTAAGAAGAGGTGGCAAGAATATACAGAAGAACTGTAGGAAAAAGATCTTCATGACCCAGATAATCACAATGATGAGATCACTCACACTCGTCTAGAACCAGACATCCTGGAATGCAAAGTCAAGTGGGCCTTAGAAAGCATAACTATGAACAAAGCTTTACAAAGGATTATGTCAAGGCTGTATATTGTCATCCTGCTTATTTAACTTCTGTGTAGAATACATCATGAGAAATCCTGGACTGGATGAAGCACAAGCTGGAATCAAGACTGCTGGGAGAAATATCAATAACCTCAGTTATTGAGATGATACCACCCTTATGGCCGAAAGCAAAGAGGAACTAAAGAGTTTCTTGATGAAAGTGAAAGAGGAGAGTGAGAAAGTTGGCTTAAAACTCAACATTCAGAAAACTAAGATCATGGCATCCAATCCCATCAGTTCAGTTCAGTTCAGTTCAGTCGCTTAGCTGTGTCCAACTCTTCGCGACCCCATGAATCGCAGCACGCCAGGCCTCCGTGTCCATCACCAACTCCCAGAGTTCACTCAGACTCACATCCATCGAGTCAGTGATGCCATCCAGCCATCTCAACCTCTGTCGTCCCCTTCTCCTCCTGCCCCCAATCCCTCCCAGCATCAGAGTCTTTTCCAATGAGTCAACTCTTCGCATGAGGTGGCCAAAGTACTGGAGTTTCAGCTTTAGCATCATTCCTTCCAAAGAAATCCCAGGGCTGATGTCCTTCAGAATGGACTGGTTGGATCTCCTTGCAGTCCAAGGGACTCTCAAGAGTCTTCTCCAATACCACAGTTCAAAAGCATCAATTCTTCGGCACTCAGCTTTCTGCACAGTCCAACTCTCACATCCATACATGACCACTGGAAAAACCATAGCCTTGACTAGACGGACCTTTGTTGGCAAAGAAATGTCTCTGCTTTTGAATATGCTATCTAGGTTGGTCATAACTTTCCTTCCAAGGAATAAGCGTCTTTTAATTTCATGGCTGCAGTCACCATCTGCAGTGATTTTGGAGCCCCAAAAAATAAAGTCTGACACTATTTCCACTGTTTCCCCATCTATTTGCCATAAAGTGATGGGACCGGATGCCATGATCTTCGTTTTCTGAATGTTGAGCTTTAAGCCAACTTTTTCACTCTCCACTTTCACTTTCATCAAGAGGCTTTTTAGTTCCTCTTCACTTTCTGCCATAAGGGTGGTGTCATCTGCATATCTGAGGTTATTGATATTTCTCCCGGCAATCTTGATTCCAGCTTGTGCTTCTTGCAGTCCAGCGTTACTCATGATGTACTCTGCATATAAGTTAAATAAGCAGGGTGACAATATACAGCCTTGACGTACTCCTTTTCCTATTTGGAACCAGTCTGTTGTTCCATGTCCAGTTCTAACTGTTGCTTCCTGACTTTATTTTGGGGGGCTCCAAAATCACTGCAGATGGTGATTGCAGCCATAAAATTAAAAGACGCTTGCTCCTTGGAAGAAAAGTTATGACCAACCTAGATAGCTTATTAAAAAGCAGAGACATTACTTTGGCGACAAAGGTCCATTGAGTCAAAGCTATGGTTTTTCCCATGGTCATGTATGGATGTGACATTTGGACTATAAAGAGAGCTGAGCGCCAAAGAATTGTTGGTTTTGAACTGTGGTGTTGAAGAAGACTGTTGCGAGTCCCTTGGACTGCAAGGAGATCTAACCAGTCCATCCTAAAGGAAATCAGCCCTGAATATTCATTGGAAGGACTGATGCTGAAGCTGAAACTCCAAAGCTTTGGCCACCTGATGTGAAGAACTGACTCATTTGAAAAGACCCTGGGGAAGATGGAAGGAGGGAGGAGAAGAGGATGAGATGATTGGATGGCATCACTGACTCAATGGACATGAGTTTGGTAGGCTCCGGGATTTGATGATGGACAGGGAGGCATGATGTGCTGCAGTCCATGGGGTCACAAAGAGTAGGACATGACTGAGTGACTGAACTGAACTGAACTTAGGATGCCAAAAAAAAAAAAAAAAAAAAAAAGACTAACAACAATTACCTTGAAAAGGAAAACAAGGAAGCAATTATTATAGGTGGGGATGTGTGGAACATTCAAGGGTTTCCTGGGAGCTGGCAGTGTTTTGGATCAGTTGTGGCTATATTGTTTGATTTTATGATGACTGAGTTACATATTAGCTATACAGTAGCTTGGAGAAGGCTCCAGTACTCTTGCCTGGAAAATCCCATGACAGAGGAGTCTGGTAGGCTGCAGTCCATGGGGTCGCTAAGAGTCAGATATGACTGAGTGTCTTCACTTTCACTTTTCACTTTCATGCATTGGAGAAGGAAATGGCAACCCACTCCAGTGTTCTTGCCTGGAGAATCCCAGGGACAGGGGAGCCTCATGGGCTGCCGTCTATGAGGTCGCACAGAGTAGGACACAACTGAAGTGACTTAACAGTAGCAGTAGCAGCAGTATACAGTAGCTAAATTAGTGCCTATGGAAAGAAAACTGATGATGTACTCTCCATAAAATAGATCTCAAGTAATTTCAAAGAAGTATTATCAGAAAGACTATGATTCCTACAATTCTTCCATGTATGAGTTGCACCAGCTAGAATCCCAATTTTGAGCTTTCCCAGCTAAGGTGCTTTTTATCAATCTTTTCTCTTGGTTGAAAAAAATCACAGGCAATTTGTTGACTTTGATTATGATGAAATAAAATTCATATTTTATAGCAAGATAAGAAAAAAATTTTAAAAAGACTATGATCTCTAAAAATTCAAATAAATTAGAAACTGTACAAAATAACTACAAACACTCTGTATATAAAATATTAAAAATGCTTCTAACAATACATAAATTAGGAAATATTTCAGAATAAACAATGATAAAAACACATACTGTATCAAAATTTGTAGAATATAGCTTATGTACTATGTATAGGAAAACCTAGAGCTTTAAATGCACATTAAAGGAATGAAAAAAAAAATTAATGATCTAGGCAATCAACCTGAGAAATTATAAAAATAACTCAATAAACCCAAAGAAAGTAGAAGGAATTGATAAAGATAAAAAAAACAATAAGTTCAAAAGTTGTTTTTTTGGGGCGGGGGGGATAAAACTAACAAAATTAACAAACTTTGGCAAGACTGAGCAATACAAAAAGAGAAGAGGTATAAAGAAGCATTGTTTAAAATGTAGAGGAAGGGATATTACAGATACCGAGGGAATAAAAAGGTAATAAAGTAAACATAACTTGTGACAATAGATTTGAAAGATTAGATGAATGAGACAATTTCATGCAAAAATACTTCCTTCATATCAGATTGATATGGTTATGGATGGTTTAAATTGCAAATTCACTAAAAATGTCCGACTCACACCAAAAAGGGGTGATTTTTTAGATGATTGTTTGGATATTTCTTGACCAGAAAAGGAAGGATTATCTGAACTCTCATACCTCATGCTTAACCTCTGATGGTATAATAAAAGACAAATTACACTTGGGGGTGGGGTGGGACAGACCTAAACATCAGTACCCTATCAACAATAGAAGATGATTAGTCAGTCAGTTCAGTAGCTCAGTCATGTCCAACTCATTGCGACCCCAAAGACCCCATAGAAGATGATACAAGGTATGAAATTATGTTTTTTTATTATAAACCATTGCTAATTTTCTTTACATTCTTTTTTATTTTTTGAAAAATCTTTTCAGAATTCTGACCTCGTTTGTATTTATTTACTTAGTGACGTCCTGTGGCTTGCAGGATCTTAGTTCCCTGACCAGGGATCAAAGTTTCCAGGCCTACAGCAATGAAAGCGAAGAGTCCTAACTGCTGGACCACCACGGGAAGTCCCTAGTTGTATTTATGTTACCATGTTCAATCTCAGGAATTCAAGTTTCAGGTAACACAGCACTAAGTTTGCAGTTTTTTCCAAGTTGATCAAAACTGCAGCATCCTCAGCTTTGCAGGCTTACTTGCCACTTCCTGGTGCAGTAAGAATTCATTGCACTATGGAATACTTCAAAGGACCATCTGTCAAAGAACAGTCACTTCTTCCCAGTCAACCTATTAAATTAGTAAGAAGCAGATAAGACTGTGCAAGAACATGGGTTTTAGACTTCCCTGGTAGTAGAGTGGATAAGAATCCGTCTGCCAATGCAGGGTACATGGGTTTGATCCCTGGTCTGGGAAAGTTCCACATGCCATGGAGTAACTAAGCCCGTTAGCCACAACTACTGACCTCAAGCTCTAGAGCAGCAACTGCTGAACCCGCATGCTCCAATTACTGAAGCCCACACACATAGAACCTGTGCTCCACAAGAGAAGCCACCGCAACAGAAGTCTGCACACCTCAACTAGAGAGTAGTCCCACTCTCTGAAACTAGAGAAAGCCCACACACAACAATGAAGACCCAGTGCAACCAAAATATTCATTGTAAAAATTTTCAAATGCCTTTAAAAAAAAAAAATGTACTTTGAAGTCAGAACAATCAAGGTACAAATCCACCATGAAGCTTGTATAATCTTGAAAAAAATACATTTAAAATATCTACATCTCAGTTTCCTCATCTGCAAAATTAAAATAGTATTGTTCATAGAATTACTAAGCCCAGGACTGAACGTGTTTGAATAGAAAATGTTTATTGTAGAGCCTGTAGATGCTCTATTGTGTAGTTCTTGTCCCTGGTTCCTACTCAGTGTTGGAGAGAACATGTTTTTAAGTGGGTATAACTCATACACAGTGAAAATTCTTCTCCTAGAATCTTTGGAAGTTATAAACATCATATATTTAATAATCCAATTGTTTGGGCAAAAAAATTCCATTTCAAGAAATTTTGCATTTTTGGTTATCACACTGTTCAAGGTGGCTGGTTAGTTTTTTTTTTTTTTTTTTTTTTTTTGGTCTGTGAGTATTATAAAAGAGAGTGTCCTGTTTTTGAAATGGCTGTAGAAGGCATAAGGGCATCAGTGAAGTGGCTGACTGCCCACCCACCCCAAGATGCTGCCCAGCTGATATCCTACTCCTGTGTATAAGTTTTAGGGAAAGAAATTTTTGTGGACTGACCTGCTTTATACCTTAAGAGATATGTTCTCCCAGTGGGAGATGTATTTCCATCCAAAAAAATGACTTCTAATAAGTAGTTCATATTTGACAAATTAACCTTTGAGTACCTATTCTTATCAAGTTATATTTAAAATCTAGAGTTTCTAGGCCTACAACTCTCAACATTTGTGTGGTTTTTTGCCGCTGTTTTTTTTTTTTTTTTTAACTTTGGGACCTAACCTATTACTGGGCAGTGAAATCACCTGCAAGGGAGGATTGCAGCTATAATTAATTGGTTATGATCAACACTAAAAAAATACAGAAAATATTTGAAAGCATTAATATATGGTAAGGGCAAGTTCTGTTTGGGAAACTTTCATATCTATGTTCTATGTGTAGGTGTATATGTGTGCACATACACAAATGAATCATCCTGTCAAAATAATTTTTATTCTGGGTTTTGGTCAAAATGAGAATCGAAAGCTGCTGCTCCGTGTAACCTGGGCCAAAGGTTTGTTGTCCACCATATGATAGGGCAAGGGTAGAGGAGAAGATTCCCTGTTGTTGATCTAAAACCCAAGAACCCACACATATCACACACATACCAAGCAGTTCCCAATGTTCAAGTTTGTTTTGTAAGTTTTGGGGGACTCAGAATGCATCCTGTAAGAGAAAGACATCAAAGCAGTCCACTAAATTTTCTTTAATCTACAGCCACAGTACTAAACAACCCAAGAATTGTGGAACAATATTCCACAGGGAAATGCAATCATTTTCAATTTATGAAGTGAGATACTCAGTAACCTGGAGTAGAAGACACCTAGCTTGGTTGCCACTAACCTGTTAATGATTTTAGGCAAAGCAGTCATCTCTCTGAACTCAGCTTCCTCAGGGAAGAAATGTTGAGGTTCTTTAAGGTTTCTTCTTCCTCTGTCATGTGATGATCCAGTATCTCTACTCCCCACCTTCCTCCCTACAACAGAACATGGGCACTTGGTGTCCACAGTCAAATATTCCTTTCTCCACCAGAGCCCAGGAATGTGTCAGGAGCTGTGTTTCAAACCATATTCTAGATGGCATGATCTTGTTCCAGAACCCCAAGGGTCTGTCCCTTTAGGATTTTCAACAAACTCTACATTTCCACTATTGACACCTCTAAGACCAGAAGGTCTGCTGGATACTATTGTATACTTGCTTGTACCAAAGCTTTACCTTCTTCTGGACACTCTTCTATTCTGTACCACCTTGAAATCTGGCAGCTTTCCGTGTCACTTGGTTTATGGGGCAGCAGAATTCCTAGGTATATAACAAAGGTTCCAAACCAGGGGTGATTGTGCTCCCCAGGGGACATTTGGCCAAGGTTGGAGCCAGTTTTTCACGACCGGAGTAGGGGTAGTGCTATTCAGATCAACTTGGGTAGAGGCTAGGGATACTGCTAAACACCCCACAAAGAGTTATCTGGTCCACAGTGCCAGTACTGCCAAGGTTGAAAAACTCTGGTGTAGAATGGTTCCATTCAGAACCTGAAGAGGCCTACCAGGTGCTGTCCTTCCTTATTTGTGGTAGGGGATGCAAGATATATAACAGCAAATTTCTCTTACTCTGAGGGGAACCCTAAAAATTCCACTGAAGTGAAAGAGCCCTGATCTTAAAAAGGCTTCTCTCTCTCCTCTGGAGTGCACGGTCTCATCAAGGACTCCTCCTGCATAGTCAGTGTGACATCAATGTAATGGATCATGGGATGCCCAGACACTTTCAGGTCTTCAAAATGTAACAGATGTTAAAAGAATTGACATGATTTAAGAAGCATCACTATGAACAAAGCTAGTGGAGGTGATGGAATTCCAGTTGAGCTATTTCAAATCCTAAAAGATGATGCTGTGAAAGTGCTGGACTCAATATGCCAGCAAATCTGGAAAACTCAGCAGTGGACACATAACTGGAAAAGGTGTTTTCATTTCAATCCCAAAGAAAGGCAATGCCAAAGAATGCTCAAACTACCTCACAATTGCACTCATTTCACACGCTAGCAAAGTCAATGGAAACAGTTACAGACTTTATTTTGGCGGGCTCCAAAATCACTGCAGATGGTGACTGCAGCCATGAAATTAAAAGATGCTTGCTCCTTGGAAGAAAAGCTATGACCAACCTAGACAGTATATTAAAAATCAGAGACATTACTTTACCAACAAAAGGTCCATCTAGTCAAAGCTATGCTTTTTCCAGTGGTCATGCATTGATGTAAGATTTGGACTGTAAAGAACACTGAGCGCCAAAGAACTGATGCTTTTGAACTGTGGTGTTGGAGAAGACTCTTGACAGTCCCTTGGACTGCAAGGAGATTCAACCAGTCAATCTTAAAGGAAATCAGTCCTGAATATTCATTGGAAGGACTGATGCTGAAGCGGAAACTCCAGTACTTTGGCCACCTGATATGAAGAACCAACTCATTGGAAAAGACCCTGACGCTGGGAAAGATTGAAGGCAGAAAGAGAAGGGGACGACAGAGGATGAGATGGTTGGATGGCATCACCAATGCGATGGACATGAGTTTGAGTAGCTCCTGGAGTTGGTGATGGACAGGGAAGCCTGGTGGGCTGCAGTCCATGGGTCACAAAGAGTCGGACCTGACTGAGTGACTTAACTGATTAGTGATATCAGGCTTCCCTGGTGGCTCAGATAGTAAAGAATCCACCTGCAATGTGGGAGACCTGGGTTTGATTCCTGGGTTGGAAGATCCCCTGGAGAAGGGCATGGCAACCCACTCCAGGACTCTTGCCTGGAGAATCCCCATGGACAGAGAAGCCTGGTGGACTGCAGTCCATGGGGTCACAAAGAGTCGGAAACAACTGAGTAACCAAGCACATCAGTGATATCATGCCTAACACTACCATCTGTTATTAGGACCACTTTTGGTTGAATTTATGACAGCCTTTAGTCATCCTCCAGGATCCATCTGGTTTCTTCAGAGAGCAGACTAGTGAATTTCTAACAAATGGGTGGGGATGATGCTTTCGGTCTCTAGGCATCAAATATCAACTCAGCCTCTGTGTCTAAAATTCTTTGAAATCCAAGGTTCTCCTTTCTCCAGTGTACCATCACCAAGTAATGGCCTCAGTCGTTTTGGGAAAAGACAGAAAATATTATACTTGCTGAGTTGTTGTAGGATTCTTCCCCCAGAAGATCCGTTCACCTTTTTAGTCAGTTGGTTCTGGGTGTGAATACAGGTCAGGGAACCAAGTAAAGGATTTTCACTTTTTTTTTTTTTTTTTTTTTTTTGGAGTGGCTGCCTTTGGCCTCTTGTTTCTCCATACTTGGTTTAGAAAAATTTTGTTTTTTGTTCTTAGATGTTAAACAGCATCCTCACTGAATGTCCATCTCTTTTGCCCCTACAGATGACATGTTCTATTAGCCATTTCCACAATTCCCTGGTCACGCCTCTGAGACTACTCCCTCCAACCATTCCTGTTCTATTAATTAGCTCAATTCTGTGACCACTTTCCTACCATCACCCCCAGTCTGCAGATGAGAGGAGCCACCATTACACTCTTTAGTGAAACTGGTGCCCCTCTCAGAAGTCCATTCCTGCTGGTCTTGATGGATGCAGAAATGTCTAGATCCCAGTATCTGTTCACCACCACCCAGTGGTTGGTCATTGGCTATAGGTGCCCATGGATACTACATCTTGAGTTTAAATGCTGCAGTAGATTCTGACAGGGTTGCAGCTGAGAACTGTCAGCTGACTGGAATCCTAGAGGCAAAGATTTGAACAGTGGTGCACTTCCATGGTTACCATATGGACATAGTTTTGAACTGAGAAAGAGGCACTAGGGCAATAGTAGTTGATGAGATGGGAATCAAGATGACTTGCTTATGCAACTTGATTGGGCCCTCCAGCTCTGCGGAGGCCCACTCACAGATGTACCACTTCTATCTTATGAGAGATTGCTGCTGGCTCCATCTGACCTGATGATGCCTTGATAGATTTGACAGAACCTACCTCATCTTAAATAGTTCTGGCCACATGGTCATTGATAATCCATGATCATGCTTGCTGTCTTGTCCATGGCCCATAAGCATGCCAGGAACTTTCTGAAAAGTATGTAATTCTTGACTGCAGATGGCATGGATTGCTTCAAAGCCCAAAGAATCTCTGTTGTGATTCTCCTGTTGGGGAAGCCATAAATGTCACATGTTTTCTCCCATCACATACCTAAAAATATATGTAATTCTGCTTGTCTTTTCAAAGATATGAGTTGTGATGAATACATACACACTACTATATATAAAATAGATAACCAACATGGTTGGATCTACTGTATAGCATAGGAACTATACTCAATATTTAGCAATAACCTGAGAAAATAATCTGAAAAATTATATATATATATATACACACACACACACATAAAAATAACTGAATCACTTTGCTGTACACCTGAAACACACTGTACATCAACTATACTTTTTTTGGCTGTACTAGGCCCATTGTGGCTCATAGGCTTAGTTGCCCTAAGGCATGTGGGATCTTAATTCCCATACTAGGGATTGAACCCACGTCCCCTGCATTGAAAGGCAGATTCTTAACCACTGGACCACTAGGGAAGTCCCAATTATACTTCAGTAAAAAAAAATTTTTAACTACTTCATTTTGGGAAAAGATAGAAAAAAAGATGAGTTGTGACTTTACTCTGTGCATCTATTTTCTACTTCGTTTTTACTTTTTTCCTGCTCATAATCTAGGTTTCCTAATATATGCATCCACAGCTACACATTCAAAGCCATAAATCTCCTAAGCATGGCCCTAGCAACCTCCCACAATTAACATCCCACATGATTTGATGCTATTTTCAGTATCTTTTAGTTAAAATATTTCTATTTTTCACTCATGAACTTTTATATGTTTACTATCCAAACATTTCAGGATTTTACCTTGTTAATGATTTTTATCTTAATTCTAATATAACTAGAGAACAAACTTTGTGACTTAAATCCTTTGAAATGTGAGATTTCCTTTCTGGTTCAGCATATGTTCAATTTTATAAGTTTCATGTAAATACCTAGAGTTATTGGGTACAGTGACTAATATAGGTCCATTATGTCATGTTTGCTTGCCATGTTCAAATTTTTGATACCTTTATGGATATTTGCTTCAGTAATGAAGAGATGCTAATGTACTTGGAATTGTAAACCTTTCTCTTTGTTATTTCTAACTTTTTTGCTTTATTTAATACTATGCTATTAGGTTCCTACAAATTTAGAATTGCTATCTCATCTTGAGTAAAGTTTTTATCATTATTAAATATAATCTCTCTAGTAATGTTTTTTGCCTTATACTGCCTGATAACAGTATGACAATACCAGCTATTAGTATTTGCGTATTTTTATAAAATGTTTTTACTTTTTGAGTCATACATATTCCTTATTCCATAAATGCAAATTAGTCAAGATTTTTAAAAGTTGAGCCAACTCTATTTCTTCCTCTTAATATTTGGCTAAATGCTGAAAAGATTTTTTTCATTTATATTCATCAGATTGCCCCATAATTATGTCCTTGTTGAATTTAATTATCAAGATTCTATTGACCTCATCAAATGTTACTCTTTTTCAGTTCTGCTAAAGACTTTATGTAAGATTTGTGTTATTTATTTGGTAAACTTAATCAGAAAACCATGTAGGTCTAGGTACACTATGTACTTTTAAGTTACAAATTCATTTTAATAGATATCAGTGGTTTATAATACCAACTTTTTCTTATTTCTGATCCTTAAGACTTTTGGTGGGACCCTTATAAATGTTTATGATTTTGTCATTTTTAAAATCTGGTCTGATTCTCATATATTTAGAACAATTTTTAAAATTCAATGTACTTATTAATATATTGGGGTCTAAGAAGTGATGGAATTCCAGCTGAGCTATTTCAAATCCTAAATGATGCTGCTGTGAAAGTGTTGCACTCAATATGTCAGCAAATTTGGAAAACTCAGCAGTGGCCACAGGACTGGAAAAGGTCAGTTTTCATTCCAATCCCAAAGAAAGGCAATGCCAAAGAATGTTCAAACTAATGCACAACTGCACTCATCTCATGTTAGCAAACAATGCTCAAAATTCTCCAAGCTAGGTTTCAACAGTACATGAACCAAAACTTCCAGATGTTCAAGTTGGGGTTAGAAAAGGCAAAGGAACCAGAGATCAAATTGCCAACATCTGCTGGATCATTGAAAAAGCAAGAGAATTCCAGAAAAACAGCTATGTCTGCTTCATTGACTATGCTAAAGCCTTTGACTGTGTGGATCACAACAAACTGTGGAAAATTCTTCAAGAGATGGGAATACCAGACCATCTGACCTGCCTCCTGAGAAATCTGTATGCAGGTCAAGAAGCAAGTTAGAACTGGACAGGGAACAACAGACTGGTTCCAAATCGGGAAAGGAGTACATCAAGGCTGTATACTGTCATCCTGCTTATTTAACTTCTATGTAGAGTACACAATGCGAAATGCAGTGCTGGAAGAAGCACAAGCTAGAATCAAGATTGCTGGGAGAAATATCAACCACCTCAGATATGCAGATACCACCACCCTATGGCAAAAAGCGAATAACTAGAGAGTCTCTTGATGAAAGTGAAAAAGAGTGAAAAGGCTGGCTTAAAACTCAACATTCAGAAAACTAAGATCATGGCATCTGATTCCATCACTTCATGGCAGATAGATGGGGAAACAATGCAAACAGTGAGACTATTTTTGGGGGCTCCAAGATCACTGCAGATGGTGACTGCAGCCATGAAATTAAATGCTTGCTCGCTCCTTGGAAGAAAAGCTATGACCAACCTAAATAGTAATGCGATGGACATGAGTTTGAGTAAGATCAGGGAGTTGTTGATGAACAGGGAAGCCTGGTGGGCTGCAGTCCATGGCATAGCAAAGAGTTGGACACGAGTGAGCGAATGAACTGATGTAAATTACTGTCCTTTTCCCCCAAATCCTTGCCCTATTGCCTTTATTATCAGTTTCTCCCTTTCTCTGATCGAACCCTTTATTCACAAAATGGGAGAGAAGGAATTGTAAACACTTTTAATTTTCTAGGAAATAGCATTAACTCTCCTAACATGCCCAGATCTCTATTACAAAGCTTAGCTTTGACTAGCTTAATACAATGTATGATTGTAAAACTGCTCAGTTACTATCAAGCTTACATGATATAAAGTTATGAGTTTAAATTTGAATGCCAAGGTTTTTCCTATATAATCAACTCCTACCATATAAAATTTTTCCTTTGGGAACTCCCATTTTGTCCTCACTACATGGAGTATAAAGGCACATGACAGGGAATAAATCTCTTACTTTCGCACCTCAAGACTGTGTAGTTGTATAGCTTTTGGATAGTTTGATTCTTAAAAAGCTCTGATAAGTGATTTTGATATATGGAAACCACTGCTATAAACAGAAAAATACTCGAAAGCCAGCACATTCTTAAAACTTGAGAAAGGTTAGTTTCACCTGAAGGAACTTGTTTGAATTTAACCAATCTATTAGGATTTGTCATTATAACCCTCACATAGCACTTATATAAAACAACCAAAAAGATTTCAGAAGATCTACAGTTTGAAGAGATCACCCATTAAATGATGGTCACACACTTAATCCATTATGGACATTTTATTTTTGGTTAGCACTTTGAAGATATTAATCACTTCACTAACCTATATGAAAACATATTAAAACACTGTATGGTCATGATTACAGATTAAACTACCCTCAAAAAATACTAAGAACAGAAATAAAGCTGTGAAAGCAATTCACTTGTGCTGTATAAAATTCTATCACCATCCCTAACTTCTAGATGCAATGTTTTATTAATCTACTGTGATCTTTCAAAAAAAACTATTCCAGAGAGTTCTCATTTACTTCTTATTTACAACTAAAAAAGAGATTATTCAGTTTTGGGGGAAAAGTGGTATGAATTGAAGGCAACTGTCATTATCCTTTGTAAAATTTTACTCTGACCTACATTATTCTGAGTTACTCTATCATACATTATTCCACATGAATAAAACTTGGAAGATTAATTTTACTAACCATCTAAGGCAAGGATCAGTCTAAGCTCTGTCGACCAAATCCAGTCTGCTATCTCTTTATAAACATAGTTTTATTAGAATGCAGTCACATTCATTTAATTCTGTATTGTTCTGGTTATTTTTGCGCCATAGCAGAGTTGAATGGTGCCACAGATTGTACAACTTACAAAGTCTAAAGACATCTGTTGCCTGTCCTTTAACCAAGTTTGCTCACCCTGATCTATACCATAAAGTGGATTAAAAATTTTTTAAATTACTTATTGGCTGTGCTGCGTCTTTGCTGGTGTGTGCAGGTGTTCTCTAGTTGCAGCAAATGGGGGTTACTCCCTAGTTGTGGTGTGGGCTTCTCATTCTGGTGGCTTCTTTTGTTGCAGATCATGGGTATGGGCTCTAGAAGTGTGGGCTCAGTAGTTGCAGTTCCCAGGCTCTAGAGCACAGGTTCAACATAGCCCCTGTGTTGCAGGGGCTCAGTTGCTCCATGGCATGTGGGATCTTCCTGGACCAGGGATTAAACCTGTGTCTCTTGCATTGGCAGGCAGATTCTTTACCACTGAGCTACCCAGGAACCCCTTCAATGGATTTTAATGTAACTTACAACAGTTATTTTGTAAAGAAGAATTGGATGAAACAGTTTGTATTTTTTTAAAAAGTACATTGCTAATAATGGTTTCTCTATATAAACTAAAACTGTACTTTTAAGTGCCAACAAAGATGAAGTGTTTGGAAGTAAAATTTCAAGAAATCTCAAGAGTATCCATGTTCTCTCACATAGCTAGTTTTAAAAAACCACTTTCACCTACACATTTGAAATAATTCACTTTATACAAATAATTAACCATAGTAGGGACAGAGAACACTGCTTCTAATTTATTTATCATTTAAGTTATTAAATATAAGCTGGCTTCATTAAACACCTACAAAGATATTTATATGGATAAAATACCAAGAATCTAGAGATGAGAAATTAAGAGTTTGAAATTTAAAACTGTTAAGATCGTTTAAAAACTGGCTCAGTTCAGTCGCTCAGTCATGTCTGACTCTTTGCAACCCCATGAACTACAGCACACCAGGCATCCCTGTCCATCACCAACTCCCAGAGCCTACCCAAACTCATGTTCATTGAGTCGGTGATGCTATCCAACTATCTCATCCTCTGTCGTCCCCTTCTCCTGCCCTCAAATCTTTCCCAGCATCAGGGTCTTTAAAAATGAGTCAGCTCTTCACATCAGGTGGCCAAAGGATTGGAGTTTCAACTTCAGTATCAGTCCTTTCAATGAACACCCAGGACTGTTCTCCCACAGAATGGACGGGTTGGATCTCCTTGCAGTCCAAGGGACTCTCAAGAGTCTTCTCCAACACCACAGTTCAAAAGCATCAATTCTTCGGTGCTCAGCTTTCTTCACAGTCCAACTCTCACATCCATACATGACCACAGGAAAAACCATAGCCTTGACTAGATGGACCTTTGTTGGCAAAGTAATGTCTCTGCTTTTGAATACGCTATCTAGGTTGGTCATAACTTTCCTTCCAAGGAGTAAGCATCTTTTAATTTCATGGCTGCAATCACCATCAGCAGTGACTTTGGAGCTCCACAAGATAAAATCAACCACTGTTTCCCCATCTATTTGCCATGAAGTGATGGGACCGGATGCCATGATCTTAGTGTTTTGAATGTTGAGCTTTAAGCCAACTTTTTCACTCTCCTCTTTCACTTTCAAGAGACTCTTTAGTTCTTCACTATCTGCCATAAGGGTGGTGTCATCTGCGTATCTGAGGTTATTGATATTTCTCCTGGCAATCCTGATTCCAGCCTGTGCTTCTTCCAGCCCAGCACTTCTCATGATGTACTCTGCATATAAGTTAAGTAAGCAGGGTGACAATATACAGCCCTGACATACTCCTTTTCTTATTTGGAACCAGTTTGCTGTTCCATGTCCAGTTCTAATGGTTGCTTCCTGACCTGCATACAGGTTTCTCAAGAGGCAGGTCAGGTGGTCTGGTATGCCCATCTCTTTCAGAATTTTCCACAGTGTATTGTGATCCACACAGTCAAAGGCTCTGGCAGTCAATAAAGCAGACATAGATGTTTTTCGGGAATTCTCTTGCTTTTTCAATGATCTAGCGGATGTTGGCAATTTCATCTCTGGTTCCTCTGCCTTTTCTAAAACCAGCTTGAACATCTGGAAGTTCACAGTTCACGTATTAAAAACTGGTAGGGACTTAAACATATTAAATAGGACAGACTACTTAGTTCAAGGTCATAAAAAATGATCTGGTGCTCAGTCATGTTCGACTCTTTGCTGACGTCATGGACTGTATAGCCTGCCAGACTCCTCTGTCCATGAGATTATCCTAGCAAGAATATTGGAGTGGATTACCATTTTCTCCTTCAGGGGATTTTCCCCATCGAGGGATCAAACACATGTCTCCTGGGGCTCTTGCATTGGAAGGTAGATTCTCTACTGCTAAGCCACCTGGGAAGCTCTGGTGAGTACTGATACATAACTAATTTGGATGAATTACTAAGCAATTAGAAAATATGTCAACTCCTAATCCAACATCACATATACTGGGATTAAGATTTAATATAAAATAGAAAGAAATTTGAATAAATACATTTTAATACCAGGGGAAAGTATCAGACAAGCTATCAGAACAAGAACCATTATTAAACAGTTCAAAATAAATTTTATAAGGCAAATAAAGCTGAACAGAAAATCTATACTGTGAGAATAAACAAGTATCAGGTTGTTCCTAAACTATAAATTCCCTGGCATCTACTTACAGCAGAAGTCCATTCTACTCAAGGTTTTGGCACTCTTCCAACGATGAGTAAAAGTAACTAAACCAGAACTGCCAACACTGCATTAATTCCAAGATTTAAAATTTAATACATCAAGCTAAGATCCTGAAAGATTTCTATAAAAGATTAATATCGAACACTTTAAGATTTAAACAACATGAGAACTGTGGATCTTTCCCACCCAGCCCTGCACCAGAGATAAAACCTTACCAATTCCTCGATCCCAACAGCACAGAGATAAAACTAACACCATAAGGGGGAAAAAATGGAATCATGCTCATAGGAATGATGATGAGATCAGCTAAGTAGTGAATATCCCCAAAGTTCATTAGTCAGTAGACTTTAACTACCTTAAGAGATCATGGTACTTGGATCACTTCTAATGACTGGACATTGGACATCAGACATTATTAATGCTTGAAGAGTCTTCTCAACTACACGCAGACCCTACCATAAGAAGTCAATGTTGAAGAGTAGTTCCTTCCCTTATTCAATCTTAGAAAACTTTATTTTCAGACATTTGATAAACTGAAAAGGCTTCTGAGAACTTACAGAGTTCAGACACAATAAAAGACTTAAAATGTGATATAAAGTTTTGAAGTAAATCAGAAATTGTTCAGCCTAAGAATTAAGGTAGTTAAAAGGATTAAACTTAAGATAAAACATATACAGTCATCATTCAGGTCACTGACCTCACCAGATCCATAGAATCTGGTAATATAGTCCCATAAACTTTGACTGTAATATTCATGAACCATGAAGAAAACAAAAATATTATATTCTTCAGTGTCAGCACCTCTGTTATAAACTAGAATAGGCTTCCAATATTTCCAGTACCTCAAAATAATGTCTAGCCACAGCTAAGAAACCTGTGCAACCTTGTTTTTCCAAACATTTTAAAATTATCATGCGTAGGTATACATACAGAACAGATTTTGGATCTCCTCTCATGGTACAGTAAAAGCTCAATAACACACTTTTCAAAATAAATTATGTCACCATACTGACATAATTTAAAAAATATTTTCCTATTTTATGAATAAAAAAAAAGTTGATTTTTACCAATGAAATGGTAAAATTAGAGGCAACTATAACTTAAAATCACATAGCTTCTTAATGTTTTATTCATAGCATTCTTTACACAGAAGCTTCACTGATATTAAATTTACTGCAGCATCCTGTTGGTGAAGCACAAAAAATTACATTATAAACAAAGAAACAAAGCACTTTGACTTTTTAAAATTATATATATATTTATATCCAATTGACAAATAGCATCACAATTATTACCGTATAAAAAACTAAAAATCACCATGTAAGCTAAGGCCTAAGTTCTTAATCCAACTGTTTCCTTCTGTTACTATCTAAGAGATATAAGAAATTAAATTCCAGTACCTCAAAAAAAAAAAAAAAAGGGTCTATATTATTTACATACAGTATGGAAAATAAAAGCTGCTTTTTGGCTAAGTTAGATTGCTGGTACCTACATTATTTACATTGTAAATATTAGAGGGAGAAAGCACTACTAACAAATACCATTTCAAATGAAAATATATTTTGCCTGGAATTTTGTTCTAAAATTAACTGTATATCCTAAATAAGTGTCTGTTGAAGACAATTTGATTTCCCATAAATCTACTGAAAATTTAGACAGTTCCACTATGCTTCTTTATATTGCTAATCTAGATAGTGTTAAGTACAATATTGAAATAAGCACTGAAGCTTAAATGAAACGATGGCAACATGTGTGTAGATGGAATTTTATTTAAAACTGTAAAATATAATGCCTTAATATTTACCCATAATTATGAGACTATCTAATATTCTTTTCATCCTTTAAGAAGTTTCATATATGACAGGTCCCTAAAACAGTGAAACCTTCCAGTAACTTACCAGAAAAAAGTTTCATTATATTATTTTGCTTGTAGAATTACTTATCTAACATTAAAAAACATATCTAAACCCTTGGCAAAAACAAACGCAATCAATTCAGTGTAACAGACTGAGCTTTAAACTGTATTTTAATTATCAATTAACTGTAACCTATTGGTTAACTGAACCAAAAGCAGAATTTTAAATGATCCGCTATGAAACTTTTCAAATCAATTATAGAATGCATAGAAAAGTGGAGATAAATTTTGGGGAAGGTGTAAGGTAGTAAATGTGGAAAATGGTAAATGCTAGTTTTAATAACAAAAGTTGCACTAAATGTACATGAAAGTTAAATTAACACAGTATAAAAGAGAATAGCTTAAATAAACTGGGATTCACATATTACAATAGCAAAGTTATGACCGAATGAACTGAAGACATGAACAGTTCTGAAAATTCTCTTTTCAGCCTACTTCCAAAAGAAATAGTCAGGCTTTTTTCCTGTACATAGTTTTGAGCTTTGTCTATACCATATATAGTAGAAAAATAAATTCTTTAGCAACCTAGAAACAGTTTATAAAACTCTTACAGTTTAATTTTCTTTGCCAGACATGCTGATGTTAAACTGACAGCTATAAATTAAAGCTATATAGACAATAGGTATAAGTAATATAGAACAAGAATACTACATTTACCAGATTTTTCTTTTTAAAAATTACTGTACTTTCTTAATTCCTGTGTGCTTTGCAATAGGAATAATAGGGACTTTGTTTTCTTAGAAAAGATAATAACATGTAAGAGTATAACACAAATAAGATAATTTATAATATACATGTACTTCCACAGCAGCCTGGTTCATGTCAACATCTTGATTCTGAAGTCAAAATTAGAAGTACAATACCTAGGACATAACAGTTGGGAAAGACAGTATTTATTTTAGGAAAAAATGGAGCAAATCAAACTCTTAGGAGCCTCAAATCTCAAAACCATCTATTTACTATAGTATACATTAGACAACCTTAAAATTGCAGTATGAAGATTACAACATGGACTGAAGAAATTTTTCTTTACTACACAAAATATAACCTAGCAACAAAAACCCACATTTTTTTTTTCCTTTCTGGGAAAAAAAAAGGGGCATGGTTTGATAATGAACAAATTTTGAATAAATCCTATCAAAATTTACCTATGCCATTTAATTCTGAAAATTTTATCCGTAATTTAGTGTTTTGGTTGTAACTTTGCTAACAAAATGTTTAACCTCCAAAGCAGCAGTCATTTACAGCAAATCTGGTACCAACATCAAAGGAAAATAATTGTTTTACAAAACGGTGCAAAAGCCACTTTGGATTTTAGTACAACATATCACAGAAAGAATATGAATACAAGTTTGCAACTTTATATATACATACTCCAAAGAGGCTGTCAGTACCCAAAGTATTTTTATTGCTATATTAGCAATGGATTTTTGGATATGTTTTTTTAAGGGCCACATAAAAATAGATTCAAGGGACAGATAATTGAAGTCCTAGATTAAAATGTTTGGTTTAAAGAATTTTCTACAACAAATTTCATGTTTATGTATGAAAAGTTATATAACCTTATATGAAAATGTCATGAAGTATTTTCTACACTATACTAAATGTATTTCCCAAGAGGGAAAAAATTAAAATATCTAAAATATATTAGATTAAGATTACAAGACCATAATAGATCTTTTGAACATGCATCTGTTTACAGAATTAACAGTATACAAGATGTTGGTTTCATTATGGACTATAAAGAAATGAGTTGGTGACAACTATCCTTTGCACAACATTATCAACTCACTTTAGCCACAAGCATGTCCTTGGTATGTGTGTACAAGAAATATTTTCATTTACCCCCATCAAATCATCCACAGGTTTACTTAGAAGATGAAGGTGCAGAAATATGTTAAAATGTATTTTTCTTTCCTTCAAACAACATCCCAAGCATGGCATAAGTAGCCTGAAATAATAAAATACTTAACTGGGCTTTTTAGTTATCTACACAACCTACTAAAAGTAAATTAAGTTGCTCAAATTAACACATCAAATAACAAAACCAGCCATAAAGCAGGCTGGAAAGCATTAAATGTTTCATATACGTGAGTTTTTAAATCATTTAATTTCTATAGAAAAATTTTATTCACAATATAATGTGACAGAAAATGCCACAGGAATGATATACTGATTGCAATAAGGTTGCATGCAACAGCAGCTTTGTATTTTATAGCTATTTTTGTTTATAAAAATTAAACCTCTCAGTCATGCTTATCACATGGTCTTAGTTTTGTAATGTAAATGAGTAAGGAATACCATACAGTTCAAAGAGGAAATGTCTCATCATTTTGAATGTGAATTATCTGTAAGAAACATGAAGTATACTACTGAACCCTGAAACATGCATGTCTAGATTTTCTTTTGTCCAATTTCAGGCTGTCTGCAATCCTTCTTACTTATATAATACCAAGAGGATCTGTCTGTAACTGTGGTTGTATCAGCTGAGGTTGCAATGGTGGTGGTAACTGAAGTGGTACCATTGGTTCTACCAACTGTCCTGGGTTTGAAGGTGGCGCTGGAGCCACAGTGTTTGCAGTTTCCACAATTTCTCCATTGTAAAAGAAAAACTGACACTGTTGAATGAATGTTTCAACAACGGATTGATGGATCTTGGTGGTAGACAGAAATTCTCGATTTTCAAAATCAGGTCTCATCAAAGTTGGCCAAAAACAGATGGATAAGTTGTCTGCTGTCATTAAGTTGACTTTATTATGTTGACTGACCCTGAAATTATGATATAAAAGAACAATTAGAAACCAGTCAAAACTCATTACAATTAAAGAATTCATGAGTTGGAAATTGTTTCAGATGATTTGGCTTTACTTTTTCTTTTTTTAAATCTTAACTTCAAATTTAAAACATTTTCTTCTTGTGCATTCTATGTTCAACTACATTCTAATAACAGAAGACAGCAGTAAAATCCATTCCTTATGAGAATCAAAGATGGTTTTTACTTCCAGAAAAATTATTCTACTTCCAACCAGGAGACTTTTTAACTTTCAAAAAAAATTAAGTTTCTAGTATTCTAAAAAAAACAATCTTTTTAATCACCAACTACCTTGCACATCATCACAAATTTCAATGACAACAGTTCACAGAAGCACATTCTACCTTAAAACTCTTATGATTTAACAATAAATAATTTACAAATGACCATATATTACTAATTTGCACTTACAGTCTTTTAAATGTGTGAGCAAGCATTACTACCACCGTACATAAAAATCAAGAAGAATCAAATCTTGAATTTTAACTCAAAATTATTAAATGGGGAGGAAGTTTCAGATATTTTATCCAACCCTCTCATTTCACACATAAAGAAATAGCTCAATGCGCAAAGTAGCAGGAAAATTTTATACTTAACTGTGCATATCAAAAAGTTTAGAACTTAAACCAAAGGACCCACATCCCCGAATATAGGAATTGTTCATCCGAGGTAAAATAAATGCCCTAAAAACATGTGTTCTGTGGTAAAAAAAAAAAAAAAAGGCATTATCTTTTGTTAAGAGACTAAATTAGAATAATCAGAATAAAATCAACCTTCTCTTAAAATACAGTGTATAGTGGGGCCCAGTCAGGTATGTCTATGTGGTAGTCAAATAAAAATTCTGAAAATGCCTATAAATCTGAAAGATATGAACCTGGGCAAGTCTAGTTGTTGAGTCAAAACAAACAGAAGGGAGGTAATGTTTGAGTTGAGTAAAGGGTAATGGGTGTTAGTAAAATACTAGGAAGAGTAGTTCAGTCACAACAGTGGTTCTCAAATACTAGAAAGCAAAAGTAATAAAACAGCATGGTATTGGCATAAGAACAGACACATGGATCAATGCAACAGAATAGAGGGCCCAAAAATGAACCCACACATTTATGGACAATTAATTTTCAACAAAGGAGAATACATAATGGAGAAAAGACAGTGTCTTCAGCAAGTAGGAGAGCTGGACGGCCACATGTAAATCAGTGAGGTTAGAACACTTTCTCACATTGATATACAAAAAAAAAAAAAAAAAGTCAAAACGGCATTGGACTTAAATGTAAGACATGACACCATAAAACTCCTAGACGAGAACATTCGCAAAACACTCTCTGACATTGTTGTTTAGTCGCTAAGTTCTATCTGACTTCTTTGTGACCCCATGGACTGTAGCCCACCAGGCCCCTCTGCCCATGAGATTTCCCAGGCAAGAATACTGGTGTGGGTTGCCATTTCCTTTTCCAGGGGATCTTCCTGACCCAGGGTTCAAACCTGTGTCTTTTGCATTGGCAGGCAGATTCTTTACCACTGAGCCACCTGGGAAGCCATATTCTCTGACATAAATCACAGCAATACTTTCTCAGGTCAGCTGCCCAAAGTAATAAAAATGAAAGCAAAAATAAATGGGATCTAATGAAGCTTACAAGCTTTTGCATAGCAAAGGAAACTATAAACAAAATGAAAAGACAACCTATGGAATGGGAGAAAATATTTGCAAACAGTGTGATCGACAAGGAGTTAATTTCAAATACACAAATAGTTCATACAACTCAGTAGCAAAAAAAAAACACAAACCCAATCAAAAATGAGCAGAAAACCTAAATAGACATTTCTCCAATGACATACAGATGACCAACAGGCACATGAAAACATACTCTACATTACTAATTATTAGAGAAATGCAAATTAAAACTATACTGAGATACCATCACACACTACTCAGAATGGCCATCATCAAAAAGTCTACAAATAATAAATGACGAACAGGGTGTGGCAGAAAGTGAACCCTCCTAAACTGTTGCTGGTGCGAATGTAAATTGGTGTAGCTACCATGGAGAACAGTATGGAGGTTTTTTAAAATATTAGAGTTGCCATATGATCCAGCAATCCCACTCCTGGGCATACATCCAGAAAAGATGAAAACTCTAAACTGAAATGATATATCCACCCCAGTGTTCACAGCAGCATTATTTACAAAAGCTAAGGCATGGAAGCAACTTAAGTGTCTATCAAAAGATGAAAGGATAAAAATATGGTAAATATATATACACAATGGAATAAAAAAGAATGAAATGATGCTATCTGTAGTTAATGAATGGACCTAGAGACATACTAAGCAAAGTTAAGTCAGAAAGAGAAAAATACCATACAGTATCACTTATATGTAGGATCTAAAAAATAAAATGATACAAATGAACTTATTTGTTCAAAACAGAAACAAGATTCACAGACATAGAAAACCTATGGTTACCAAAAGGGAAAGGGCAGAAGAGGAATAAATGAAGACTTTGGAATTAAAAGATACACATTACTACATATAAAATACAAAAAATGATAGGGCCCTACTGTATAGTACAGGAACTATGTTTGATATTCCATAATAACATATAATGGAAAAGAATCTGAGAAAGTATGTAATTGAATCACTTTGCTGAACATCTGAAACCAACATAACATTGTAAATCAACATTAAAAAAAAAAACCCACCACCTCCCAGTGGTTCTCAGTGTCTATCAGAATCTTCTGGAGGGCCTGTTAAAACACAAGTTTGATAATTATGTCTTGAGTTGGGTCTGTTAATTTGCATTCCTAACAAACGCCCAGGTTTTGCTGATGCTGCTGATTTGAGGACTGAATTTTGAGAAAGACTAAGGCAGTTATGTTAAGATGTGATAAGGAGCCAGGCACAAATTGATACTTTTTGTTAAATGCTATCAGTTTAATACAGTGGCACTGTAATAATAACGTGGTGGAAACGGAAAGGAAATTTAACAGAATAAGTTAGAACTAGGCCACTTAATGTTAATGTTTGGATTTTTTTCTTCAGGATATAAGTGATCTTTACAGAAAGAGTTTTCAAAACGATCACTCTGGCATTGTGATCAAAGGAGAAAGAAAAACTGGCAGAGAGAGCTCAATGAAAAATTAGAGTTCCCTAAATGAGAAATGATGAAATTAAAACTAAAGCAGTGGCAGAGGAATGAAAAGGAAAAATAATTAGGAGAAAAAACTAATATGACACAGTAACTCACTGAATATGAAAGGTGAAAGAGAATATATTTAAAGAACAACTCTATGGATTAATTTTTGCAATCTGTCAATCACCTATTATATATCTATCATTTATTTCCTATACTAGAATGTAAGTTCCATGAAACGTGTGATTATTTTATTTACTGATATCTGTATAGCACTTATAAGAGTACATGGCACAAAGAGTAAACCCATTATCGTCAATAATTGAGTATTTCTTTTAAAATTTAAGTCTGGTGATACAATTTCTCTATTCTACTTTCTAGTGGCTCCCCACACCATTCAGAGAAACAATCATGCAATGTTTTTTTTCACTGACACTTACTCCCTACCCCAACCCCTTAAATGTCAGTTGAACTCAACAGTGAAATTAGTGATATACATGAAAGCAACCTCCTTGTGAAAATATTTTGAGGACTAAAGCTAGTCCGTAGGTTACACTCTGAGTAGTACTGTCCTATCCTTCACTCTGCTCAAGCAACATATGCTTCTTTGCTATTCCTCAATGTATCAAATGTGCCTGTTGTCACTAACTGTTGTATCACTGGAGTCAAACACACCAAGTGTCTAACATAACACTGATGGTGGACCAGCACATGATTCTTTGAACATGCTCTTTCCTTTGTCCCTTTTCCATATTATTTTTTAATGAAGTTTAATTATTTCAGCACTTCAATCAAACTATAAAATAATATGTTCATATACCATCCCAACATTCCATACGAGATAACCTCTCTTCTAGTACCCTGTACACATCTGTTAAAGCATGAACCACCTGTATGGTAATTTTCAAAAGAGGAAATTCCACTACCTATACTGCAATGTTATATATGCTGGTATTTTCTCAGAGAGGGAGACTTCAGAGAAGTTACTAGAAATGTTTATAATTTTATGCTACACTGAAAACAACAAAACTTTAATATTCTCTTTTAAGAGCTACAGACTGAAATGTACTTGTTTTGGACACTGACATTATTAGCTTAAAAAAACCAAACATGAGTTCATTACAATGTTAGTAGAAAATATTGTGAAGGGTGGACTCTCAGTCTCAATAACAACTCTGTGAGGTGTTATTCTTCTCACTCTTATACAGTCAAGAAAATCAAGACTTCAGTTCAGTTCAGTTGCTCAGTCGTGTCCGACTCTTTGCGACCCCATGAATTGCAGCACGCCAGGCCTCCCTGTCCATCACCAACTCCTGGAGTTCACTCAAACTCAGGTCCATCAAGTCGGTGATGCCATCCAGTCATCTCATTCTCTGTCGTCCCCTTTTCCTCCTGCCCCCAATCCCTCCCAGCATCGGAGTCTTTTCCAATGAGTCAACTCTTCGCATGAGGTGGCCAAAGTACTGGAGTTTCAGCTTTAGAATCATTCCTTCCAAAGAAATCCCAGGGCTGATCTCCTTTAGAATGGACTGGTTGGATCTCCTTGCAGTCCAAGGGACTCTCAAGAGACTTCTCCAACACCACAGTTCAAAAGCATCAATACTTTGGCGCTCAGCTTTCTTCACAGTCCAACTCTCACATCCATACACGACCAGTGGGAAAAACCATAGCCTTGACTAGATGGACCTTTGTTGGCAAAATAATGTCTCTACTTTTCAATATGCTATCTAGGTTGGTCATAACTTTTCTTCCAAGGAGTAAGCATCTTTTAAATTTCATGGCTGAAGTCACCATCTGCAGTGATTTTCAAGACTTAGGAAGGGTTAAAAAATTTGTTCAAGGCCACAGAACTAAAAACATTTCAAAACCAAATCTATTTAACTCCAAAGTCTTGAGGTTTATCCCATTATACAATATCAGTATTTTCTTTCATTTAACGAATGATATTGGCAAGAGTTTCTTTATAGAGAAAAGCATGAACTTGAAGCTCTACACTATTTAAGGTTTTTGATATTGGATAATGTTATACATTTCAGTCAAGAAGGATGGTAATATGAATTCAAGTTTCTAATAGACTTTCACTATGAAGACTATCTAAACAAAACAAGCAAGATATACAAAAGAAATAGCACAAAAGAAGAGGGAATTAAATCACTTAATAAAATTTGGATTCTAATCATAAGATGTGCCATTTGAGCATATGATTTCTCTTTAAATCTCAATTATTCCAACTTCAAACAGGTTGATTTGGTTAATTATCTAAGTGTCATTTTGACAAAAAAAAAAGTACTCACCACACTTACTTTTTATAAAATCATTATGTATACTAAAAGGGTCATATATCTTTCTTTAAAAAGGTTGATGAAAAACCTATTTTACAAATCCAGGAAAAAGTGATCTAGAGATTCAAAATTGAACTATCTGTTTAGTTTGTCTCTATCTTAAAATTATCCAATTTATAGTTATGTTGAAATCTGTAGTGCATTTTACTTGCAAAAACAAAAAATAAAAATACCTGTTTAGATGTGTTATTATATATCTGAATACATCATAGTTAACAGGATGAAACTTCTTAACAATTTCTTTCAGTGCATGAAGACGTTCTGCTTTATCCAGGATTTCTGTAAAAGTAGTGAGGAATTTGTATGAAACACAGACATTAAAAAATACTGATAAAGCTTCTTACTATGCTTATTATATAAAACAATCAAGAATGTATATGAAATATGTTAGGAGAGGTAAACAAAAACAAAGAAAATGTAAAGAATCTGCTAATAAATAGATTATCATTTATTACAGTAACTCTTCAGAAAGCTAATAACTGAATAACTTGGGGATGGCGAAATCGTGTATTAGTAATTTTTTAAAGCAACATCTAACTAGGTACTGACTTAGAATCAACTAATTACTAATAAATCTGTTAAGCTCTTAATATTCATGGTACTAACAGTAAATATTTTAGGCTTTGTGGGTGAAACTATTCAACTCTGCAGTTGTACAAAAGCAGCCATAGACAATATGCAACAAGAGTGGCTTTGTTCCAATAGAACTTAAAAAAAAAAAAATCTGAATTTCATATAATTTTAACATATAATTTTTTCTTTTAACATTTTCAACCATTTAAAAATGTAAAAAAAAACATTCTTAGCTTGAAAGCCTTCTAAAAACTGATGGCAAGCTGAATTTTTGGCCCACAGGTGAGTTTGCCAGCACCTGATTTAAAGCATCACCATATACTTATTTATAATTCACTTAGCTTATCAAACATCTTTTTTCACAATCACTACAGTGGTCAGTTACTTTTCAAACTTATGCAAATTATGAAACAGGATAACTGAAAGGCAGTTCTGCGATAAATAGGAGGAGAGAAGAGAGCACCCTTACTGCTTCTCTTCCTCATTCACTTCTTTCTTCCAAAATAATAGTGGGTTCCTCTGGAGGGGTCCAATCTGCATAGCAACTCATGACAGGTAGTATGAATACCACTTACTGTGTATTAGTCACTCAGCTGTGTCTGACTCTTTGCGACCCCATGAACTGTAGCCCACCAGGCTCCTCTGTCCATGGGATTGTCCAGGCAGGAATACTGGAGTGGGTAGCCATTCCCTTTTCTAGGCGATCTTCCTGACCCAGGGATCAAACCCAGATCTCCCACATTGCAGGCAGATTCTTTACCATCTGAGCCACCAGGAAAGCCCAAAAACCAAGTACTAACAAATTTCTCATTTGCCACATATTACTTCTAAATCAGCCCTCAATAATTTCCTAACTAGGAAAGTTCTAAGGCTACTGTTTACAGTCAAAAAGGAAGAAAATCTAAGCTATCAAATGGACCATTTTCCCAGTTTATATATGAGACTATGTATAAGGCAACTGGATCGTGTGCCAATATATTGAAGTGGATTTTAATTAAAAGAAAATTAACTGAGAACTCTAACAATCAAAACCGTAAGAAAGTAACTTCACTCTAAAGAGTCTGAAGACTTGGAATCAGAAAGACATATTGAAGAGAAATACTTAGAAACTAAATATTGAGAACACAGTAAGGAATTAAGCACTAGGTCACCTGACAGTCAAATAGACCTTTTTTTCCTCATTTTCCAGATGACAAATGAGTATCTGCTAAGTGGAAACATCTGGATGAATGATTATGCCAAGTAAGAATCAATACTGAATAAATATTCATTTTCCTGTCTAACTCTCTCAAAAACTGACTTAAGACATGAGGCCAAAGTTAATTTCTTTGACTTAAAACATATTTAAAAAAAAAAACATACTTTACTGAAGTACGTTACAGATACATTCATTTGAAGAATTAATTTCTTTTTCCTAACAATGCCTTTGAGTTTGATTCAAACACAAACCTCAAACTTCCAGCACTATGATCTAACTTCTAGGAGCACCTAGTCATCTAGGAGGCTAGCTAAAAGTATTTAAAGGGAAAGAACTTTAATAGACAGCTCTAGAAGCTGAATTTTTATTTGCTACACATTCTACTGAATGACCTCGTTTAACACATAGCAACCAATGTACAAACCCACTACCATCACCCCTCTCAAAAAAAAAAAAAAAAGCTTATACTTACTTGCTGCTTCCAGTAGCTCTGGATGAAGAGAATATGGAATTAAAGGATCTGGTAGATCTGCAAAGAAAGCTTTAAGAGCTCCAGCTACAGCATTTACTGTTACTTCCATTGATACTAGACTGATATTATGATCTACAAGACAAAAATTGAAATTAAAAATTATAATAAATTTAAATTTATAACAAGAGAAGTAAGCTAAACAGGTATTTGAAGATCCAAAGATATTTAAGTCTTCTCATTGATCACCTTTATTTAAAGGCAGATTCATCTCTCCCCCATTGTTTTAATGTAAGTTTGCCTGATAAAACTGTAGATAATGAAAGAGAAAACCAAGCAAGGAGCATTTTCTGTTACAATAAAAAAACCTGTTAGGCTTATTAGTATACAGGCAATATTATTTAACATTTCTCTTCTCTTAAAACATTTTGTTCAATGTAAGCTATTTTTAAAATAGGTCATAAGGAAACAGAGACACAAAGATAGGAATCAAACATATAAATTCAAGCTTCAACTTTTTAACTTATACTTTAAAAATTTTAATATAAAACACTTTAAACACTTATCAGTGAAGTTCTAACTTTAAATGAATAAGAACAGAACACAGTAAAGGTGTATTATAAGGTTAATTTGCTATTTTAAAGTCTTATTTTCCTTTTATAAATACAATGAATACTTATGATAAAGAAAAAAGTACCCTCATAATCAAGAGATAATCACTGTTTATACTTTAGCATGTTTCCTTTCATCCCTTTTCTGCTCATTTGAAAAAAAAAAGATGAATCACATATATATATTTTATATTGAATTTCATTTTTAAGGCATTATCCAAGGTTATTAAAATCTTTTAAATAATTTTTAAGGGAGCAGGAAACATTTCATTGCAATTTCAAGCTTGTAGAAATTCTGCAATAATAATAAAAATACAAAGAACTCACACATACCCTTAACCAAGAATCACCAATCTTTACATTTTGTTCCACACATAAACAATTTTAACAACTATAAAACATTCTCCCAGACATAAAATTTATATAATATTCTATTACTGAAGATTTAATTTATTTCATTTAAAAAAACTATAAAGATTTTATGATTAAAAACTTGTATTTACTAACGCTTACTTCCTTAGGCAGGCTACATTCCTTGAAATATAAGCTACCCAATCAACATTTAACACAGTGTCTGGCACAGAAAATTCATCATATGCATTATCTCATTATTCTTCGGTTATTTTTATCACTCCCATTCTGAAGCAAAGTGAAGTCACTCAGTCATGTCCAACTCTTTGCAACCCCATGGACTGTAGCCTACCGGGCTCCTCCGTCCATGGGATTTTCCAGGCAAGAATACTGGAGTGGGGTGCCACTGCCTTCTCCAGGGGAACTTCCCGACCCAGGGATCGAACCCTGGTCTCCCGCATTGTAGGCAGACGCTTTACCATCTGAGCCACAAGGGAAGCCCAATTCTAGATTAAAAAGTTGCTGTTCAGAAAGATTAACTTCCAGAGATCACAAAGACAGTAAGTGACTTCCCAGGTGGCGCTAGTGGTAAAGAACCCGCCTGCCAATGCAGGAGATGTAAGAGATGTGGATTTGATCCTTGGGTTGGAAAGATCTGAAGGAGGGCACAGCAACCCACTCCAGTATTCTTGCCTGGGAAATCTCATGGACAGAGGAGCCTGGCGGGCTGCAGACAATAGGGTCACGAACAGTTGGACACAACTGAATCAACTTACCACAGTAAGTGGTAGAACTACAAAACAAAACCAGAAAGTCTAAATCAAGAAACCCTGGTACTGATTATTCTTCCTTTATTACTTAGAGGTAAAATTGTAAGGATTTGATAAAGTCTAAACAGTTCTTGTAACAAAATACTTTTAAAAAGTGAAACACTAACAATACTCTTTCAAAGCAAAGCATACACACCCCCTTCTCCAACACTCAACAATTTTACCATTTCAACACATATAATCTTCATTATTCTATATGGTTATCTAGTATTCTGCTTGTAAACATGAGTGGACTCCCCACCTTTAAAACCAAATACAAACAACACTGCAACAAATTTATTGGTAGGCTTACATGAAGACTTGTAACAAACATTTACAAATGGAATTTCTCCAGCAAAAGCTATATAAAGCACCCATAACCAATAATATACAACACACCTGTTTGCCTATGCCCTACCAATAATCTTTTCCATTCTCATAATAAATACAATCTTTTTGTTTTAATTTTTATTTATTTATAACTGACAGAGGCCAAGCATATTTTCTTATGTATGTTGTTCTTCTGAAATTAAATTGCTTAATCTAGCAAAGAAAGTCCATAGCCCCCCTAGATTTGCAGTTTTTCTCCTGATTTTGTTTTATCCACTGTTCCACACAGAAGTTTTTACATTTTTAAGCAGTCCAGTTTATCATCTTGTTCATGCTTACTAGGTTTCATGTTAAGTTTAGGCCTCTCCCTACTGCAAGATTATAAAAATATTCACTCATTTTTCTCCCTAGTACACACAGTTTTCATTTTTTTCACTTAAATCTTTGATCTCATATATAATTGAGTAGGAAATTCAGCTTTTAAAAAAATCCCTAATTAGTTGGCACAGTATCATGAAAGAAAAAAAACACTTTCAAATTGCACTTAAAGGTAAATCTGCATACACAAAGATGATGATGCATCATAACTCAATTTACTGCTTTTCCAATTCTGCTAATGGATTTACAGCTCTCCTGTTTCTTGACTCTGGTATCTGTCTGATTAAATACTCCTAATACTACTTCAAAACTTTCTTCCATAATACATAATCTTAAGGAGGTTTTCATATGAAATTTCAATAAGGAAACTAACAAGATGGTAATTTTGCCTTATGTAATTATCTTTTTACCTTGATCAAACTGCTTTTGAATATTGTCTTGATCAGTTTTGTTCCCACTAACACGGTAGAGTCCTTCAGTACATAATCCTAAAATAAAGAAAGAGACTTTTATACATGCATATATAAGTACAACAAAGAATATACTTAACCTTATGTACAACTTAGTGACTTACAAAATATGGTGGTAAATATTTTTAGGAACAAAATAATTTTGAACATTTCATTTAAAGTAAGTTCACAATGGACTACAAAAAGTGAGAAGAAACATTCTTCCTATTTCTTTTACTAAATACATCTAATTTCCTGACTGTGATATATTGAAAAAAAAACAAAAGACACTGAAAGGTGAAGAGAAAGTGAATTAACAGCAACTCTAAGAACTTGAAAAACAACATGACTGAGTTCTCTGGGTTTTCTTTTTGCCTTATATTTCCTAGACCAGGCAACAGACAAGCCTGCAACCCAGAAACACTGATGAACACAGGCAAAAAAATAAAAACAACAATAAACCACCACTCAGAAAACCAACAAGAAAAGCCTGCTCTCTCTGGTGAAAGGATTGGGAAAGGTGTAGACTAGCAAGCAAAATCATTTTTTAATTACTGCCCTACTCCAGCCAAACATCGTGGAACCTACTCCTCCTCATTCACAACAATGGCAATCTACTAGCCAGCAGCAACAAAGGTGTCCCTCCCCTTTCAAGATGTCAGCAAGGGCTGATTGAAGTCTGAAGTTTTAACTACCACCTTGACCTAAGAGGTAACCTCCCCTCTCCACCACAGTGGTCAACAGAGGCTGGTGGAGATCAAGCAGGGTGGGGAGTCCAATCTTCTAGCCTCACTTTGTAGCAATGAGGCAGCCTTCCTCCTCGGCTAGTACAGTGTCAGAGGAGGCCTGTTAAAAATAGATTTAAATAAGACTCAAAGTTTCACAGCATACTATTCAAAATCTAGAATAAAAACATAATAAAATGAAAATCATTCATCATTTCAAGAATCAAGAAAATCTCAACCTGAATGAGAAAGACAATTAATCGACACCAATGCAAAGATGTCAGTTGTGGAACTATCTGATAAGGATTTCAAAGCATCATAAAACACTTTGGTGAACAATTATAAACACATGTGAAACATACTTCCTAACAGAAAGTATCAGCAAAGAAACAGAAATATAAGGAAGAACAAAATGGAAATTTTAGAATCAGAAATACAGGAACAGAAACAACAAATTCACTGAATGCTATCAACAACAAATGAAGACAGAGAAATGAGCAAGTGATCCTGAAGACAAACAACAGAAATTATCCAGTCTAAAGAACATAAAGAAACTAGACACGGAAAAAAAAAAAAAAAACAAGTTGCAGGGATTTGTGGGACAACAGATGAACCAAGATTTATATCATCAGCCCAAGACCTATCCCTATGTTCAATGGGAAACTTCTAAAAGAGACTCAGTTTGATAAGGCATTGTACTTTTCTGATCACAAGGAGGAAAAAAAGAATAGAACAGTGGATTCTGTCAAACTTATTTCCGGAGCAATATCAAAGGTGCTTGTGTGGGACAATATATTAATCCCTTCTAATTTTCATCATGTTAAAATATTTCATTAATATTTTGTTTTATAAATTTCACAAATATCTTTACATACAAAGATGTGAAAGGGGAAAAAAAAATGTACCTCACATTGCAGGAAACAAGTCAACATTGAGAAATTCATGAAAATAAAGGTAAGGGAAGATCCCCTGGAGAAGGAAATGGCAGCCCACTCCAGTAGTATTCTTGCTCGGAAAATCCCATGGACAGAGGAGCCTGGCAGGCTGTAGTCACAGGACTGCAAAGAGTTGGACACAACTGAGCGATTGAGCACAAACACACAAACCCGCAAAAAAGGTAGCAAAAATCCACTGACAAGTTTCATGGGTCAAAGTCATTAAATCCAAAGTTTTAACTTCAATAAAGCACAGCTGCTGCTGCTAAGTCGATTCAGTTGTGTCCAACTCTGGGTGACAGGCTCCCCTGTCCCTGGGATTCTCTAGGCAAGAACACTGCAGTGGGTATAAAGCACAGCAGACACCACTAAATAACCAAAATTATCATTTACTGTGGGACAAAATGACATCCTACTCCAACAACTCAACACTCAAAACATGAAGATCATGGCACCCAGTCCCATCACTTCATAGCAAATAGATGGGGAAAAAGTGGCAACAGTAACAGACTTTATTTTCGTGAGCTCCAAAATCACTGTGGACAGTGACTGCAGCCATGAAATTAAAAGACGCTTTCTCCTTGGAAGAAAAGCAATGACAAACCTGGACAGCATATTAAAAAGCAGAGGCATTACTTTGCTCTCAAAAGTCCATATAGTCAAAGTTGTGGTTTTTCCAGTTGTCATATATGGATGTAAGAGCTGGACAGTGAAAAACGCTGACTGCTGAAGAATTTATTCCTTCAAACTGTGGTGCTGAGGAAGACTCTTGAGAGTCCCTTGGACAGCAGGGAGATCAAATCAGGCAATCCTAAAGGAAATCAACCCTGAATATTCACTGAAAGGACTGATGCTGCAGCTCTAATACTTTGGCCACCTGATGAAAGAGCTGATATTGGAAAAGACTCTGATGCTGGGAAAGATTGAAGGCAGGAGGAGAAGGGGACGACAGAGGATGAGATGGTTGAATGGCATCACAGACTCAATGGACAAGAGTCTGAGCAAACTCTTGAGAGGGATGATGAAGGACAGGTAAGCCTGGCATACTACAGTTCATGGGGTCACGAAGAGTTGGATACGACTGAGCAACTGAACAACAATACCAACAGATATGATGCACTTAGATACAACAATACTTTGGTGGTATTTCTAACTAAAATGCAAAATTCGAATCCAATAATGAGGAAAAGAAACCTCAAATTGATGGAGAAAGAAAACGTTTATTTGTATAGTAAAACACCAATCCATAAACATAATAAAAATGATAGACTAACCTGACATAGTGACAAGCATTTATTTGCTACATGAAAAAGGAAACATGTGTAATCATCCATGCTAAAAACCTTGCCTTCCTTTCACTGATACCTGAGTGATGTATTTTTTCTTTAAAAAAAAAAAAAAAGCAGCAACACCAACTTAATAATCTAGATGTGAATTAAATCATCCAAAGTATCCATCCTGGGCCTCCAAGTAATACAGGCATTAGAAATCTATACCAATATTCCAAAACTAAACTTAAAATATGTTTTAACCAAGTACTTTCACCTTTTTTTCTTCCACTAGAAAGATTAACCCTTACACTGCACAGAACTCATGATATCTGAAGTTCTAAAAGGGTCTAAGTTCTATTTGAGTTAATAGATATAAAATAAAAGAGTTTCACTAAAGTCACAAAACAAACAACAAACAGTAAGGGAGAAGCAAGCTGTGTAGATCATCCATGAATTATATTGTTTCCACGGGAGGCGGCATCAGCAAAAGAGACGAAGAAACAAATTTTGGAGCTTGGTTCCCCAATAAAAGAAACTTAGAGTGAAAGTGAAGTCGCTCAGTCAGGTCTGACTTTTTGAGACCCCATGGACCAGAGCCTATCAGGATCCTCCATCCATGGAATTTTCCAGGCAAAAGTACTGGACTGGGTTGCCATTTCCTTCTCCAGGGGATCTTCCTGACCCAGGAAACAAACCTGGGTCTCCCGCATCATCAGTTCAGTTCAGTCGCTCAGTCGTGTCCAAACTTTGCAACCCCATGAATCGCAGCATGCCAGGCCTCCCTGTCCATCACCAACCCCCGGAGTTCACTCAGACTCACGTCCATCGAGTCAGTGATGCCATCCAGCCATCTCAACCTCTGTCGTCCCCTTCTCCTCCTGCCCCCAATCCCTCTCAGCATCAGAGTCTTTTCCAATGAGTCAACACTTCGCATGAGCTGGCCAAAGTACTGGAGTTTCAGCTTTAGCATCATTCCTTCCAAAGAAATCCCAGGGCTGATCTCCTTCAGAATGGATGGGTTGGATCTCCTTGCAGTCCAAGGGACTCTCAAGAGTCTTCTCCAACACCACAGTTCAAAAGAACGCATCAATTCTTTAGCATTCAGCCTTCTTCACAGTCCAACTCTCACATCCATACATGACCACAGGAAAAACCATAGCTTTGACTAGACAGACCTTTGTTGGCAAAGTAATGTCTCTGCTTTTGAACATGCTATATAGGTTGGTCATAACTTTCCTTACAAGGAGTAAGCGTCTTTTAATTTCATGGCTGCAGTCACCATCTGCAGTGATTTTGGAGCCCCGAAAAATAAAGTCTGACACTGTTTCCACTGTTTCCCCATCTTTTTGCCATGAAGTGATGGGACCGGATGCCATGATCTTCGTTTTCTGAATGTTGAGCTTTAAGCCAACTTTTTCACTCTCCACTTTCACTTTCATCAAGAGGCTTTTGAGTTCCTCTTCACTTTCTGCCATAAGGGTGGTGTCATCTGCATATCTGAGGTTATTGGTATTTCTCCCGGCAATCTTGATTCCAGCTTGTGCTTCCTCCAGCCCAGCGTTTCTCATGATGTACTCTGCATAAAAGTTAAATAAGCAGAGTGACAATATACAGCCTTGACGTACTCCTTTTCCTATTTGGAACCAGTCTGTTGTTCCATGTCCAGTTCTAACTGTTGCTTCCTGACTTGCATACAGATTTCTCAAGAGGCAGGTCAGGTGGTCTGGTATTCCCATCTCTTTCAGGATTTTCCACAGTTTATTGTGATCCACACAGTCAAAGGCTTTGGCATAGTCAATGAAGCAGAAATAGATGCTTTTCTGGAACTCTCTTGCTTTTTTGATGATCCAGCGGATGTTGGCGATTTGATCTCTGGTTCCTCTGCCTTTTCTAAAACCAGATTGAATATCAGAAGTTCACGGTTCAAGTATTGCTGAAGCCTGGCTTGGAGAATTTTGAGCATTACTTTAGTAGCATGTGAGATGAGTGCAACTGTGTGGTAGTTTGAGCATTCTTTGGCATTGCCTTTCTTTGGGATTAGAATGAAAACTGACCTTTTCCAGTCCTGTGGTCACTGCTGACTTTTCCAAATTTGCTGGCATATTGAGTGCAGCACTTTCATAGCATCATCTTTCAGAATTTGGAATAGCTCAACTGGAATGCTATCATCTCCACTAGTTTTGTTCATAGTGATGCTTTCTAAGGCCCACTTGACTTCACATTCCAGGATGTCTGGCTCTAGGTCAGTGATCACACCATCATGATTATCTGGGTCGTGAAGATCTTTCTTGTACAGTTCTTCTGTGTATTCTTGCCACCTCTTCTTAATATCTTCTGCTTCTGTTAGGTCCATACCATTTCTGTCCTTTATTGTGCCCATCTTTGCATAAAATGTTCCCTTGGTATCTCTAATTTTCTTGAAGAGATTTCTAGTCTTTCCCATTCTGTTGTTTTCCTCTATTTTTTTGCATTGATTGCTGAGGAAGGCTTTCTTATCTCTTCTTGCTATTCTTTGGAACTCTGCATTCAGATACTTCTATCTTTCCTTTTCTCCTTTGCTTTTTGCTTCTCTTCTTTTCTCAGCTATTTGTAAGGCCTCCCCAGACAGCCATTTTGCTTTTTTGCATTTTTTTCCATGGGGATGGTCTTGATCCCTGTCTCCTGTACAATGTCACGAACCTCAGTCCATAGTCATCAGGCACTCTATCTATCAGATCTAGGCCCTTAAATCTATTTCTCACTACCACTGTATAATCATAAGGGATTTGATTTAGGTCATACCTGAATGGTCTAGTGGTTTTTCCTACTTTCTTCAATTTAAGTCTGAATTTGGTAATGAAGAGTTCATGATCTGAGCCATAGTCAGCTCCCAGTCTTGTTTTTGTTGACTGTATACAGCTTCTCCATCTTTGGCTACAAAGAACATAGTCAATCTGATTTCGGTGTTGACCATCTGGTGATGTCCATGTGTAGTCTTCTCTTGTGTTGTTGGAAGAGGGTGTTTGCCCTGACCAGTGCATTTTCTTGGCAAAACTCTATTAGTCTTTGCCCTGCCTCATTCCATATTCCAAGGCCAAATTTGCCTGTTACTCCAGGTGTTTCTTGACTTCCTACTTTTGCATTCCAGTCCCCTATAATGAAAAGGACATCTTTTTGGGGTGTTAGTTCTAAAAGGTCTTGTAGGTCTCCATAGAACCGTTCAACTTCAGCTTCTTCAGCGTTACTGGTTGGGGCATAGACTTGGATTACTGTGATATTGAATGGTTTGCCTTGGAAATGAACAGAGATCATTCTGTCGTTTTTGAGATTGCATCCAAGTACTGCATTACGGACTCTTCTGATGACCATGATTTCTTCTGAGGGATTCCTGTCTGCAGTAGTAGATATAATGGTCATCTGAGTTAAATTCACCCATTCCATCATAGGCAGATGCTTTACCATCTGAGCCACCAGGGAAGTCAAAAACAACTAAGGAGCAGCCACAGTGTATCAGAATCAACTTCTGCAGAACTCTGGAATCTACTAAAAAAATTACAACCACCATTACAAGTTTTGGAGAAGAAATAAGCTTTAAACTGCCCAGCTACTACTTCGCCATAGCCTAGACTGGCAACGACCATGAGGAAGGTAGACTGCACTTGGGGTTTTGGCTGCAAGTGTCAGAGGCAGGAACACAGATCTTGTTTGCAAAGAAATATAGTTGTAAATTTTAACTTGTCTGATGGCTCCCAGAAAAAAGAGCACAAGGGCTTGCCTATGTTTCACTATGCTAAAATATTTAAATATCTTATTTTCAACAAAAAATTTAAGAAGCATAGAAAAGCCAGTATGGTCCATTCTAGGAAAAAATATTAACAGAAACTGCCTATGGGGAAACCCAGTCACTGCACTTATTAGACAAAGACTTTAACCTTTAAAAATGCACAAAGAGCTATCAGTTCAGTTCAGTTCAGTCGCTCAGTAGTGTCCAAACTTTGCAACCCCATGAATCGCAGCAAGCCAGGCCTCCCTGTCCATCACCAACCCCCGGAGTTCACTCAGACTCACGTCCATTGAGTCAGTGATGCCATCCAGCCATCTCAACCTCTGTCGTCCCCTTCTCCTCCTGCCCCCAATCCCTCCCAGCATCAGAGTCTTTTCCAATGAGTCAACACTTCGCATGAAGTGGCCAAAGTACTGGAGTTTCAGCTTTAGCATCATTCCTTCCAAAGAAATCCCAGGGCTGATCTCCTTCAGAATGGACGGGTTGGATCTCCTTGCAGTCCAAGGGACTCTCAAGAGTCTTCTCCAACACCACAGTTCAGAAACATCAATTCTTCGGCGCTCAGCCTTCTTCACAGGCCAACTCTCACATCCATACATGACCATAGGAAAAACCATAGCTTTGACTAGACGGACCTTTGTTGGCAAAGTAATGTCTCTGCTTTTGAATATACTATCTAGGTTGGTCATAACTTTCCTTCCAAGCAGTAAGTGTCTTTTAATTTCATGGCTGCAGTCACCATCTGCAGTGATTTTGGAGCCCCAAAAAATAAAGTCTGACACTGTTTCCCCATCTATTTCCCTTGAAGTGACGGGACCAGATGCCATGATCTTCGTTTTCTGAATGTTGAGCTTTAGGCCAACTTTTTCACTCTCCATTTTCACTTTCACCAAGAGGCTTTTTAGTTCCTCTTCACTTTCTGCCATAAGGGTGGTGTCATCTGCATATGTGAGGTTATTGATATTTCTCCCGGCAATCTTGATTCCAGCTTGTGCTTCCTCCAGCCCAGCATTTCTCATGATGTACTCTGCATGTAAGTTAAATAAGCAGGGTGACAATATACAGCCTTGACGTACTCCTTTTCCTATTTGGAACCAGTCTGTTTGTTACATGTCTAGTTTTAACTGTTGCTTCCTGACTTGCATACAGATTTCTCAAGAGGCAGGTCAGGTGGTCTGGTATTCCCATCTCTTTCAGAATTTTCCACAGTTTACTGTGATCCACACAGTCAAAGGCTTTGGCATAGTCAATGAAGCAGAAATAGATGCTTTTCTGGAACTCTCTTGCTTTTTTGATGATCCAGCGGATGTTGGAGATTTGATCTCTGGTTCCTCTGCCTTTTCTAAAACCAGCTTGAACATCAGAAGTTCACGGTTCACGTATTGCTGAAGCCTGGCTTGGAGAATTTTGAGCATTACTTTACTAGCATGTGAGACGAGTTCAATTGTGTGGTAGTTTGAGCATTCTTTGGCATTGCCCTTCTTTGGGATTGGAATGAAAACTGACCTTTTCTAGTCCTGTGGCCACTGCTGAGTTTTCCAAATTTGCTGGCATATTGAGTGCAGCACTTTCACAGCATCATTTTTCCGGATTTGAAACAGGTCAACTGGAATTCCATCACCTCCACTAGTTTTGTTTGTAGTGATGCTTCCTAAGGCCCACTTGACTTCACATTCCAGGATGTCTGGCTCTAGGTGAGTGATCACACCATCGTGATTATCTGGGTCGTGAAGATCTTTTTTGTACAGTTCTTCTGTGTATTCTTGCCACCTCTTCTTAATATCTTCTTCTCTGTTAGGTCCATACCATTTCTGTCCTTTATCGAGCCCATCTTTGCATGAAATGTTCCCTTGGTAGCTCTAATTTTCTTGAAGAGATCTCTAGTCTTTCCCATTCTGTTGTTTTCCTCTATTTCTTTATAGGAAGCCATGAACAAAGAACCATAGAAAACCAGGAGAATGGTGACTTAAAAAATGAAGAATATTAATACATACAAATTCTAAATGATGATGCTATTAAAGCACTGTACTCAATATGCCAGCAAATTTGGAAAACTCAGCAATGGCCACAGGACTAGAACAGGTCATTTTTCATTCCAATCCCAAAGAATGCTCAAACTATTACACAATTTTGCTCATTTCACATACTAGCAAGGTAAAGCTCAAAAGCTTTCAAGCCAGGCTTGAACAGCATGTGAACCTAGAACCCCATGGACTGCAGCATGCCAGGCTTCCCTATCTTTCACTATCTCTCAGAGTTTGCTCAAATTCATGTACATTGAGTCCGTGATGCCATCCAACCATATCATACTCTATTGCCCTTGTCCTTCTGTCCACAGTCTTTCCCTAGCATCAGTCTTTTCCAGTAAGTCAGCTCTTCACATGAGCTGGCCAAAGTACTGGAGCTTTGGCTTCAGCATCAGTCTTTCCAGTGAATATTCAGGGTTGATTTCCTTTTGGATTGACTGGTTTGATCTCTGTGCTGTCCAAAGGACTTTCTCCAGGACCGCAATTTGAAAGCATTAATTCTTCAGTGCTCAGTCTTCTTCATGGTCCATCTGTACATGACTACTGGAAAAACCACAGCTTTGACTATATGGACCTTTGTAGGCAAATTAATGTCTTTGCCTTTTAATATGCTGTCTAGGTTTTTCATAGCTTTCCTTGGAAGGAGCAAGTGTCCTAATTTCATGGCTGCAGTCACTGTGCATGATGATTTTTGAGTCCAAGAAAATAGAATCTGTTAATGTTTTCACCTTTCCCCCATCTGTCTGCCATGAAGTGATGGGACTGGATACCATGATTTTAGTTTTTTGCATGTTGAGTTTTAAGCCAGTTTTTTCTCTCTCTCTTACCTTCAGCAAGAGTGAAGTTGCTCTTCACTTTCTGTCATTAGAGAAATGACTGCATATTTGAGGTTGCTGATATTTCTCCCGGTAATCTTCATCCCAGTATGTAATTCATCCAGCCCAGCATTTCACATAATGGACTCTGCATACAGTTAAATAAGCAGAGTGACAATATACAGCCTTGTTGTACTCCTTTCCCAATTTTGAACCAGTCAGTTGTTCCACATAAAGTTCTAACTGTTACTTCTTGACTTGTATACAGGTTTCTCAGAAGACAGGTAAGGTGGTCTTGGCATTCCCATTTCTTTAAGAATCTTTTAGTTTGCTGTGATCCACACAGTCTTTAGCGTAGACAATGAAGCAGACGTAGACGTTTTTCTGGAATTCCCTTGCTTTTTCTATGATCCAGCAGATGTTGACAATTTGATCTCTGGTTCCTCTGCCTTTTCTAAACCCAGCAGGTACATCTGGAAGTTCTTGGTTCATGTACTTTTGAAGCCTAGCTTGAAGGATTTTGAGCATAACCATACTACCACGCAAAATGCATGCAACTGTATGGTAGCTTGACAATTTTTCGCACTATCCTTCTTTGGGATTGGAATGAAAACTGACCTTTTCTAGTCTTGTGCCAGTCCTGAGTTTTCCAAATTTGCTAACATATTGAGTGTAGCACTTTAACAGCATCATTTTTTAGGATTTTAGACAGCTCAGCTGGAATTCTATCATCTCCACTAGCTTTGTTTGTAGTAATGCTTCCTAAAGCCCACTTGCACTTCACACTCCAGGATGTCTGGCTCTAGGTGAGTGACCATACCATCGTGGTTATCTGGGTCATTAAGATTTTTTGTATATTTCTTCAGTGTTTTTTATTTTGTATATCTCTTCTTAATCTCTTCTGCCTCTGCTAGGTCCTTACTGTTTGTGTCCTTTATCATGTCCATCTATGTATGAAATGTTTCCTTGATATCTACAATTTTCTTGAAAAGATATCTAGTCTTTCCCATTCTATTGTCTTCTTTGCATTGTTCATTCAAGAAGGCATTCTTATCTATCCTTGCTATTCTCTGAAACTCTGCATTCAGTTGGGTGTATCCTTCCCTTTTCTCCAGTGCTTTCCTCTTCTTTCCTCAGCTATTTGTAGAGGAGCGATAAGCCTCCTGGCTGGAGGAGGTAATGGCAAACCACTCCAAGAACCCCATGAACACAAACAGCATGAAAAGCACAAATACCTAAGTACAAATCTAACAAATATATACAAGATCTGTATGAGAAAAACTATAAAACTGATGAGTCAAAGCAAAGGACTAAATACAACTGACCTCTGAGCAATGCAGGAGCTAGTCCGTGTATAACTTATAGCTGGTCCTCTGTATCCACTGTTGCTCCACATTCACAAATTCAAGCAAACATGGATTGTGTTTAGTAATATATTATTTACTACGGAAATATATCCAAGTGTAAGTGGACACACACAGTTCAAACTCATGCTGTTCAAAGATTAACTGTAAACGGAAAGATATACCATGTTCTTGGATAGGAAGACAAATACCATTTGGGTGTCAATTCTTCTCAGCTTGATCTATAGATTCAAAGCAACCCAATCAAATTTCCAGGAAATTATTTTATGGTTATCAACAAACTGATTGTCGAGTTTATAGATCACTGACTTAAATGTAAAATGGAGAACTATATAATTACTAGAAGACAACATAATTTAAAAAAACCTAGATGACCTTGGGTATGGTGATGCCTTTTTAGATATAAGCTCAAATACACAAGCTGTGATAAAAATATTGATAAGGTGGGCTTCCTTAAAATTAAAAGTCATTGCTCTGTTAAAGACAACATCAAGAGAATTAGAAGATAAGTCACAGACTGGGAGAAAATATTAACAAAACATGTTATCTGATAAGGACTGCTATCCAAAATATACTGCTGCTGCTGGAAAACAACTCCACTGCAAAATGGGCCAAAGACCTTAATAGATACCTTATCAAAGAAGATATATAGATAGCAAATAAATATAAAAAGAAGCTCCATATCATATGTTACTAGGGAATTTCAAGTTAAAACAATGAGACATCACTATTAGAATGCCAAAATCCAGAACATTGACAACACCTGCTGCTGCTGACAAAGATGTGGAGAACAGAAATTTTCATTTACTGCTGCTGGGAATGCAAAATGGTATAGATGCTCTGGAAGACGCCTGTAAGTTTTTTAACAAAACTAAATGTACGCTTTGAGCTTCCATTGCCAGGAGCCTGGATTCAATCTCTGGTTTGGGGAACTACGATCCTGCAAGCCTCAAGGTAGGCCAAAAAAACAAAGAAACCTAAAGGTACTCTTACCACGTGTGCTCAGTCACTCAGTTATGTCCAACGCTTTGCAACCCGTTGGGCTGTAGCCCACCAGGCTCCTCTGTCCATAGGATATTTTAGGCAGGAATACCAGAGTGGGTGGCCATTTCCTCCTCCAGGGGATACTTCCAACCCAGGCATTGAAGCCTTGTCGTCTGCACTGTAGGTAGATTCTTTAATGCTGAGCCACAGAGCAAGCCCACTCCTACCATACCATCCAGCAATAATGCTCTTTGTTAATTTACTCATAGGAAATGAAAAATGTCTACACAAAAATCTGCACACTGGTGTTTACAGCATTTATTTTCTAGCTATAGCTATGTTTATAGCATAACTGCCCAAATGTGGAAGAATACAGGCTGTTCTTCAGAAGGTAAATGGATAATTAAATGGTGGTACATCCAGACAATGAAATGTCAAGACAGAATGGCGTTATTAACCCATGAAAAGACATAGAGAAAGCTTAAATGCGTATTACTAAGTAAAAGAAGCCAATCTGAAAAGGGCACATATTGGATTATTGTCTAACTATACATTGTAGAAAAGGTAAAATAAAAAGGTAAAACAATAAATAGGTACGTGGTTGCCAGGGGTGGGAGAGGTAGAGAGAGATGAATAGGCAGAGCACCAAAGATTTTTAGGGCAGTAAAAACACTCTTTATGCTACTGTAGTGATGGATATGTCATTATACATATGTCCAAACCAATAAAATATACAACACCAAGAGTAAATACTAATGTACACTATTAACTGTGGGTGATTATCATGTATCAGCACAGGTTTATCCTTGGTAAAAAATGTACCATTTTGGGGAGTGATGTTGGTGATGGGGGTTGGGGAGAGTTTCACGTGTGAGAGGGGGTAAATGAGAAATCTCTCTCTTGATTCTGCTATAAATCTAAAATTTTTTTAAAGATATAAACATATAGCGATCAATGCAAAGAAACAGAGGAAAACAACAGAATGGGAAAGACTAGAGATCTTTTCAAGAAAATTAGAGATACCAAGGGAACATTTCATGCAAAGATGGGCTCGATAAAGGACAGAAATGGTATGGACCTAACAGAAGCAGAAGATATTGAGATGGCAAGAATACACAGAAGAACTGTACAAAAAAGATCTTCATGACCCAGATAATCACGATGGTGTGATCACTCACCTAGAGCCAGACATCCTGGAATGTGAAGTCAAGTGGGCCTTAGAAAGCATCACTATGAACAAAGCTAGTGGAGGTTATAGAATTCCAGTTGAGCTGTTTCAAATCCTAAAAGACAATGCTGTGAAAGTGCTGCACTCAATATGCCAGCAAATCTGGGAAACTCAGCAGTGGCCACAGGACTGGAAAAGGTCAGTTTTCATTCCAATCCCAAAGAAAGGCAATGCCAAAGAATGCTCAAACTACTGCACAATTGCACTCATCTCACACACTAGTAAAGAAATGCTCAAAATTCCCCAAGCCAGGCTTCAGCAATACGTGAACAGTGAACTTCCTGATGTTCAAGCTGGTTTTAGAAAAGGCAGAGGAACCAGAGATCAAATCTCCAACATCCGCTGGATCATCAAAAAAGCAAGAGAGTTCCAGAAAACATCTATTTCTGCTTTATTGACTATGCCAAAGCCTTTGACTGTGTGGATCACAGTAAACTGTGGAAAATTCTGAAACAGATGGGCATACCAGACCACCTGACCTGACTCTTGAAAAACCTGTATGCAAGTCAGGAAGCAACAGTTAGAACTGGACATGGAACAACAGACTGGTTCCAAATCAGGAAAGGAGTATGTCAAGGCTGTATATTGTCACCCTGCTTATTTAACTTATATGCAGAGTACATCATGAGAAATGCTGGGCAGGAAGAAGCACAAGCTGGAATCAAGATTGCCGGGAGAAATATCAATAACCTCAGATATGCAGATGACACCACCCTTATGGCAGAAAGTGAAGAGGAACTCAAAAGCCTCTTGATGAAAGTGAAACAGGAGAGTGAAAAAGTTGGCCTAAAGCTCAACATTCAGAAAACGAAGATCATGGCATCTGGTCCCATCACTTCATGGGAAATAGATGGGGAAACAGTGGAAACAGTGTCAGACTTTATTTTTGGGGGCTCCAAAATCACTGCAGATGGTGACTGCAGCCATGAAATTAAAAGACGCTTACTCCTTATAAGGAAAGTTACGACCAACCTAGACAGCATATTAAAAAAGCAGAGACATTACTTTGCCAACAAAGGTCCATCTCGTCAAGGCTGTGGTTTTTCCAGTGGTCATATATGGATGTTGGACTATAAAGAAAGCTCAGTGCAGAAGAATTGATGCTTTTAAACTGTGGTGTTTGAGAAGACTCTTGAGAGTCCCTTGGACTGCAAGGAGATCCAACCAGTCCATCCTAAAGGAGATCAGTCCTGGGTGTTCACTGGAAGGACTGATGCTGAAGCTGAAACTCCAATCCTTTGGCCACCTGATACAAAGAGCTGACTCATTTGAAAAGACCCTGATGCTGGGAAAGATTGAGGGCAGGAGGAGTAGGGGACGACAGAGGATTTGATGGTTGGATGGCATCACCAACTCGATGGACATGGGTTTGAGTGGACTCCGGGAGTTGGTGATGGACAGGGAGGCCTGGTGTGCTGCAGTTCATGGTGTCACAAAGAATTGGACATGACTGAGAGACTGAACTGAACTGATATAAATTTAAATTATAAAAAGTCACACTATCTTTTGCAATGGTCATGCACTACGTTTTAGGAAAAAATAATAAATGCTAATTCTATTTTGGAAAATAAAGACTTAAAAAGATATCACTCTTGTGTTACTATTGGCACAAAGGACACACATGTAGGGTTATTAAAAGAAACTAGGGTTCATTTTTAAACATTTATTAAATAAAGATTTAATCATATGTGCCCCCAGTTTTAGGAGCTACAGGTCCCTAATCTCTTAGAGATTATGGTCTAATGGCTATGGTGTTCAAAAAAACAAAAAGAAAGGATTAGCTGTACCCCAATGACCAGCTACTTCAAGAAGAAAATGTTCTTGCTAACAGATAAAAAATATGTTTCAAAGCCAGACAACACAAAAGGCCATTTATTAATATACTAGAAATCCTTAAGGAATTTCTGCTAGACACAGGCATACTAAAATTATCTCACGAAACGCTTTAAGGGCTAATTTATAATTCTTGGCTATATCAAGAATAAACAAGTCACTCTTGAATCATTAAAGTCAGATGTCAATGATCACAACTTTAAGCATTATCTGACACTGTTAAGGTTATTAAAAGTCTAGAATTTCCAAAGCAACCTAAGAAGTCCTTTAGGAAATAGCATCATATGTTTCTTAGTGTGATGCATCAAAGAAAGATATCTCAGCCCTATGTAGAATTCCAGCCAAAAGTGTTTAAGTTGAATCTGACCAGGAATCAGACAAAATTTAGGAACATTCTGGGAAAAAAAACTTAAGAATTTTCAAAAAATGTGTCAAGAAAATATAAGGCTAGAGAACTATTATAGATTAAGGAAAGATAAAGAGACATATTTCATGCATAACAATAAATGCAAATGCACGATCCTTGACTGGATCCTAAACTGAAAGAACAAAGAAGCTGTAAGAGGGCATTACTGGGATAATAATGGAAATCTGCTTATAAACAAAATATTAAAAAGTAAGATTTTTATCAATGTTTTATTTCCCAAAGGTGTTATTTATATTGTGGTTATGTGGAGAAAATGTTCTTAGGAGATATATGCTAAAAGATTCAAGAATGAAGTACATGGTGTCTGTAACTTTCCAATGGTTTAGCCAAAAAAAAAAAAAGTCTGGGGAGAAATGTGGTAACCTCCTCCCCCAAAATTGGTATATCTAGATGAAAGTTATGTGGATGCTTCATAATATTATCCTTGTAACATTTCTGAAGGTTCAAAAAATTTTCAAAATGTTTAGAAATAAAGAAAACACTGGATGATTACTTCAGATTTGTGGTCACATATTTAACATGAAATGCATGGTTTATGTTTTTCTACAGCCATGATCTACTTTTCTCGTCCAATTACAGAGAAGGCAGAGAGTTAGTTTAATCAAAGTTGAGGTTTGCCAAGAGAATAACATGGTGGGGTTTGATGAGATATGCAAAGGAATGAATATAAAAATGGACTGATATATAGGTAGGATAAGGAAGCACAGACGATAAAAGGCAATGACATTCAGTGAAAAAGTGTTATTTATTTAGATCAACGAAAATGAGTAGGAGTTCTTCAAAAAGGCAAGTGGGAATGATGAAGTATAAATAAAAACAAAGTTATAGTAACCTTTATTTTACCAAAAAAACAGAGATTCATTTATACTCATTTCACCTCAATTATTTCATTTATCATTGATGTGTTGGAACAACATAATTTTCAGACCAATATTTAAAGAACCTCACTGAGACACTCATGCTTCTAACATAATCTGAGCAGAAAAATAACCTCTAAGCTTTAGAGGTAATCTTTTCTTTGTAATTTGTAATAATGAGGGCATTTCAGATTAACTACATCTACATGCAAATATAAATTTTAGGATAGTGAGAGAAATTCCTGATTTATCTGGAACTTGGTCATCTCATCCCCTAACCTATCATAACTTAAAAAATGCAAATAAAAAAGATTATAAATAACCAAAAAAATGTTACAAACCCCTGCACTAAAATATACTGTTTTTCTTTATAGGAGGAATACCTCCTGTTTACCCACAGATTCTATTCAACCTAACCAAAAACACAACTTAGACTAATTCTGCCATATGTTTTCCTGACTCACAACAAATTAGAAGTTGTAAACTGGAAATGCAAAATAAAATTATAAGCAGCAGGAGATACACTGGCAACAAAACATAAAACTGAAAGACTAAAATCAAGAAAAAATTTTAGAAAATCTCTAACATAGAAATGCTTCACAAGTTCCTGAAGATAGCTCTTTAATAACAGAGAAAACTAGCTTTAAAATATTCTAAAGAATAAAAAGATAAAGGAAGAAACACTTCCTAGCTCATTCTATGAGGTCAGTATTACCCCAATACTAAAGCCAAAGACTCCAAAAGAAATGAAAGCTATATACCAATATTCTTTAGGAATACAGATGCAAAAAACTTCTGCAGAACACTAGCAAACTGAAGGGCTTTCCAGGTGGCACAGTAGTAAAGAAACTGCCTGCAAATGCAGGAGATGCAAAAGATGTGAGTCTGACCCCTGGGTTGGAAGATCCCCTACATTAAGGGATGGCAACCTGCTTCAGTATTCTTGCCTGGAGACTCCTTGGACAGAGAAGCCTGGTGGGCTAAGAGTCAGACGCAACTGGGCACCCACACAGCAAATTGAATTCAACAGCATTAAAAAGATTATATACCATGAGGCAGTGGGATTTATCACAGGAATGCAAATGTGGTTCAACATAACAAAAAGATAATGCAACTCACATTAATAGAATGAAAGAAAAAATCCCACATGATTATATCAACTGACACAAAAAATCATCTCACAATATCCAACACCCTTTCACAATAAAAAATACTCTACAAACTAGGAATAAAATGTTTTATGGATTGACTTAGTCTCCCCAAAAGATATGTTGACGTCATAACCCCCAATGCCTTAGAAAGGGACCTTACTTGCAAACAAGACCACTACAATCAGCTAGGATAAGATGAGGTCATATAAGATGAGGGTGAGTCCTTAACCCAACTAGCATCTTTCTAAGAAGGCAGATACAGCCAGAACTCCAAAGACAGAATGGAATAACGTTATTACTTGTAAGCCAAGGAATATCAAGGATTGATAGACACCACCAGAAGCCAGAAAGAACCAAGAAAGGATTCTATCCAGTCTCTGAGGGAGCATGACCCAACTGACATCTTGATTTCAGATTTCCAGCCTTTAGGCTGTCAGCAAATACATTTCTATTGTTTTAAGCTACCCAGTTTGTGGGAGTTCATTCTGACAACTCCAGGAAACTAATACAGAAGGAAACTTCTATAACACGATAAAGAATATTTATGAAAAATTCAGAGCTAACATGATAATGGTGAAAGAAAGCTTTCCTCTAAAGTAAGGAATACCAACAATGCCTGCTTTCACCACAGCTATTCAATATTACACTGGAAGTTCAAGCCAGAGCAAGACACAGAAACAAAAGACAACCAAATTTCAAAAGAAGAAGTAAAGCTATCCCTATTCACAGTGGATATGACCTTATATACATAGAAAATCCCAAAGAATACACACCCACACCAAAAAAAAAAAAAAACCTAATATGCTAATAAAAAAATTCAGCAAAAAACAGAATAATCTTAAAAGCAGTTGGGAATTGAGGGGGAGAGGGTAACACATCATATACAGAGGAATACTGGAAAGAAAAACAGATTTTTTGGTAAATATCATGCAGAAGATGAGGAGCAATCCAAAAAACTGAAAAGAAAAAATCTAACAGCCTAGAAATAAAAGAACAAAGTTGGAGGACTAAACTTCCTGGTTTCAAAAATAACCCCAGAGATAAAATATTGAAAACAAACTGGTACAGACAAAAATGGGTAGGCATATAGATCAATGGAATATAAGTGGAAGAACTACTCACATTTATAGCCAAGTGATTTTCAAAAAGAATGTCAAGGTAATTCAATAAATGGTGCTTGGACAATGGATATGTACAAGCAAATGAATCAAGCTGGGATGCCTCCTTGTACCACACACAAAAATTAACTCAAAATGAATCACAGACCTAAATGTAACAGGTAAAACCAAAAAAGCTCTTAGAAGAATATATAGGAATACATGTTTGTAATCTTGGCTTTGGCAAAGCTTTCTTAGATATGATACCATGCACACAGTGACCAAAAAAAAATTAGATTTCATCAAAATTTACAACTTTTGTGCTTCAAATGATACCAACAAGAAATTTGGGGGAAAAAAACTGCAAATCGTATTTGAAAGCAACTTGTTCACTGCAGATGGTGATTGTAGCCATGAAATTAAAAGATCTTTACTCCCTGGAAGGAAAGTTATGACCAACCCAGACAGCATATTAAAAAGCAGAGACATTACTTTGCCAACAACGGTCTCTCTAGTCAAGGTTATGGTTTTTCCAGTGGTCATGTATGGATGTGAGAGTTGGACTATAAAGAAAGCTGAGCGCCGAAGAATTGATGCTTTTGAACTGTGGTGTTGGAGAAAACTCTTGAGAGTCCCTAAGACTACCAGGAGATCCAACCAGTCCATCCTAAAGGAGATCAGTCCTTGGTGTTCACTGGAAGGACTGATGCTGAAGCTGAAACTCCAATCCTTTGGCCACCTGATGCGAAGAGCTGACTCATTTGAAAAGACCCTGATGCTGGGAAAGATTGAGGGCAGGAGGAGATGGGGACAACAGAGGATGAGATGGTTGGATGGCATCACCAACTCAATGGACACGGGTTTGGGTGAACTCCGGGAGTTGGTGATGGACAAGGAAGCCTGGCATGCTACAGTTCACGGGGTTGCAAAGAGTTGGACACCACTGAGCGACTGAACTGAACTGAACTGTATCTAGAGTATATAAAGAACTCTTCAACTCAACACTAAGATAAACAACTGAACTTAAAAATGGCAAAGTATATGAAAAGATGTCTTTCCAAAGATATACAAATGGCCAATAAACAACTGAAAATTCCTCAAAGGGTTAAACATAGGGGCTTCCTTAGTGGCTCATATGGTAAAGAATCTGCCTGCAATGCCGGAGACCCGGGTTAGATCCCTGGATCAGGAAGATGCCCTGGAGAAGGAAATGGCAACTCACTCCTTCCATGGATAGAGGAGCCTCATGGGCTACAGTCCACAGGGTCGCAAAGAGTCAGACATGACTGAGCGATTAACACATACGTACCCTATGATCTAGAAATTCTGCTCCTAGGTATGTATACTCGAAGGAGGGAAAAATGTGTCCACACAAAAAACTGGTACATAAGTGTTCACTGCAGCAACATTCAGAGTTGTCAAAAAGTGGCAATCAACACAAATTCGCATCAATGGAACATTATTCAACAATAAAAATGCATGGGGATTCCCTGGTGGCTCAGTGGTAGAGTCTGTCTGCCAATGCAGAAGAAATGAATTCAGGGCTTGATCTGGGAAAACTCCACATGCTGCTGAGTTAGCCCATGCACCACAACCACTGAGCCTGTGCTCTAGGACCTGGGAGCTGCAACTACAAAGACCACGTCTGCAACTACTAAAGCCTGCGTGCCCTAGAGCCAGTTCTCGGAACAAGACAAGCCACTACAATGAGAAGCCCACGCCCTACATCTACAGAGTAATGCGCACAGCAACAAAGACCCCGCACAGTCAAAAATAAATAAAAATTATTTAAAAAAATGAAGTACTGAGAGATGCTAACGTGGATGCTATAAAACACTATGTTAAAGCAAAGAAGAAGACCAGAATAGGTAAATCTATAGAGTCAGAAAGTTAAGGGATGATGAGTATGGAGAATGGGGAACTGACTGCTTAATGGATGGGGTTTACTTTGGAAGTGATGAAAATGCTCTAAAATTGAATGTGCTGATGCTTGCACAACTCTGTGAACATACAAATATACCACTGGACTGTACAATTTAAATGGGTAGAGGGTAGAGTATGTGAATTATATTTTTATAAAGCTGTTTTCTAAGAGGATTATAACTTAAGAAAACCTTTCAAAAATAAGGATAATTACTTATTTAAAGTAAAAATTATGAACATATACTATGATACTTAAAACATATTGTAAATTTAAAGTGTACAATAGAAAAAGGGATTGGAGGGTTAAATGTACTGTTCCAAGGTTCTTAAGCTACACATTATGCTGGTGTAATGTTGTCTAAAGATGAATTGTGATTAAAGATATGTATTTAAAATTCGAGAGTACCACTTAAAATAACCCTAACAGACAAACATTGTAACTGGATGCTGGCGTTAAAATAAGAGAAAAAAGTTTTCAGCTTATCCAAAAGAAAGCAAAAACAGAAAAGGAATAATGTTCACACTAGACAAAAAATAAAAACAAGACAGAAGATTTAAAACCAATTAGATTGATAATTACATAAAAAGCCAACGATCTAATAAATACTCCACTTAGAAGGGTGGATTGTCAGACTCAGTCCATGAGAAACTCCATTAAATAAGAAGATACAATTAAAAGGATTAAAAAAACATACTTCATAGAAAAAAAGAAAGAAAATGCAGTTTGCTACATTAATTTTAGATTAAGTAGGCTTCAAAACAAGGAGAATGCATCATAAAGATACTATTTCATAAAAAAGACATAATCCTAAATATATGTGAAACTAAAGAAATTACAAAACACATAACGCAAAAGCTAACACAACTCAAAGGAGAAACAGACAAGTATCAATCATGATTAAAGATTTTAACAGTACTCAATTAAAAAAAACAAGTCAACAAGAAAATCAGTAAGGACAGATAAGATTTGACCAATATTCTCAAAGAACTTGACCTGACATTGGATGAATCCTTCATCCAATAGCTTAATAAACATTTTGCTCAAGGTCCCAAGGAACACTTCAAAACAGACCACATTCTGGGCTATAAATAACAAGTCTCAATAAAGTTACACTGAAGTCAAACTGTTATCAACTGCAACAAAATTAAACTATAAATGAATAACAAAGTTATCTGGAAAACATCTGAAATAAAAATTAATGTGTTAAATTAAAAAGTCAAAAGGGAAATAAATTACAAAGTATCCTGAACTGAATGAAAATGGAAACAGCATTAAGACCTTGGTGTACAGCTAAAATAATATTTACAGGAAAATTTTAAATGCTAAACAGTATAGAAGACTGGACAAAATCATTAATCTAGGTTTATACCTTAAGAAACTATAAAAAAAATCGAAAGCAAAAAGAAGTAAAGAAGAAGTAGAATTCACTGAGTTTAGAAATGGACAAAAGAGAAAAAAAAATCAATAAAATCAAAAGCTGGTTCTTTGAAAAGATCAATAAAATGGACAAACTTCTAACAAGAAGGAAAAATGAAATTAGTAATGCCAAAAACAAAAGAAGAGGCATCAAAAGTATGATATGGAATTTTATAAACCACCTTATAGCAACTTGAATGAAAAGGATAAACTCCCTGAAAGACACAGTCAATGCTTACTGAATAAACTGAAAATCTGTACAGTCCTATATCCATTAAAGAAATTTAATCTATAGTTAAAAGCCTCCTCACAAAATTCCAGGTCCAGATAGTTTCGCTGGTGAATTCTCCAAAATTTAATAAAGAACTATTACCATTCTAGTAATGTCTCTTTCCCTTCTACCAAACCAGAAGGGAAAGAGACACGTGTACCCCAATGTTCATCGCAGCACTGTTTATAATAGCCAAGACATGGAAGCAACCTAGATGTCCATCAGCAGATGAATGGATAAGAAAGCTGTGGTACATACACACAATGGAGTATTACTCAGCCATTAAAAAGAATACATTTGAATCAGTTCTAATGAGGTGGATGAAACTGGAGCCTATTATACAGAGTGAAGTAAGCCAGAAGGAAAAACACCAATACAGTATACTAACGCATATATATGGAATTTACAAAGATGGTAACAATAACCCAGTGTATGAGACAGCAAAAGAGACACTGATGTATAGAACAGTCTTATGGACTCTGTGGGAGAGGGAGAGGGTGGGAAGATTTGGGAGAATGGCAATGAAACATGTAAAATATCATGTAGGAAACGAGTTGCCAGTCCAGGTTCGATGCACGATGCTGGATGCTTGGGGCTGGTGCACTGGGACGGCCCAGAGGGATGGTATGGGGAGGGAGGAGGGAGGAGGGTTCGGGATGGGGAACACATGTATACCTGTGGCGGATTCATTTTGATATTTGGCAAAACTAATACAATTATGTAAAGTTTAAAAATAAAATTAGAAAAAAAAAAAAGAACTATTACCATTCTATACAATCTTTTCCAGAAAACAGACTCAGTCTGTGATGCCAGCTTTACCCTGACACCAAAACCAGATATAAGGCACTGCTGCTGCTGCGTCACTTCAGTCGTGTCCGACTCTGTGCGACCCCATAGACGGCAGCCCACCAGGCTCCCTCGTCCCTGGGATTCTCTAGGCAAGAACACTGGAGTGGGTTGCCATTTCCTTCTCCAATGCAGGAAAGTGAAAAGTGAAAGTGCAAGTCGCTCAGTCATGTCCGACCCTCAGCGACCCCATGGACTGCAGCCCACCAGGCTCCTCCGTCCATGGGATTTTCTAGGCACTGCTAGAAAACTATAAATTGTTAATTCTTAGAATGCAGAATCCTTAACATTTTAGCAAACTGGGTCCAGCAATAACACATAGACCAAGTGGTATTTATCCCAGGAATCTCAGGTTAATTTAACATTTAAAAACCAATTAATGTAATTTCACCATTTACACTGAAGTAAAAATGAGCTTTCTAGATAAGACATTTGCCTAACTTTTCTATAAAAAAAAAAAAAAAAACTTATCAAAAGAGGTCATTAAGAATAAATAGAGCTATAATGAAATTAGCTCATGTTTTCAAACCATTAAATTTTGTAGTCTATTCAGATCACTACAGTTTCATGGTTAACTTGTATTCATTTTAAATGCACATAAACATAATATTCTGCCTATATTCCTCAACTGTGACTAGTCCAACAGATTCATTGGATGAAACAGACGTAAGAGCAGGCTTGTTTTTAAAACAGTGAGGATATCTACACACGCCTTACAAATACAACTCAAACCATATAAACCATATTAAGCTAGTGCTCCTGAATAAATAATAACATCACAAACAAGCTACCTCCTCTGCATTCATAAATATTGCTATGAATTTTAAAAGGAAAAATTCATGTGTAAAATGAGTTAAAAAATAGTATCAGTCTTAAACATTTTGAAAACATTCAAACTACTACCTTAAATCATACCTATGATTAAATAGTAGCATAAATTTTAAATCAAATGTCTTGCAATGGTAACTTCTATCCTACCTGTATCTTCAATAAATTCCACACATTTTTCAACAAACAGTGGTATAGGCTTCTCAGCTGTAACCAGATCCTGGAGGGGCATCCCAAAGTAATTACTTTCCCAATTTCTACGTGTTGGTGGATTGAAGTTCTTAGTTTTCTTTTTCTGCTATAAGAAAAAATATTTAAGTTAAAACTATTTTAATTAATTCCCTTTAAAATAACATTAGTATCAAGCAATATAAATACACAATTTGTATCAAAAGAAATATCTAAAAGTTACATCCAACCTAATGTCCATCAATATGGCATTCAATAAATAAATTCTGCTATAAACAGCAACTTGACCAAGAGAAAGAGATGAAAGTGAACAGACAAAAAATGGCTGAACAGAAGAAACTGTTCTCTTTGGAAAATAAGAGAAAACTGGATAGGCAGGAAAATTAGAAAAGATCATTTTTCAATGCCAATGAAAAGGAAAAACAAGGAGTAAGCATCACACAATTCACAGTTCAAGTGTGGTATGTTAATTGCTGCATTTGTTATTTGGTCTTTGACAAGTTCCAAGTGAGATTTTTGTGCATAGCTATACTAGTAAGCATAACATAGTTTTATTTATTGATTATATAATGAAGCTATGCAACTCCATGAGTGTCTAGTTTCATCATTTATGTCTTATTTCCCCATTTTCTTCCATACTATCTATTGAATATTTCTTAAACATTAAGATATTTTTTATAAAAGAAAGTAACATCCCAGTGGGAAATGAGATGTTAATTTAGTCTATTAAAAACATTTTACTAGGCACCCAAAAAGGTAATTTTTATTAGCAATGAACAAAACATTTTCACAATAGTAAAAAGTTACATAAGGATTTTCAAAGTTTAACTTCAATCTTGCATTGGGAGAAAATAGCTTCTTAACCAGGGAATGAACATTTCAAAAACTAAGGAAATACTGCCTGAAATTCAACCCTTAAGGAGATTCTGAGTCAGTCTTCCTTAAGTAGGGTGTATTTATATTTGTCATGAGTATTGTAACTGACTTACAAATCAGATAAAAACATGCTATTTCTAATCAGAAAAATGTGTGTGTGTGGGGGGGGGGCAGAAAGGGAGCACAGGCTGAGGTTTCAACACTTAAAATAACAGCCCTCATTTTAATTTCCGATTCTTCCCATCGGAATCTCTCCTTTGGATGGACTGACCTTTCAATATTCTTTCAAGTTCCGAGTTACGCAATTTCCCTGGTGGCTCAGACGGTAAAGAATCCAACTACAATGCAGGAGACCCAGGTTTGATCCCTGGGTCGGGAACATCCCTTGGAGGAAAAAACAGCAACCCACTCCAGTATTCTTGCTGGAGAACTTCACGGACAGAGGAGCCTGGTGGACTAAGGTCCATGGGGTTGCAAAGAGTCAGACACAACTGAGCAACTAACAGTCAATTAAATCCTTTCTTTCATTTCAATTTGAGGCTGCTCTACCTAGCAACATCCAGAGTTCATGAAGTCCAACTTTTAAATTTTCATATACCATCACTCTGGTGATACAGCTTACACACAGTATAACTAGGTGTTTGGAATGTCACCATCAAAGCACTGGAGTACTTGACCTGGCTCAAGACCTAGCCCATCAAGTCAAGTAGTGTGGATTCTTTCTACTCCTTAGACGATCCTTCCACTAACCACCACCACCAAAACAAAACAATGTGCAAGAAAGCAGAAATGAGCTGAGGTAGGGATACAGTGGTTGGGTTGTCGTCTTTCTTAGGAGGAGCATTAAGATGCTTTCTAGTCTGTAAACTACTAGAAGCACCATTTGATTAGAAAAGTAAAAACTAAGGCAATGATGGGTGTTTTGTTTAGAATGATAATACAAGTGGTGAAAAAAGACTACATTTAAGCAGATTAATGATAACAGCAATGCCTAGCCTTTGGTAGCAGCAACAGAAATAAAAGATCTTAATCTGAAATGTCAACTAAAGGAAAAAGTTGTAAGAAAAGTAAGTAGCTAGTCCTAACTGCTCCAATCAACTCTTAAGAAATTTGCTTTTCATACTACCCTTTAGGAACCAATCTAAATTCTGAACACTTTACTAAAATTGGGGTTAGATTTCTCTGGGTTATGCTGAGGGGATATCTCCCAAGGTCCATAAATGTACAAAGGCAAGTTACTCAATTCTGCAGATTCAACACCACTAATCTGAGGGAATGAAAGGCTAGGTGGCTTATAGCATGGAATTTCTGGCAAACTCTAAAGGGATAATTTACTAACATTTAACCGCCTTGACAATCGAGTTACAGGTCACACACACTGTAGGGGAAAAAATGTGTAAAAAACTTACGAGACTACCAATTTTTCTACTAATTTATACTGCTACAAAATAAAATTCTGTGTAGGAAAGCTGTTTTGAATTAGACACTCCTATATTAGCTTTCATGATGAAGAAAAATGTCTAACTTTTTTCTGTAAGTGACAGATCTTTTATTTATTTATTTAGGCTGCATTTGGTCTTTTTCTCTAGTTGCTGCGAACGGGGACTACTCTCCAGTTGTGGTGCAAGGAATTCTCATTGCAGAGGTGTCTCCTGTTGCAGAGTACAGGCTCTAGGTACTGAAGCTCTAGGCTTCAGTCGTTGTAGTGCATAAGATTAGTTGCTCCACAGAATGTGGGATATTTCTAAACCAGGGATCAAACCCATGTCTCCTGCATTGTCATGCAGAGTCTTCACCATTGAGCCACCAGGGAAGCTCTATAAACTGACAGTTCTTAGGAACAAAAATCGCTTCAGAGAGTTCTTTAAAAATGTGAATTTTGAAAAACTACATAATTCTAATATACAACCCTTAGTTAAGAGTTGCTAATCTATAGCTTCAAATTTATACCAATTTAAAATAATTTATATACTATAAAATCTATTTCATAAATTAAACTGTCTAAGGCTAGATGATGACAACTTCTATTGCCATCAAGGTTTTCTGAAATGCAAGAAAAAAGATGGGGCATATGGTTATTTGGTCATTTATATCTATAGCTTTTGACCAATCATTAGTCAGAAGTGGCAGCCCCCAATTAAATAATTGTGTTAGTAAGAAAACAAATCTGATTTATGATAATTCAACTTCTGATTCATCATTACATATAAATCTTAATTTCTGCTTAAATACAAATACCCATGGTCTTTTTTTCTGGCCACTTAGGTAAATCTCATGTCTGCAAAAGCGTATCTAGTAAAACAAACATTCCATTTCACAAATAATATGAACAATGTTACTAATTAAGTGTCTAGCAGATATTAAAAACTATCATTAGAGTAAGTAAACACAAAAAGGTATATAAATAGCTCTTTACAGAACTGGCTCTTCCCCTTCAGCAGTATCAGCAACACAACAAAGGAGAAAAACTAAGCAACATCCTGAAGTAAATACTATAATCAATAACACTGAAAAAAACACAATACCTCAATTCACAGGTAATCAACCAACTGAAGAAAACTTTGGTAGCAAGAAACAGTGGAGGTAGTTTTCAAAGAATAAATCTAGGAAACAAGAAATTTTGGACTTCTCTATTGTCTTTAAGATGGGATTCTTGAAATAAAAGATGAAAGAAGAAATGAGACAACCATAGGTAAGATGTAAAGAAAGTAAAGAAAAAACCCATTAAAGAAATGAATACCCTCTTTGGTAAAACACTCAATGATTCAAAATATCAGAATAAAGTGGAAAAGATCATCAGAGTCCTCTTTTCTACTATATCATTTCTCTGACACACACCAAAAACCACTTTTGCTCCCATTTTAAAAAGAAATCTTCATCTTCCTCTCCCTGTGAGTAACTGCTCCAGAATGAGAATTCCTTTTCGTAGAACAAACTCATTGGAAAAGACCCTGATGGCAAAAGGAGACTGAGGGCAGAAGAAGGGGTAACAGAGGATGAGATGGTTGGATGGCCTCATCAACTCAACGCACATGAGTTTGAGCAAACTTTGGGAGATGGTGAAGGACAGGGAAGCCTGGTGTACTGCAGTCCATGGGGTTACAAAGAGTCAGACATGACTGAGCAACTCAACAATAAACTCCACATAAATCACCTATACTAGTTGTCTCTAATCCCTCTCTTTCCATTCCCTTTTATATGTACTCAAATTAATCTTTTGCTCAGATGATAAAGAATCCGCCTGCAATGCGGGAGGACCCTGGGTTGAGAAGATCCCCTGGAGAAGGGAACAGCTACCCACTTCAGTATTCTGGCCTGGAGAATTCTATGGACAGAGGACGCTGGCAGGCTACAGTCCATGGGGTCGCAAAGAGTCGGACACACCTGAGCAACTCTGACTTCACTTCAAGTTAATCACTTTCATCACTTCACTAAATCTGCTCTTATTAATATTATAAATGATCGTTCTGCAATAGTCAGTTTTCAGCTCTCCTCTTAACCTTTCAACAGTTATTCTCTTGAACAGACTTCAGGAGACTACCTTTGTTCTCTCACTTGTCCTCCCCTTATTAGTCTCCTTTGCTGGTCCCTCTTGGCAACCTTGTAATACTGGCAACACCCCAGGCCTCAGTCCCTGTCTTTTTTTCTCAATATCTATAATCACCCTCTTGGTAATGTCACCCATATGCTGATAACCCAAATCAATACCTCTAGCTCAGCTCTTTCTCTTGATCTCTAGACTCATTTGGAACATTCTACCTGACATTTTCACTTGAACGTCTGAGACATTTCCTAACATGTGCAAAACTGAACTCCTAATGATGTATTTCCTTAAAATGCACTCCATGTTTAGCCTTCTATATACATCTCAGTTGCTGACAATTCCATCCTTTCAGTTGCCAGACTAAAATCTTGGAGTCATCTTTGATACCTCTTGTTTTCTCACATCCTACTTTCAAATGTATGATACAGCAATTACCCACATCTTAACCATCTTACTGTGTTGACTGCCTAATCAATCCTCCCTGCTTCTACCATCATTCCTTACAAACCATTCTCAATAAAGCAACCAGGATAATGACTCCACAAATAATGGCCTTTAAGGGCATATACAATCTTGCATGCCTTGAACTCTGCCTCTTTTTATTCCGACCTTATTTTCCTGTACCTTCTCCTTCATTTTACTTCCTTTCCTCCAACTACATGGCTTACTTGCTTTTTCAGCATGCAACATATGCTCCTAATTTTACGTCTGTTCCCTCTACCTTCTCAATGAGGCCTACACTATTAAAAACTGACTATTAAAAATTGTAATCTATGGCCTGTCTCCTGCCCAGAACTTCCAATCCCTCTTACACTGCTTTTCCTATCCACAACACTATATGATTTTCTCACGTATCATCATCATATGCCTGCTACAATTTAAGCTCCACACAAGGGCAGGGATTTTTATCTGCTTTGTTCATTAATATACTTTAATGACCTGGAATACTGTTCGTAAAGAAGAGAAAGGTACAAAGTCAAGGTACAAGTCAAGGTCTCTTCTGAAATAATGAATTTAACTTGCAGACAGAATAATCTCATCATGCACCAAGGAAGATAAACAAAAAATAGGAATAAACCATCAAGTTACAGATATGCTGCAGAATTGGAAAGCTTCAGAAATCTTAAAAAGCATTTAGGTAGAAGAAACCAATGACCAACAATGGTGAAAAAATATCAGGCTAGCCTCAAAGGTCTCATGAAAACCTAAAAAGTCAGAAAACTCATTTCTATAGGAAATGAGAAAAAGATCTGTCAAGGATTCTTTACTTAGTGTGTCATCCAAATATGGGTAATATGCAACTCTAAAAGGAACTATAAAGTTCTCAAATACGTAATAATTAATATTTAAATAATAGCACTCTCAAACTGCTTTCTTACAAATCCTAATCACATAATGAAACATCATTGGGTGGAGAACAGGGGACACAGGAATAAATTTAGGAGTTTAGGATTTATATATATATATTTATTAGTATATATAAAGTAGGTAACCAACAGGGACCTACTGCATAGCACAGGGAACTATTCTCAGTACTTTGTAATAAGCTACAAGATAAAAGAGTATGAAAAATATATATATACACACACATACATAATATCTGAATCACTTTGCTGTACATGTGAAACTAATAAAACATTCAAAATCAACTATACTTCAATCAAACCACAATGAAACATCATCAGTATTAAAGAACTTACATCTGGAAAATGTGTGCTTTGAAAAACATAAAAATAAACACTTAAACACAAAACTAATTCTGAGTTACAGTGGTACAGCTACTAAACAGAATATTATCTGTAATTTTATGAGTCAATGTACAGAATGTAAAAATTAAACAACTAGTAGGCCAGAACCAAAAGCTTCAACCTATCCTAAAAAAGGTGGTGGGGAGTAAAAGATAAAGTAATTATGTTAATACGCAACAGGGTATCACAATATACTATGAAGGATTAAGGATGTTAAACTGAAGTTGGGATTCAATATAAACTTAAAGATAAAAGGAAGCCTCAAATAAACTAATAGCTCCTTTCTCTTCTTTTTTTTTTTTTTTTGCTGATGAAAAATAAAAATAGAAAATGAGAAAAAAGCAAACTGAAACATAAAAATAAATGTAAATGGGGGTTTCCCTGATAACTCAGTAGTAAAGAATCCGTCTGCCAGTGCAGAAGACACAGGTTCAATCCCTGGACCGGGAAGATCCCACATGACTCGCAGCAACTAAGCCCGTGCGCCACAACTACTGAGTCTGTTCTCTATAGAGCCCAGGAACCACAACTACTGCCGCCAACTACGGAAGGCCTCGTGCCCTAGAGCCCAAGCTCAGCAACAAGAGAAGCAACTGCAATGAGAAACCCGAGCTCCGCAACTAGAGAGTAGCCCCACCACCTGCAAACTGAGAAAAGCCCACGCAGTAACGAAGACCCAGCACAGCCAAAAACAAAGATTAAAAAAAAAATTTTTTTTTAATATCTAAATGGAGTAAGATCAGGTAGGTTATAAAAGACTCTCAGACTTGGTAAAAAAAAAAAAAAAACTAAACTAAACGCGACTAACCACATGTCATTTTAACAGACACTCCTAAAAGTTGAAAACGAAATGATGGAAAAAAGAATGATTTTTGTTTTAACAAGAGCAATGTTAACTCTGCTGCTGTCTTCAAAGCAAAAAGCTTTGAACCATACAAGAGAGACTCACATGATAATTATCCAGAATTCAACCCATCAAGTAGCAACAAACTATAGCAGAAATATGTACCTCTAAGGAAACAGAAATTTTTAAATGATCTCCTTTACTTCTTGTCAGATCAAGTATACCAAAATTATGGATAACAAAGATGAATTAAGAAGGTTGATTTCAACAGATTTATATATACTAATATATGCTAAAGTTTAGGAACCAGATATATAATCTCATTCCAAAGTAAATCATTTATGTTAATATTATAGAAAAAATTAAAAAACAAATACTAAAGTATTGACAACAATCCTCTAAGTTTAGAGGATGGTAAAAAAGAAAAGAAAGAAAAGGTTGGGGTGAGGTTACACAGAATTTTCACTGTAGGTTGTACAGTTCCTTTTGTAAAGAAAACGCTTTCTGAGAAGACAAAGATTACTTGTGTAACCAGAAAAAAAAAATCAAGATCTTAAAAATTATGCCTATGGAAAAAAAAAACTGTCTACAACGCATAAATTGTAATCCTGTTTTCAAAAAGGAAAGAGACAGGAAATCAAATTTTTCCCCAGTAGCTTCCAATTTGAGTTTTCCCTTTCTTACATACTCTGTCCCACACAGATTCTCAACGTATCACAGCATGCTGAAAAACTGAGAAGTTGGGCAATCAAAGAAACTCATGTAACTACAAGCACTACCTACCCTCTCTCTTCCTAATGTCCTCAATTCACATTTCATCCATCTATCCCTCTCCTGGGTCATTCTTATGAATATACAAATATACTATCTCTCATTTTAAAAAACAAACACAAAAACAAAACCCTCCTTTGATCCCATATTGAGCTCTACTGTCCCAATTCTTGCTCCTCTTCATAGAAAAACTTCTTGAAGATGTCATCTACATTTACAATCTCTATACTTTTCCACATCCCATTCACTCTTCAACCTACTTCCATCTGGCTTTCTCTCCCGTCCCACTGAAATGCTTGTTAAAATCAGACACCTCTACACCATCAAATCAAAAAGAAACTTTTCATTCCTCTTGAGCTCTCAGCAACTTTCTTGATTGATCACTTCTTAAACACTTGCTCTCTTGGCTCCCATGTCACGACTCTTTACTAGTTTTTCCTCTTTTCTCCCCAAGAATTCCTTTTTCAGTTTCATCTACTATAACTCTTTCTGGTTTACCCAGTGTCAGTTCTAAGTTCTCCCTTCTCCACCCATTCTCTGTCCTTATGTGAATTTATCTAAACTCATGGCTTTCAATGTTCTTCTATCCTGAAAACTTTTCCTCTGAGTATCAGATTCATACATCTAACCTTTATACTTCCACTGGGATGTCAACACAGGTATTTTAACATAATATAAAAGGCACAAAACAGATGTCCTGATTCTCTCTGATCTGAAACTTTTCACCCTTAGCTTAGTCTTCTTCACTATCCCAGCAAATCTAAACCCACCCGTTGCTTATACCATTGCTTATACCATAAATTAATAATCAATCTTGATTTTCCCTTACTCTCTACAGTGAATGCATAAGAAGCCCTATTGGTAGGACTTCCAAAATACTCTAGAAATTGTCCTAGAGTATTTCCTTTTTATTAAAGGGTAATTTTCCTTTTTATTACTTACACCTTGGCACAGTATCTGGCACACAGGTGCTCAGTCAACACTAAAAGAAGCAAACAAAATGATAAACAGGAGCCTGAGAAAGCATTCACGATATAATGTTTCTGTTAATAAACATACAAGGTACTGTTGGTTTATTTACCAGTTATGCAAATAGTTTCATTATACCTAATTTTTTTTCCTATGGGAGTCAACATATAGGTGTACCTAAACTTAAGTATTTGAACCTAATAAAATCAGGATTCATACAAAATAATGATTCCTATCATAAAACTACAAGAAGAATTAACAACCAACTCTATGCAAATTCATTTGGAATAAAGTAATGTATCTTCAACAGAATGTAAGAACTGAGCATTTACCATGTACGTAACATCATGCTAGGTATTCTGCAAGACAGGGCACACAAAGCTACACACGTGAAAAACTTCACAGAATACACACACACACACACGAGTACAAGCAAACCTGGCAGACTTCAAAGACCCGTGGGTTAATGTCAATATCCTGTTTGTGATATTGTACTAGTTTTGTAAGATGTTACCTTTATGGGAAACTGGACAAAGGGTACATGGAATCTTTCTGCATTATTTCTTACAATGGTATGTCCATCTACAATGAATCAAGTTAAATTTTTCTTAAAAAGGTCACTGCAATAATCCAAGTAGGAAGTTATGATAACCTCAACTAAGACTGTGACAATGAAATGGAAACATGTTTTATGGCAGAATAAAGATCAGCCAACTAAAATAAATAGCAATAGCATGTAGTTTAGACCCAGAGCACCTCCTTCATGAAAATACATTCTTAACCAATCATGGTGAGGATAGGGAAGTAATATCTATGACCTGTGAGGAAAAACCTGCCTCTCCTAATGAGCAGGTACAAACATGCCTCGTACGATCGACTTCTAGAACGCACAGGAATTTCCTTAAAGGCCCATTCAGCTAGACAGAGTTTCTCAACTTCAGTATTATTGACATTTTGAATTACAGGGTGTTTAGCAGCATCCCTGACCTTTACCCAACAGCTATCAGTAGCAAACCCCCACCCTAGTTTTGACAGCCAAAAATGTCTTCAGGCATTGCCAGATGCTCACTGCAGGTCAAAACTGACCGTGGTTGAGAACCATTGTGCTAGCTAATAACAAGGACTGAGAATTCAAATTTGGGAGATGGCTATAAATATAACCCTGAGAAGTCTGAGTTTTTTTTAAATTCAGGATTGAGAATCACTACTATAGGGTACACAAAGATGAATGATAATCATAACAGCCCTCAAAAAGCTTACAATGTAATAATAAAAATAAAACTTACTGAACTACAAAGCAGTAAAACTACTATAAAGTGATTATGCTGGAAGAATATTACACCATAGCATGTGTGTGTGTGCTTAATCGCTCAGTCGTGTCCAATTCTTTGCGACCCCTTAGACTGTAGCCTGCCAGGCTCCTTTGTCCATGGGATCCTTGAGGCAAGAATACTGGAGTGGGTGGGTAGCTGTTTCCTTCTCCAGAGTATCTTCCTAACCCAGGGATCAAATCCAGGTCTCCCACATTACAGGTGGATTTCTTACCAGCTGAGCCACCAGGGAAGCCCAAGAATACTGGAGTGGGGAGCCGATCCCTTCTCCAGGGGATCTTCCTGACCCAGGAATCGAACTGGGTCTCCCACATTGCAGGCGGATTCTTTACCAGCTGAGCTACTAGGGAAGCCCATAGCGTAACACACCAACATAAGAAAGAAGTCTTTAGTGGAAGCCAGTGTTCTGTGAAGATCTACTTAATACTTTAGAAAAAAACCAATTCTATAAGAAATGTTAGGTGCTCAGACGTTCAAACACTTTACAAATGAGAGATAGTGTGAATACTCTCTCACACCCTTTAACCTAACACTATGTGAAAAGAAGGAAGAGAAAACTGAGGGCAAATAAAATGTGGTCTGGGTTCTTGTATATACTAATCAGACAAAATGGTTCTCATACTGATTAATCTCTAAGATGACATCTTCCTATAAAGCATTTCCACATATATTATCTACCTGGCAGGCATTTTATTAATGCCATTAACAACTTTATTACAAAAAAAAATTAAATCTGGAGTCACATCATCGACTCAATGGACATGAATCTGAGCAAACTCCAGGAGATAGTGAAGGATGAGGAAGCTGAACACAACTGAGCAACTGAACACCACCACCAGGAGGGGGACCTAGCAAAATCTATTCCAGTAAAGGATGAGTAGATTTCTTCCCAGCTTCCCTAAATATTTATTTTCAAGTGTATTAAAGGGAAAATAAGTTTTATATTATACCCAGCATTTTATTCTTAAAACCACTACTTCTCCCTTTGCTTTTCATGTCATCTGTTAGGTTCTTTCTGGTACTCTAGTGACTTGCCAATCCAACAATGAGAGCATCAGTAAAGAATGAAGAAAAATTCAAGTGTGTTCTCCTCTTACATCAACAAAGGTTCTAGAGTCCACAGTTTTAGTAAGTACATAAGAAACCTTTAAAATGCCACTAAAATTTTGCAAATGTGCATTTTTCCTTTTTCCCAAACCCTTCCTTAGATTCTCAAAGGCTAAGAACAATTTCCAGAAAGCTCAAAACAATTACACATGCACATGCAAAATGTACCTTTTATTTGGACAAAGTTACTTTCTCAAGACGACTTTTGTCATACCCTTGATATTTTGTTCTAAGAACTGCAAACATCAGAAATTACTACTTTTAAAAAGTAGTCGTCCTTCCTCTGAGGCGTCTCTTTACATAATCACAGATTAAGTCCTATTGACGGCTCTTTCAACACTCCGACTATGATGACAAGAAAAAGTTAAGAGCTAAAAATTATACAACAATACCTACTGTAGAAATAACTCTTCTAGGGCTGAGTGGGACAATTTGCAGTACATAAAATTTTGGAGCACATAAAATTGATAACCCTATAGACTCATAAGTCTTGGAAGAGTAACAACTGCCCACTCATATAAAATTATAGTAAGAACACATATTTTGTGTTACAGGAGTTAAGTGCCTCCTTGATAGATAGATAGATAGATAGATAGATAGATATTCTGGTTTATATTTTGGTGGTGGTTTCTACCATACATCAACATTAATCAAGCCATGGGTGTACATGTGTCCCCCAATCCTGAATCTCCCCCCACCCCATCCCTCTGGGTTGTCCCAGAGCACTGGCTTTGAGTGCCCCGCTTCATGCATTGGACTTGCACTGGTCATCTGTTTCACATATGGTAACATGCATGTTTCAGTGCTATTCTCTCAAATCATCCCACCCTCGCCTTCTCTCACAGAGTTCAAAAGTCTGTTCTTTACATCTACGTCTCTCTTGCTGTCTTGCATATAGGGTCGTCATTATCATCTTTCTAAATTTCATATATATGTTAATATACTGTATTAGTGTTATTCTTTTTGACTTCACTTCGTATAATAGGCTCCAGTTTCATTAACTAAACATATTCTAAAAATTATAATGCTATAGAACTAAGAGTAACTTCAATAATTTGTGCTATGCCAGGTTTTGCTAAACATTCAACATACTACTATGAAAGCTAAGAAAAAACACAAAGTTTGAATAGAGACAACTGAAGACATTAACATTTGCTCTTAAATTAGTAAAAAACAAGCATACCACTGACAATCATTTAAAATAAGTCTTATTAGAACGTGTCAATCAAAATATACTTTAAACACTAACCATTCTGAATTACATTTTATTTTGAATTTGAAGAGCAATAGATCTTGGTCAAACCCACAGCAAAAACCAAATCCAAAGAAACAGCAAACAGTAAAATACAGGCAGAAATACTCATATATTCACACTTATGTCATACCATTAATTGATGTCACCAGCACCAGAAATGCTACTAAAGAAACCAATTTTAACTTCATGAGAAATTTCTGAAACACTTTAGAACTAATCAATCAGAGGCAGAACATATTTAGCCAATTAGCCAGTATGAAAGCAATAGAAGCTGTTACTAAAGACACCTAAGTAAATGCTTTCCAAATGAGAGATACCAGAAGTTTTACTAACCTTGATGAAAATATAAAAAATGCTTAATATTCAACAAAACCAAATTTACTAGACTGAATTCCTGAGAGCAGAGCCCACGACCAAGTCATAACTTTGGACAGTGTTCCTCTGTCATAGCAAGCATTCAGTAAGATGCTTATTAGATAAAAAAACAATTTCTTGAGTCAAATAAATGCAATTATTAATATATATATATATAAATGGTTGTTTTATTACCACTACAAAAAAAAGTCATATATTCATACTGACTTCAATTGATCATAGTACAACACATTGTGCGAGGACATGGAGATCAACTATAAACAAGATATAAATCCAGCCTGCAGTAGACACTGGCTTTCATCCCTTAGAAATTACCCTAATTTGGGGGAAGCCAACCTCACCCAGAGCTCTAAAGGCTCAGGTCAACATTCAGCAGCATAATTCTACTCTCCTGGCCAGACTTCATTGGTTAGGAATGGAGACAGGACCCAACTCACAGCAATGAAACTGGAAAAGATGCTGACGCTGACTGAGGAATCTGGGAAAGCAGTTTTCTCATTCTTCTGAACACACTTCCTTTAAAAAAGTGACCCTTATTCTCTCCATTAAGGAAGTGTCTGCAAGGTAATAATAGATACAATGGGCACCCTATATCAACTGCCCAGAAATTTTTAGATTAAAAAAAAAATAGGTAAAAAATAGAAAATCTGAAACTGTCAAGCAGTTCAAGACTTGGTTAAATGACCCTATTCATTAAACAGGTACAAACTACATTATCTGTATCTGACCTCTAAGAACTCCTCTTTCTATAGTAAGTTTTTCAAGCATTCAATTTTTAGTTAGCCTTAAATATAATTCTTTCAGGACTCTAGTTTCTCTCAGATGTGAACACCGACAGTCACTTAAGTAACCGTCAGAAGGTTACACTAAAAAAGTGATACACATTAAAAAAAAAAAAACAACAACATGCAACTTACCCTATAACTTATACATTCTGATACAGACAAACAGCAGTTCAACACAGACATATTTTCACGTATTTCATAACTTTTGTATCTGGGATGAACAATTTCTAGATCAAGAGAAAGTTCTTGTTACCACTGTTTGGCTTGACAGTATTTTCAAACTGGGCATTTTACTTAATAAAGACTGAGGTTCTAGAAGTCAGAAGTCTAATAATTCTTAACTTAAGATTTGCTATTCTAAAGGATCTACCATAGTAATAGCTTGGTATCAATTCACTACTTACTAATAATACATTAACTTGTTTTGAAGAAAACATACCTACTTTGGTATTCTTTCCTTAACAGGCTCTAAGCCCTAGTACAATAGCTAAAGCAGCAGAATCTTCTAAGATACTGATAGAGGGGTTTAGTAAGAAGGGAGCAATAAAAAAAAAAAAAAAAATATGGATTGGAAGGAACATCTGAGGGTAAAATACCAGTTGGTAGTTGCTAATAAAAATAAGTGGATGAAAAGATTCACGACCTGGAAACGACAGGAAAACAACTTTTAAAAAGGCTGAAAATGAAAAATCATTAGAATACCAGCTTATTCTGCTGCTGCTGCTGCTGCTAAATCGCTTCAGTCGTGTCCAACTCTATGCGACCCCAGAGACGGAAGCCCACCAGGCTCCCGTATCCCTGGGATTCTCCAGGCAAGAACACTGGAGTGGGCTGCAATTTCCTTTTCCAATGCATGAAAGTGAAAAGTGAAAGTGAAGTCGCTCAGTCGTGTCCGACTCTAGGGACCCCATGGCCTGCAGCCTACCAGGCTCCTCCGTCCATGCGGTTTTCCAGGCAGAAGTACTGGAGTGGGGTGCCACTGCCTTCTCCGCCAGCTTATTCTAATGCACCACAAAATTCACCAAGTATTCTACTATTTACTATCTGAATCAAGAGGATAGCACCAAAATGGATACTGAAGAAAAGACAAGTACATCTCACTTCACTGCATGCATGTGTTAAAAACTGGCAATTTTATCAATACAACTCAAAATTTCTCATTTAGTTCATTCTCTTAAGCACTGTTTTACAAGCACTTGTAAGTTACAAAATCAATTTAATAGGTCATAAACCAGCACCTATTTTTTCACTATAATAGGCTAGAAAATCAAAATAACTTATAAAGTAGGTACTGTTTTAGAAAATTCCCTTTACACAGAAATATATATGTATAATGGGCCATGATTTAAGAAAATAATCCTTACAAATCTTTCCAAATCAAGGAATATCTTACAGCTCTTGTCCCCACAACTAATACTAAACTCCTTTGGGGGTACAGAACAAAAGATAGTTAAGCATAAAGCCATCTCTGATTGGCAGAAATGACAATTAAAGCCCACATTAGGAGAATCAGGTCTTTGAGCCTCTTTTAAATGCCACTAATGCCCAAATGTTATGATTTTCCAGATGTCAAGGAACCTAAGAAAATATTCCTAGACTATAGCTCCCATGCTGGAATCAAAGAACAAAGGTTAAGAGAATGAACTTTTCTCTTAGAGAGAAAATAAAAGAAAGAAAAGAAGTACATAAACTTAGGATCAGAAATCACGTAAGTGCAAAACTTAGGAGTATTTAATTTAAAAATGAGTCAGGAAAGTAATCCAGCAAATGGGATAGAGGACTATTCTGAAATACAGATGGAGTATACTGGGATATTTCAGGCATGAAGCACATTATAATAGCATTTATTGAGCACTGCTACATGGCAGGCATTTGAAACACACAGTTCCAACTTCTCCCACAATTTCAAGGAAAACATTGTAATTCTTAATTTACAGGTGAGGCAATCAGCTAAGAAAGGGTATGTGATCTTTGTTTATTCTCCCTACCTTTAAGGATAATCTCTGCTACCTGGCCATTCAACGTTGGTAGCTCTTCAAGGCTGTGTTAGACAACTGTATTCACTCCCCCTATGTCATTTCATCTACTGCCATCTCTGCTTCACTGTCTCCTAAATATGTACTCCAACTCAGACCTCTTCTCTGAAGATCTGCATATCTAAATACCTACTTGACACCTCGACCTGAACTCTAACTTCTACCCCTCAATTCCAAACCTGGCAAATTTCCAATGCTCTATGTAAGGAACTTCCTGGTGGCTCAGACAGTTAAGCGTCTGTCTAGAATGCGGGAGACCTGGGTTCGGTCCCTGGGTCAGGAAAATGCCCTGGAGAAGGAAATGGCAATCCACTCCAGTACTATTGCCTGGAAAATCCCATGGACAGAGGAGCCTGGTAGGCTACAGTCCATGGGGTTGCAAAGAGTCAGACACAACTGAGCGACTTCACTTCATGTAAGGAATAGCATCATCACTAATTAAGCTGCACAAGCTAGAAACCAAGGCGGTATCTTTCCTCTCTCATTCATCATCTTTACCCTTCCCTCATATACGCAATATATTCACCAAATCCACCCCATTCCATCCATTGCCACCATTCTCCCTCCTGACTCCAACTATTCAAATCGTTCATCACGATTCACTTAGGCTACTGTAAATGCCTACTGGTCTTCCATATCACTCAACCTATACTACACACTGAAACCAAGTGATTGCAGATTCACTAACCCTGTTCATTTCAATTTACTCTTAGGCTCAATAACAAAAAGTCCAACAGTACTAAAAAGGTCTGAGTCCAGTCCCCACTCTCAAACCTCTCTTTGTACTATTCTCTCCCATAGGTCAGGTATCAGCCAACTATGGCCTAGCGGACCAGTTTACCCTGTTGCCTGTTTTTTGAAAATAGCCATACTCAATTCATTTACGTATTGTCCATGGCTGCTTTTGCACTGCAAAAACTGAGCAGTTATGATACAGGATGTATTACATCTTCAAAGTCTCATATATTTATTATTTAGCTCTTTACAGAAAGTTTGTCAACAATTGTTTTAGATCATTGATTAGTCACAGTGACCTCCTTTAAGAACATGCACATTCTATTCATTTAGGATTAAATATTCTTCCATCCACCCAACCACTCCCCTAGTTAAGTTCTATTCATATATCAGATCTAAAAAATGACAAGTCTCAGAGAAGCCTTTACTTACCCTGTAGACCAGTTTATCCTAATTCAGATTAGCCACATTTCAAGTGTTCAACAGCCTTAGGTGACTTGGAAGGAAAGTTCTGAGTCAGAGATCTGTATATTTGGGAGCTCTCTGTTCTATCTTACTGGTCAATGTGACTGTCTCTATGCCAATACCACACTGTGTTAAATACTAAAGTTCTACACAATTTGACAGAATAAGCACATATATCACCATTCCACCTCTGCCTTTCTTCTTCAGAAGTGTCCTAGCTATTCGATATTTGTATTTACTACTCTTCCATATTTGTATTAGAATCTGTGTAAAATTTCTTGAAAAATCTGACACTTTGAGTGAAACAACACAATTTAGAGATGTAGAGTCTGAAGAACAATAACTTGTTTATGATAAGCCACATTCATGGACAGGAAGGCAACAGCTCCCCATTTATTTAGATACTCTTCAATGACTTAAAATAATGTTTTATGCTTTTCAACAGAGGTTTGCACATTATGTTACAATTACTCCTAGGCACTAGATAATCTGCTATGCTTTTGTAAATGGTGTCTTCTCTAATTACTTTTTCTAGTTATTTATTGCTGAGGTATAGAGATGCAACTGACTTGATTATTGATGATATATGGAACTAACTTTGCTCTTTTATTTATAATTTATCTGTAGATCCTATTTGGCTTTTACATAGGCCAATCATATCATCAGCCACTAATGAAAGTTTTGTTTCTTTCCAATACTCATGCTTTTATTATTTTTTCCTTATCTTTTTGCTTTAACTAGGATCTCTGTATAATATTGACTGGAAGTGGTGATATTATAAATATTCTATCTAGTTTCTGGGTCAAAAGGGAATTTATTTCCCTCATGAGGATGTTATTTAAAGTGATTCACTTGTTTGCGTATTTATAGATACCTGTTCTCAAGTAAGCTCTCATCTGTTCATAATTTAGTAGCTTTCCACTAAATTAATAAGAAGCTAATGAATTAAATTTTATCAAGTAGTTTCTATATATTGTTAATTTTTTTTTTTGCGTTTAAATACATCTGACAACCCCAACAATTGTGGGTCAGTACCCTGTGTTCAAATACATGAATATATCTGCAGTGAACTATATGGATATTTTTTTAAATAAGACAAACAATGATTATATGTAGCCTCACACACCAGTTCAAGTAGGATTTTCCCAAGAACAGGGTAAATCAGATCATGCTGCCAAATTCTACAAAAATTTTTGATTTTCAGAGGTTATGGATTTCAAAGTTGCAGTTAAGAGTCTGTGGACTTGCACTTTAAAATTTTTGCATGTGCACTCATAAGTAAAATGGGGCTCTGGGACTAAGAATAGGTAACTTCACAGAGAATGAACTGAATGAATTCTCCTATTCTATTTTCTGGATTGTTTTTGCTTTGGCTCCATCCCTTCATTCTTTCTGGAGTTATTTCTCCACTGATCTCCAGTAGCATATTGGGCACCTACTGACCTGGGGAGTTTCTCTTTCAGTATCCTGTCATTTTGCCTTTTCATACTGTTCATGGGGTTCTCAAGGCAAGAATACTGAAGTGGTTTGCCATTCCCTTCTCCAGTGGACCACATTTTGTCAGACCTCTCCACCATGACCTGCCCGTCTTGGGTTGCCCCACGGGCATGGCTTAGTTTCACTGAGTTAGACAAGGCTGTGGTCCTAGTGTGATTAGATTGACTAGTTTTCTGTGAGTATGGTTTCGTGTCTTTGCCCTCTGATGCCCTATTTCAACACCTACCGTCTTACTTGGGTTTCTCTTAACTTGGGCGTGGGGTATCTCTTCACGGCTGCTCCAGCAAAGCGCAGCCATTGCTCCTTACCTTGGACGAAGGGTATCTCGTCCAGAAAGAATGAAGGGATGGAGCCAAAGCAAAAACAATACCCAACTGTGGATGTGACTGGTGATAGAAGCAAGGTCTGATGCTGTAAAGAGCAATATTGCATAGGAACCTGGAATGTCAGGTCCATGAATCAAGGCAAATTGGAAGTGGTCAAACGAGATGGCAAGAGTGAATGTCGACATTCTGGGAATCAGCGAATTGAAATGGACTGGAATGGGTGAATTTAACTCAGATGACCATTATATCTACTACTGCGGGCAGGAATCCCTCAGAAGAAATGGAGTGGCCATCATGGTCAACAAGAGTCCGAAATGCAGTACTTGGATGCAATCTCAAAAACGACAGAATGATCTCTGTTCGTTTCCAAGGCAAACCATTCAATATCACAGTAATCCAAGTCTATGCCCCAACCAGTAACGCTGAAGAAGCTGAAGTTGAACGGTTCTATGGAGACCTACAAGACCTTTTAGAACTAACACCCAAAAAAGATGTCCTTTTCATTATAGGGGACTGGAATGCAAAAGTAGGAAGTCAAGAAACACCTGGAGTAACAGGCAAATTTGGCCTTGGAATACAGAATGAAGCAGTTTTGCCAAGAAAATGCACTGGTCATAACAAACACCCTCTTCCAACAACACAAGAGAAGACTCTACACATGGACATCACCAGATAGATGGTCAAGACTGAAATCAGATTGATTATATTCTTTGCAGCCAAAGATGGGGAAGCTCTATACAGTCAGCAAAAACAAGACCAGGAGCTGACTGTGGCTCAGACCATGAACTCCTTATTGCCAAATTCAGACTGAAATTGAAGAAAGTAGGGAAAACCACTAGACCATTCAGGTATGACCTAAATCAAATCCCTTATGATTATACAGTGGTAGTGAGAAATAGATTTAAGGGCCTAGATCTGATAGATAGAGTGCCTGATGAACTATGGACTGAGGTTCATGACATTGTACAGGAGACAGGGATCAAGACCATCCCCATGGAAAAGAAATGCAAAAAAGCAAAACGGCTGTCTGGGGAGGCCTTATAAATAGCTGTGAAAAGAAAAGAAGCGAAAAGCAAAGGAGAAAAGGAAAGATATAAACATCTGAATGCAGAGTTCCAAAGAATAGCAAGAAGAAATAAGAAAGCCTTCTTTAGCGATCAATGCAAAGAAACAGAGGAAAAGAACAGAATGGGAAAGACTAGGGATCTCTTCAAGAAAATCAGATACCAAAGGAACATTTCATGCAAAGATGAGCTCGATAAAGGATGGAAATGGTATGGACCTAACAGAAGCAGAAGATATTAAGAGATGGCAAGAATACACAGAAGAACTGTACAAAAAAAGGTCTTCACGACCCAGATAATCACGATGGTGTGATCACTGACCTAGAGCCAGACATCCTGGAATGTGAAGTCAAGTGGGCCTTAGAAAGCATCACTACGAACAAAGCTAGTGGAGATGATGGAACTCCAGTTGAGCTATTCCAAATTCTGAAAGATGATGCTGTGAAAGTGCTGCACTCAATATGCCAGCAAATTTGGAAAACTCAGCAGTGGCCACAGGACTGGAAAAGGTCAGTTTTCATTCCAATCCCAAAGAAAGGCAATGCCAAAGAATACTCAAACTACCGCACAGTTGCACTCATCTCACACGCTGGTAAAGTAATGCTCAAAATTCTCCAAGCCAGGCTTCAGCAATACGTGAACCGTGAACTTCCAGATGTTCAAGCTGGTTTTAGAAAAGGCAGAGGAACCAGAGATCAAATTGCCAACATCCACTGGATCATCAAAAAAGCAAGAGAGTTCCAGAAAAACATCTATTTCTGCTTTATTGACTATGCCAAAGCCTTTGACTGTGTGGATCACAATCAACTGTGGAAAATTCTGAAACAGATGGGAATACCAGACCACCTATCTGCCTCTTGAGAAATTTGTATGCAGGTCAGGAAGCAACAGTTAGAACTGGACATGGAACAACAGACTGGTTCCAAATAGGAAAAGGAGTTCGTCAAGGCTGGATATTGTCACCCTGCTTATTTAACTTATATGCAGAGTACATCATGAGAAATGCTGGACTGGAAGAAACACAAGCTGGAATCAAGATTGCCGGGAGAAATATCAATAACCTCAGATATGCAGATGACACCACCCTTATGGCAGAAAGTGAAGAGGAACTCAAAAGCCTCTTGATGAAAGTGAAAGTGGAGAGTGAAAAAGTTGGCTTAAAGCTCAACATTCGGAAAACGAAGATCATGGCATCTGGTCCCACCACTTCATGGGAAATAGATGTGGAAAGAGTGGAAACAGTGTCAGACTTTATTTTTCGGGGCTCCAAAATCACTGCAGATGGTGACTGCAGCTATGAAATTAAAAGACGCTTGCTCCTTGGAAGGAAAGTTATGACCAACCTAGATAGCATATTCAAAAGCAGAGACATTACTTTGCCAACAAAGGTTCGTCTAGTCAAGGCTATGGTTTTTCCTGTGGTCATGTATGGATATGAGAGTTGGACTGTGAAGAAGGCTGAGCGCCGAAGAATTGATGCTTTTGAACTGTGGTGTTGGAGAAGACTCTTGAGAGACCCTTGGACTGCAAGGAGATCCAACCAGTCCATTCTGAAGGAGATCAGTCCTGGGTGTTCTTTGGAAGGAATGATGCAAAAGCTGAAACTCCAGTACTTTGGCCACCTCATGCGAAGAGTTGACTCAATGGAAAAGACTCTGATGCTGGGAGGGATTGGGGGCAGGAGGAGAAGGGGACGACAGAGGATGAGATGGCTGGATGGCATCACTGACTAGATGGACGTGAGTCTGGGTGAACTCCAGGAGTTGGTGATGGACAGGGAGGCCTGGCATGCTGCGATTCATGGGGTCGCAAAGGGTGGGACACGACTGAGCGACTGATCTGATCTGATTTTCTGGATTTGTAGAACATTGGAATGACCTGTTCCATAAAAAGTCTCCTTAGAATTACCTGGGCCTGGTATTTTTGTGCTAAGATGTAACTACTACTTCATAACTTATTTAACAGTTACAGGATTATTCTAAGCTTTCTTGTAATGGACTTCAACTTTGCTTAACTTTTAAATTTATTGATCTAAATTGTTGACAGTATTTTCTACTATCTTATTAATCTGCTGCTGCTGCTAAGTCACTTCAGTCGTGTCCGGCTCTGTGTGACCCCACAGACGGCAGCCCACCAGGCTCCCCTGTCCCTGGGATTCTCCAGGCAACAACACTGGAGTGGGTTGCCATTTCCTTCTCCAATGCATGAAAGTGAAAAGTGAAAGTGAAGTCACTCAGTTGTGCCCTACTCTTAGCAACCCCATGGACTGCAGCCCACCAAGCTCCTCGTGCATGGGATGTTCCAGGCAAGAGTACTGGAGTGGTGTGCCATTGGTTTCTCCGCTTATTAATCTGATCTATTTGTAATTATATTCCCCTTTTCATTCTCAGGGTTTACACCTTCTCTTTTTACCTGATTTTGCCAGATTTTGGTCTATGTTTCTAGTCTTTTCATATAATAAAACTTTTAGTTTTGTTGATTTCTCATTTGGTCTCTGTACTCATCACTTCAAAACTGAATGCGTACATCGGCCTCCTAGCTAGACTACCTGATGCCAATCTCCTCCCTATTTGGAATCTCAAGTCAAAACAATTTTCTTACTGCTCAGGCCCTGCTTAACTAACTGCTTTTGGATTTGAACTAGCTCTTCAGTTTAGCAGACTCTTATAAGTTTCAGTTCAGTTGCTCAGTTGTGTCCAACTCTTTGTGACCGCATGGACTGCAGCAGGCCAGGCCTCCCTGTAAAGGCAATGATATTGCACAATACCCTCAACTGGGACAGTTTCCTATTTTATCTTAACTTGCCTAGACACAATCTTATACCTCTGTACAAATGACTTCCCCCTCTTAAAATATCTTTTCTTCTTCCTAAAAACCAATCAAAATACTCAAAACTGGTGATTTATCTTTTTCATGAAGTTTTGTGAACCTAACTCTATACCTCTATGGTGATCTCTCATCTTGTATTCACTTAATATATGTATCTGACAGTATTATCACAAAATAATGTATATACTTTTTTATTTAATCAATTTACCACATGCCAAGCACTATTTCGGAGAAGGCGATGGCACCCCACTCCAGTACTCTTGCCTGGGAAATCCCATGGACCGAGGAGCCTGGTAGGCTGCAGTCCATGGGGCCGAGAAGAGTCGGACACAACTGAGCGACTTCCCTTTCACTTTTCACTTTCACGCATTGGAGAAGGAAATGGCAACCCACTCCAGTATTCTTGCCTGGAGAATCCCAGGGACGGGGGAGCCTGGTGGGTTGCTGTCTCTGGGGCTGCACAGAGTCGGACACGACTGAAGTGACTTAGCAACAGCAAGCACTATTTAAAATAACTATGAACGTATTTCTCATAGGGAAATATGTTTATCTCCATCTTCCTTGAAAGGAGTATACAGAAGTTACACAGCTAGTAAGCTGATTCAAATCCTAGCAGTCTGGCTCTAGATCATGTGCTCTTAACTATTACACATGCTTCCCTACAGTGCTCTAGTATTACTTTTCTACCTCTGTTCCAAAAACAGGGTACTGTCTTTCAAACTAACATTTAAGCTTTTTTAGGGATGTGCATCTTCAATTCTTTTATATCCTTCAACAACTTTTTGTACAGACTTAAGTGTTTACCAGGCTTTTAGTGAATGCTCACTAAACTGAAATAGAAGACAAACTTATTCAAGTCCAGCTTACACAATGAAAATAATTTCCAGGCAAACAAAAGCTGCATTAAAATGCTCCAGCTTTTCTGTAATGCTTAAAGGAAAAATACCACGGATAACTATGATATAAATAGTTAGCCTTGGACACATCCAAGGCACTACACTGTACATATATAATACAAAGCCCTAAAGTGTAACTGCAGCATAAAACTATATTTATAAAGCTGCATTGTAATCTATGTTTATCTTTTTAAGAACAGAGGTTCAAACATTTAAGTGACATTTATGTTTAAGGTTAAACACTGAAGGATTAAAAAATCACTTATAGATCTAAAAGCTTCCAAAATATCATGTTTTCCAATTCTCTTAAGTATCGTAACACAATGAATCTAAAATTCAAAGCAATGTTATATAGGCATGTCTTGGAGATAATACAGGTTGAGTTCCAGACCACTGCCTAAAAACAAATATCACAATAAAGTGAATCACACAAATTCTCTGGTTTCCCAGTGCATGTAAAAATTACATGTACACTATATGGCAATCTATTAAGTGTAACGACAGTATTATACCTAAAAAACCCAATGTATGTACATCAATTTAAAAACGTAGCTAAAATGTGTTAATCATTATTTGAGTCTTCAGTGAGTTGTAATCTTTTTGCAAAAGTAACATCAAAAATCACTGACCACTGTAACAAATATTATAATAATTTTAACATTTAGAATATTTTGAGAATTACCAAAATGTAACACAAAAGCAAGTAAGAAGTAAGAAAATGCTACTGGAAAAATGGTGCTATGAAGCCTTGATCATTGCAGGGTTGTCACAAACCTTCAATTTGTAAAAAATGCAGTATCTGGGAAGTGCAAAAAGCAAACCGCAAAAAAACAATATATCAAATATGCCAATATATCAAATTAATATGTCAACAAATCAAGCTGCAAAACCGCGAAGTCAAAAGGGAAAAACAGACAAATAGGATGCTTATAAACAGAGAAAATGAACAAAAGCATTTTATATCTAAGTTTCTGTAGACAGAATCTACCTATTCACCTAGAACTTTTATGCTGAAGAATACAAAATCAAACTTCCACCCCAAATAAACTTTTTGCTGTTCAGTTGCCCAGTCATGTCTGACTCTGCGAAATGAACAAGTTAAAGCACAAGTAAATAAAATGAAGTAACAAAAAATAAATAAAATGAAGTAACAAAAAATAATCAATCCTCACAAAATATTCAGAAAATTAAAAAGAGCTGCCAATTACACTTACTAAATGACAGACAGCGTAACTTCTCACTGACATCAAATCCATTATCTTAAAAAAGTAATTTTTTAAAAGTCAAAACATCTTTAGAAACATTATGAACCATAAATTAAACTTACTTTTTTGTCTTCTTTCACTTTGTGGGTTTTCTTCTTCATTTTCTTATCATCTAACTCTTGATCTGAAGTGATTGCAGGATTATCAATACCACCTTTCCAAGTTTCAACAGGAGAAAGAAGTGGATCTTCCTCACTTCCACGATGTCTTCCTTTTCTTTTCGTTTTAGAAGTCGTGAAAGCCTCATCATCACTTGCATCTGAATGTGTTCTTCTGTAGTATGACTTGGCTTTACTAAACAGGGTTTTAGATTTATATTTGTATTTTGAAGGCCTCCGTTCTCCATGACTTTTTGAGGTTCTATCGGAAAATCCATTTTCTTCATCTCCTTGGGTGTTATTTACAAATGAGTTTCTAATTTTAATAACACGATTCTGACTGTCATCTGGGACAACGTATATCTCATCAGAATAGCCCTTCTGTTTGAAAATTGTGTCAATGGGTTCTGAATAGTTATCTGAAGGATCCATATCTTCGGGATGTGCCAAAGGCACACGAGAAGTCTGTTTTCTTGGATTTTTACCAATACCAGCTTCAATCGTTTTTAAAAGGTTTGGATCCAATTTTTTCACGTTTGTCTTCGGTGCAACTGGTTTAGGTTTAATAGGTGGAGGCACTTTATGGTTGCGTTCATGGTCATGACAATTCGGGGTGCTGTGAATAGGGTATTCATTTCCTTCCAAATCTAATCTATATCTGGATCGGTCACTAGGTGTTGGAAGCAGCTGTACATCATCCCCAATTGGACTATAAGGAGGTGGTGCTTCTGTATCATCATCTGAATCAGGGTAGTTGTTGTAGGGAAAACAGTCTCTGGGAGATGGCAGGAAAACATCTTCACTCTGATGGGTTGATTCCCTTGTACTATCAGATAAATAGGAATTTTCTATCATATTTTTTTTCTCTAGAACATCACTGAAAAACAGTGTAAAGACCTCAGTTTGCCGATGATACTGAGATAAAGAATACAATGCTGTAAATTTAGCAGAGATCTCAGTTGCAATGTGTTCTCCTTCAGTCATTAACTCCTTGATGGCCTCATTTTCAAAAAAGTCTGCTTGGCTGTCAGTAACTGCCACCAGTTGTACAGGGATGGTGTCCTGAACCTCTGACAGAAATGCTCGAAGCATTCCCATTGATGCTTTCCGTTTGGCAGAATACACTAGTATATAACCATGAACCAGTTCATCTTTCCTTACTCCAATTGAGGAATGGTATGATAATATTGTGATCTGTATTCGCCTCCTTTTTTCACCAATGATTTTATCAAGCATTAGGGAATTATTCTGTCCAGCTTGGGCAGCACTACAAGAATGAGAATCAAGGAAGGGTGAAAGAATAAGATCCACACTAAATGGATCACCACACATGGCACACATGACAATTCTCAAGTCAGCTTCTGATACATCCTTATTGGTGGGAACTGGGCTCACCACATCTAAATTATGTTTAACAGATTCTAGTACTCCTCTTAGAGCTTGCTTTATTTGGGTTTCATTAAATTTACGAGGATATGTACCACCAGGTACATCTACAAAAGGACACTGTAACTTGTTTGCCAACTGTTGCCCTTGGTGCCTGAGAATTGGTAGATTCTTACTAATAGAATCTCTCTGATTAGCCAGAATTAATGTAAATGGAAGGTTGGCCATATACTTATCTTTTCTGATCTGAGAAGCTTCAGTTCTTATTTTTCCAATAAACTCCCCAATAAAATTCAGTGACTCAATGGAATTAAATACACAAAAGCACCCATGTGGTTTAAAGGCAGCAGTCCACAACTGACTTAAAAAGTAAGGCGACTTGGCATCAACAGGCCGAAGATCAAGTTCATAAATTTTTCCATCTAAGGCATACTCATCGTCAGTGGATTGTGTCCTTATCTCATTTGCTAGTTCTTGGGCAAGGCCATCTTTCCCTAAAATGAAAAGGTTAACTTTATCTATATTGGTGCTATCATGATACAACCGTAAGCGACCATGATCCAACTGCAAAAGACTACTGGCAAGTAACTGCTCTACTTTAATGTCTGTACAGTTTTGGCCACTAAGACATGTTTCTTTAGTGGGATGATAAACAAATCCTATATGCTTAAGTAGAAGAGACTCCCTATCCGGTGCAAGTTTCTGTAAAGCTTTATATCTAGGTTCTTCACTCAAAACTGTATGAATTTCACTCATTTTATCTGAACTAGGTGTTGCATTAAGATCTAAATCATAAAAAAGTTCAGAATGTTCAAAAAGCATTTCCTGAAACTCTTCTTTGGCTTTTTCAACTATTTCTCGCTGATGCCTACCATACACCTCTTTGCTATCAGCCTCAGTGATGTATTTGAAGGCTTCATCCTCCATTACAAAGCACATAACTTCCTCCCATGGTTGCCCAGGTGAAATAAACTGAATTTTTTCCAAAGTCTTCTTGAATTTTTCCTTCATTTCTACCCTCCTCTTCTCTGATATTAGATGCTGTACATGGTTCTGATAGACTTTTTCAGCTTCTAAAGTGCTCAGGAGGTCAAATGGGATCCGTCTATCGTTGATTTTGTCTATATGGTCAGTTTCATCCCAAGGTGTTTTTTCTAGCACCACAAAACATAACTGAAAATCTGCTCTCTTTTCCATTAACTTCAAAGCTTCTGACCAATTCAAATGTTCAATCTCTTCCAGATTTGGCAAAAGAGTGTTAAAAGCTCTCGGTAAAGTATTTATATATTCTTCTCTCCTTTTTCTTATATGTTCCTGTTTAAGCTGTTCTATGTGTTTTGAGAATGTATTTCTAGCCTTTCTTGTTCCCTCTAAGTTGATGTATTCTTCATAATCAGGATGATTTTTCAATTTGTTACTAACAGTTTTCCAAGTTGCATGATAATCTCTCACAGTCTGTACAAGTTTTTCGAACTTATCTGTTGCTGTGACAACAAGTTGTCTCTGTGTTTTATAAGCATCCAGATAGGGAATAATTTTAGGCTTGCCACGAGTTTTATCCAACATTTGTACCAGTGCAGTGAAACATGTCTCAATGTTGACGTTAAATCGTGCTGATGTTTCCACTACGAGAAGGTTCTTTTTGTTTGAAGCAAATGCCTGAACTTCTCTAAGATAATGATCCACACATTCATCACATTTAGTTGCTGCTATTATTACAGGTTTTTTTGATTTTGATAGTTGGACAAAAAGGTTATTCACAAATTTAAGTTGATCATCAAACTTCCTATTGCATCCCTGACTTACGTCAATGCACAATAAAAATCCATCTACATTGAGCTTCCCTTCAGGCATTTGCTTCTGTTCGAAGTCTTGTTCCAAGCCTAGTTGATCAGTGCAAATGTACATTAGTTTTTCTGCTGACTGCAATTTAGAGGCAGCTGCACGCTTTATATATGGTTGCAAATTCGTACTCCGATGAGGCAAGAAAGTCTGGTCATCAATGAACTCAGTTTGTTCGATGACATGAATTTTGCACTCTACTCCATCTTCACCACTTTGCGTTATGTCACCCCAGTACAAAAAATGATCATTGTTTACTACTCGTCCTCCGAAGTCAATGGTGCTAAGCACAGAAGTATGTTCTGGATAATATTCATCAGCTTTTGAGCGTACAAATCTATTGCACAAACAAGACTTTCCAACTCCACAGTTACCTTTGTCTTTTTCAGTCCCAGAGAGTCCAACTACACTGATGGTATAGGACGGGGGGCGAGGCTCTTTGTTTTTTGCCATCATAACTCTCTTGTCATGTCTCTACATTCATAAAGATAACCAGATATACTTCTCATTTTGAAAATAAAATCATCTCAAAATACAGATCCCACATTTCAGAACTACATTTGGTTCTTTGTATTTCCCTCATTTCTGTGCAGAAAGGTCTTCAAGATCATATGGATCATCTTCCTAGAAAGAGAAAAAGGACAAATCTTAGTCATGAATTATACATGCTGAACTATATACACATTAAAGATGTTCATAATAAAGCACCAGACAAGTTAACAATGTCACAGTATTTTAAGAAATCACCAAAGACAGTTTATGATTTACTGTTAAAAGTGCAAGATGACCTCAAAATTTAAGGCAAATCTAACAACTAAAAAAACTAAATACAAATTTTAATGTGATCTTACAAACTTTAAAATAAAACCCTATTAACCAAATATGCATTTTGTTTCTAGTCCTTCCCTTCCCTCAATTTTCCTGTCTTCTCTGTCTGGAGGCTATGTTTGATAATAACTAAAACAAACTAGTTGCCTTAACAACTCTCTCACAACTTAAAAACCTATCTGCTTTCTCTTACATGGTTCCTCAAACCTTATTCCCTAACACGGAATTTCATGTGAATTTAGCAAGATCTTAGAATTTTTAAGTCTTACGCAATCAAATATTATATACAAAACCAATTAAATATATTCATATACGTAAATAAGAAAAAGGAAAAAATGAACAGTTAATACAAATTGTTACAGTGATTAACTGGATCAACACTTCTCAAACTAAGGACCAATTTTTATTTCATATACGCAAGTCAATTTTTAAAAACACAATGAAATTTTTAATCTGAATGAAATCTTTTAAAAAATGTAGGCCCCAATTTCTTACTAGATTCAAGAGACAAAAAATTACTGCCAAACTGTTTCTAAATGTTCTTGATTCCTGCATTTATTTCCTCTCAGAGTATTTACAAAAAGCTCCCAGATCGTATTTTGAGTAGCACAAAGCTCAAGAAGTTTAAGATTATATATCTGAGACAATCTTTTAGAATTATTTGATATAAAAACAACAACAAATAACCCATAAGACTTGCACGTAATTTAATTCAGCTTATCTGTGTGGAAACAATGAATTAGTCTCTTATAATGGTTTATTTGGAGACTCTTCACATTCTTTTGAGGTTTAATTAAAAGCAATACATAATTTCTACCATACCAAATTTCACAAGGAAAATATCCAGTCATGTACATCAACATATATGAAAAATATCTTCAATCCAGACAAAATACAAGATCATAAAGACCATGAGGGGAAAAAAAATAAAAGGTCAGAAAATAACCACTATTTGCCCCAAATATGTGGTTTCTCCACTACCCTCAAAATTGCAAGTAAATATCTATTAAGATTATAGTCCACATCTGCTATACTAATGGTAAAAAGAAATTATTCTTGCAATTTAAAATTTTTACTATATTTCTAATATAATATTTTAAAATAAAATATCAAGATTTATTCTTGTATTATCTAAGTTTATCCTAGCAACCTCAATGAAATACTGATTTTAACTGTATCAGCCACCAAACACTCAAGCAAAATACTAGGTTCACTTGTGTAATATAATGTTGAAGCACCAAAATCAGTAGTAGAAAATCATGAGTAAATGGAAATGACTTCAAATTAAATTCCTAACATTTATTAGTTTACAACAACAGTAAAATCCTAAATCTTTTGAGACATGGTTCCCCCATGTATAAAATGGAGCTGCCTATCTAAACAAATTTAAGAACTAAGTTTTTCTTTGTTAATGTTAAATGCAAAGAAAAAATGCTTAATAAATATTAAGTTCTGTTTTTAAGATTTGATTGTTGCAATCAAGGAAGCTGTTGAAGATTTATTAAAAAATGACGTGTTCAGGCTGGTGATTTGCCAGTATTTATCCGAGAGCAGTACATACAATAACTAGCAGTGTAAGAAATTAGGGCAGTCCCACTCAATCCTATTAACTCTCTTTTATCAAGTAAAAAAATTTTTAAATCTTAATGTGATCAAACTGAATATTTGCACTGAGCATCAAGTTTAACATTCTTTAAACCACACAAAAGAACAATTGGGCTACTTAATGGATATTTACTGAAAAGAAAACAGTGAACTAACTGGATAACAAAATTATAAAGAGCAATAAAAAGGGAAATTAGTCTGTGAAAATAGCATGGTGATTCCATAACAAATGATTAAAAAAAAAAACCTTCAAACAGCAGAATACAAAGTCTATCTTTCTTTCTTTCTTACTAAACAAGCAAAAAATTGCAGACGATATCCTTTTAAATGTGTACCAAAAGAAAACATAACCAGCGATTTCTTTGGGGAATTTTTACATTGAATTCTACAAACACTAGACCTACGCAGAGCTCTTGATTAACTCTGGTGGACAAACATCTATTCTGAAAATTAAGAGCAATTCAAAGCAATGAAAGACTGTTCCCTGCTTTCCAGTTTAAGAGACACAAAATTTTCAATAGAAAAGTAACAGTATGTTATATGGACCTGAGTATTGTGGAAAATTTTCAACTACAAATCTAATCCTTATCATAATGGTTACATCTTGGTTAATATATTTTACAAATACCTATCCAAACACATTAAAAGAATCATTCATGCTCTCCTAGAGCATAAACCTCAGAAGACTGAAACACTTTTCTATCTAAAGTTATCCAGCATAAAAGTCAAAATAAAAACACTACCACAAAATGAATTTTTAAAGTTTCAGAAAGAAAAAGCCCTTAAAAGTAAGGTGAATGGAAGCATGAAGTCATCATCCTCTTATCAGTCATTGAAAACTAGAAGGCTTTTTATTTAACAGAGAAATAAAACTCTATTGTATTGACAAATTTTCAGTACTAAGGCTCTGACACATCCTAATTAGTGGCAGTCTCTGACTTACAAATATTAAAGTTCAAATTAAAAATAAGGTAGCTTTGTGTGACATGTGTGGTTTACAGACCAAATTCACAGTAAACTACCACTAAGACACAGTAAAGAACATCCACGTTCTTTCTAGTAACAATGTTCTCAGGCAGGCTACCTGCTGGCCTTTTGAAGTCAGATCGAGAGTTTTTGTCATGAGTCACCATATAGTGATTATCTGGTGAGAAAATTCATTTATCTAGAGGTAGGAAAGAATGCTGGACAAATAAATAGTTGCTCTCTCCAACTCTTCACCAGAGCAGTGCCTATCTGATTTACAGGTTTACTTAACTCAGAAGCTTTAGTTTAAAAGTATTTTCAGATTTTAAAAGTTTCAGAAACCCTAGACTAGAAAACTATTGTCATCTTGTCCTTGAAAAGATTTTGTCATTTGAGTGAGTATGGTATAACTACCTCAAGAAAGAAAGTTATACTTTCTGTACAGGTTTATAAGGAAATTTACTTTCAGACACTTGGATAGTTTATGTAATTAATCCACTGGCCCTCACTATTCAAGTCAAAATTGCACACTATTAACTAACCAAGGTAGTTTTTCTTTTGTACTGAGAAAAAAAGAATGCCTTTTTAAAATTTCCCACTAACAAGCTAATGGCCAATGTCTATAGGCAGGCTGTTAGATTCAATTTGAAAACTCCTTTCAAGTATTTTTAATGGTTAATACTTGACTATGTCGATCTAGACATAGCTTTTCTATTTTTGACATAACTTAATCTTTGTAAAAAAAAAAAAAAAAAAGAAACCAAATAAAAAGCAATAATGACCTACTCAAAGTTACAGGGTTGACTCTCTTGATGACCAATCTTTACCTTCTTAAGCACTGTCACTGATGTTTACTAAGTCGTGTCCAACTCTTTTGCAACCCCATGCACTGTAGCCCACCAGGCTCCTCTGTCCATGGGATTTCCCAGGCAAGAATACTGGAGTGGGTTGCCATTTCCTTCCTTCTCCAGATCTTCCCGACCCACGGATTCAACCATGTCTCTAGCATTGGCGGGCAGGTTCTTTACCACTGAGCCACGAGGGAAGCCCTTCTTAAGCATTAGTGCTACTTGTAATAACCTGCAATGTAATTTCTCCTCGTGCTTTTAAGATTATCCTATACACTTTCAAGGAAATGTTTAGAATAAGTATCTCTACAGAAATTAACAACAATGTATAATCTTTAAGTTGGACAACTGTGCTGAAATGAAGCTATCTCTACAATTAAGTTTTGAGACGTTTTAAGTCATTCAAACACAACATGATCCTTTTAATGGAGTTTTAATAACATGAAGTGGCCTTCTGCAAAAATAAAAAAAATTTTTTTTAAAGCTCTATAAGGAATCTAGTCAACTGAAAGAGTCTTAGTAATTCTGGATTTAAACTAAATTTTGTAACTTTTCACAAAACTGTTGCACTCATGAATTAATAAAAAGTATATTTTAAAAAATATTTTACACTTCCAAGTTACTATATGCTGTCAGGAAAATTCCTGCTGGCCTCATCTTCAAAATACATTCAGAAATCATTGCTTTTCACTACCTTTATTGCTATAAATCTGATCTCATTCCATTCTCATCTCTGGCTCTTCATTCCTCCAAAGGTTTCTGAACTAATTTCTCTGCTTCCACTCCTGCTCCTCTTCCTCAGTCTGTTCACAGAGCAGCCAGACTATTTCTTTTAAAACATACGTAAGACCGTCCCTTTCTTGAGGTTAAAACTCTCCCGTGTCTCCAAAAAAGTAAAAGCGAAGTCTTTTCAATGGCTTACTACAAGATCTACCTTCTCTAACCATATCTTACTCTCTGACCTATTCCCATTTTATTCTCCCCATTCCTCATTCTATTCCAGTCACAGTGAAGAATCCTGAACAAGCTAAACATGTTCCTACCTTTGCCCTTACTTTCCCTAACAATCTCCAAATTCTCCTTTGCTTATCCTAATTTACAACTTCTTTATTATTTGTCATTAACTCTACCCCTCTCCCCTCCCCATTCTAGGTTTAAAAAGATGTACAAATGCACAAATCTGTTCATTCCATCATCATATTCCAAGAGCCCCAAATAGTCCTTCCCACATAGTAGCTATTCAACAAATGTATGAAGCCTAATAAATACTACAATCAAATGTTCTTAATTCCCTGGTTAAAAAAAGTAAAAAGTAAAGCATGTTAGGTTTACTAAATAAGTGCTGCTGCTGCTGCTGCTAAGTCGCTCAGTCGTGTCCGACTCTGTGCGACCCCAGAGATGGCAACCCACCAGGCTCCCCCGTCCCTGGGATTCTCTAGGCAATAACACTGGAGTGGGTTGCCATTTATTAATCTAAAAGACATCATAAAGCTATTTATGGAGGAAATACACATATATTCAAGGTTCCAAAATTTTTGTCAAAAATTAAGCTATCAGAATAAAGACTAACTATGGTCTATAATAATGTACAGGTATACCTTGGAGATATTGCATGTTTGGTTGCAGACACCACAAAAAAGCAAATACACAATAAAGTGAGTCACACAAATTTTTTGGTTTCTCAATGCATATGAAAGTTTACACTATACTGTAGTTTATTAACTGTGCTTCCATTATGTCTATATGTACATACCTTAAAAAATAACACTTGGAAAAATGGCATCTATACACTTGATCTACACAAGGTTGCCAAAAACTATCAATGTGCAAACCCTCGGGATCTGCAAAGCACAATAAAACAAAGTATGCCTGTATTCAGTCAGAATAATCCCCTAATTTTTATTTTTTACACTTAATATTTTTTAAAATCACAATCATTTACTACAGAAAAGTACACTTCAAAGATCTAATTACACAGAAGCAGCTTTGTAATTACATTCTTTTTGTTTTTAATTAAAAAAATATTTATTTTTGGCTGTGCTGAGTCTTTGATGCTTCACAGGTTTTTCTCTAGTCACAGATAGTGGGGGCAATACTCCAATTTTTGTGTGCAGGCTTCCTGTTACAGTGGCTTCTTTTATTGCGGAGCACAGGCTCTAAGGCACACAGGGTTTTAGTAGTTACAGCTCCTGGGCTCTAGAACACAGGTTTAATAGCAGTGGCATACGGGCTTAGTTGCTCTGCACCATGTGGGATCTTCCCAGACCAGGGAGGATTCTTTACCACTGAGTCACCAGGGAAGCCCTGCTCCATCTTTTTTAGGTCAAATAAAGAAAACATCCCTTAAATAAACAAATATTCAAGACAGAAGACAGATTCAAGCCCAAAGATGATCATATATTCCACAATCTTAGATAAACTTACCTAGAAAAGTTTGAGAGTAAAAATATCAACTGTATACTAAAAGATGAATATGGCATAATATTACCTTAATAATATACTTAAGTATATCTCAATACAAACTTACGCTATAAAAATTAGAAGAGGAAATGAAAAAGCCATTTTAACATATAAAAGAGTTAAGTAAACAATGTTAATGCCAATCATATTCCGTATTTTCTTTGACTAAGGTTTGTACCACATAAGCATACAACCTTAAGGTTGAAAGGAATGCTAAAGTCATATTCCCATAAATTAGTCTTCATGAAAGCATATCTTGGCAGGATCCAGGATAGAGCGTTAGGATGATTTTTTATTTTTTAATCATATTCCCAGCACTCAGATCAGCGCCTGATATACATGGGAGATCAAGTATTTGATGACTAAATGAATCAATCTTCAAACTCAGATCCTGGAAAATCTTGAAGTCACATTCATAGTCACAATTAACAAAAATCACATACTATTATGGATCCATAAGGTATAGCACTGCAGAATATTCTTTTTTTTTTTTTCCAGAATATTCTAATATAGAAAGTCCAGTTCTTCCCCCAAGACCTTTAGTCTGCTCATTAACAGAAATAATGAGTTTATAAACATTAAGCCTGAAGGGTACTTCCAGAAGGGTCTCAGTATGCAGCAGTCAGGGATCTTTCCAAACTCTACTCAGCAAAGGTAATTCTGCTTTTTACCCATTTTTATCTTTTGATATTTCAAGTATTTATTGTTTGAAAAAGTTTCACTGCAGAACATAATGGTGTAAACTATTTCCAAACAGATTTACTGCCAATACTATTTTTAATCCACACTTTCCTCTAACAACATGTCGTCTCTGAGGACATGGTATCAAAGTTATTCTCAGCCCTTCCTAGTCCATTTCTTTATTCTGTGGTGAAAACAGAAGAATCAAGGGTCACCTCATTTACATCAACCTGTGTAAACAACCCATTAAATATATACTGTGCTTAGCTACTATTTGCTTCGCTTTATGGCAGAAATTTAGATAGGGTGGTCAGAGAGGGTGGTCTGACTAAGCCAGGGAGCTATGAATATACTCCCTTCCAGGGTCCAAGTTCTTTCTTCTCACTTTGGAGAATGGAGACATGGGGAGAAGGGCATAATTTGCCATTCGTTATTGTAATACTACACAGGAGGGAAAACAAACTACAATTTTCTTACTTATGGGAACATTAAGTGGTCAAATAAAAATCTCAAAAAAAGGGTATAGACTAAAAAGGAGGTATGCTTTTTTTTAAAAAAGGCTGAAAACCACTGCCCACTCTTTAACAAGTACTACAGATGAGAAGACATAGGCAATGTGATACACTATAAAACTGATAAATGTAATAAGAACTCAAAGAAATGAAAGATCAGTACAAATTAGAATACTTCGTAATTTGGGCTTTGAAACTTTTTCTGTGAAAGGTCAAACAATAAATACTACAAGCCACAGACAATATTTACACAAATGATCATTATAGACAATGACATTAGAATTCCATGTCATTTTCACATATTACAAAATATTATTCAAAATTGTTTCCCCAACCATTTCAAAATGTAAAAAGCCATTAAACAAAATAAGCAGTAGACTGGACTGTGCTCACAGACTATAATCTGCAGACTCCTGCAATAGATTTAAGGATTTGAGTAAACTCTGAAAAAGAGACTGGATTTGGATTTTAAAAAGTTCTTCCTGGTATGTGATTACTGTGGAGTGGCTGAGTACAGTTGCCATGTTAGAAAGTAGAAACTTACTTATTTCTGAAGATATGTCTATGGAAGGTCTTCAAGGGCAAATACAAGTTAGACCTTGTAGTGAGCAATAAGAAACCATTCTAAATTAGAAGTGAAATACAAAATTGGATTTGGAGGGGCACAGTGCCTAAGAGATGGGCAAACACTAGAGGCTTGAAAGCACCTGAACTATCACAGAACTGAAAAGAGCCATTCAAGACAAAGACTTTGGTGACTGGCTACTAGATAAAAGAAATAAAAGACAAATGAGTCAAGTTTCTTAAAGAAAAACTAATCAGTCTCAGCAACAGATGGTGCTAACACTTGAGTTTCAGGTGACAGTATTACCAAGACAAGTGAAAACACAGAAATGAAATGAGGTAAAGTCAAGATTAGTAACATCAACTTCAAGATCACAAACTTGAGAAAATAATTTAAGAGACCATGTGATGTGATACCCTTTGTAACAAGTATTCCAAGAGTTATAAACTTAGATAGTAAAGTAGAAATCTGGATCTTTGTCTCTCCTTCCCTTTAACAGTCAACCAAAACAAAAATAAAGAAGAAAATGAAGAGAGATATTATCTTGGTTCTAAAAAGGCAAGTATAGAAAGAAATATAAAATGCTGGATCACAATACTAAATAGGAAGAAAATGAACAAACTGTATACCCTATTAGAAGGCAAAGAATCAGTTTTCCAAGGCTGTTTGACAATGCCAAATATAGTTAACAAAGATAGGAATGTAGAGATAATTTATTTCCCCATTACTCCTTCTATTAACCTTGTGTTAATATTTTCCCCCAAATCCTTCAATTTGGCTTACAATGTACAAACTGAGTTTGTACATTTTTACCTTATATTCCTCCCCCACTCTCTCCGTTAATTTATCCACACCTCCTTATGCTTTGGGTCTACAGTGTCTTTTTTTCTCACTTATCCCAATCCTGCAACTTCAAAAGGATATCTCCTTTATTTAAATTTCTTTACACCAATTTTTACATCAATATCTACTACTTTGTATATGGCTCTTCTACTGTGTTAAACTGGCATTTATTCCTAAATCGTCAAGCACCAAAGCTTCGCACCAAAGCTGTAAGCTCTTTTAAGGGAGCAACATTTCCTTGTTTCACTCTAATGCCTGCTGCTGCTGCTAAGTCGCTTCAGTCGTGTCCGACTCTGTGAGACCCCATGGACTGCAGCCTCCCAGGCTCTTCCGTCCATGGGATTTTCCAGGCAAGAGTACTGGAGTGGGGTGCCATCGCCTTCTCCACCCTAATGCCTAGGTGCGCAATAAAATATTGGTCAGGGATAATAGAATATACTAAGTCTAACATGAAGCTAGAAAAATGAAAACTTCGTGATGAAAAGCTTGAAAATCTAACCAAAGGGAACCATACTAGTCATTATGTTAACCCCAAAATTACAGTTATGCATAACTTTTCCCCAATAGTTCTAAGGAGTAAAATACAGACATGATCAAATATTAACAACCTATTTTATCTGACTGCAAATCTAAGGAATTGTGGACAATCTCCAAAATACAGAGAAAACAAAACAAAAACCTTTTTTGTCTCTCTTACTTTCAAAGTTCTACTTGCAGTCAAAACATTCAAATTCAAATGCTTCTTCTGTAAAGGTTTCCCAAAGAGGCCCTGATAGAAAACAGTGGTTCTCTTTTCCACATTTCTTAGTACTTGTAACCATCAATATTTATTACTGTAAAGTTACTACCGCTTCAACTATAGCTTGAGCTACATATTTCTAACTTATCTTGGTACCCCTAAGGCCAGGCACGTAAGTGCTGAATGAAAGTAATCTTAATTAATGAATACAAACTGGACGCTTTCAAACAAATTTTAATACAGATGATTTTTTTTTCAAAGTAATTCTTGTATTTAGGAAGAATACTTTTAATAGACAAAAATAAAAGCTGCCCTGGTTTCTAAGGGTGAGATATCAGAGGAAGTCTCAAGGCATCCAGCAAAAATCCATAAGGGATCCAAGGAACAGAATTTGAAAACCAATTAAAGTTCATACCTAAAATACAGGAACAGAATTTGAAAACCAATTAAAGTTCATACCTAAAATTCTAAGCAGTGAACTAATATTTTTCTTTGTTTTCCTAGTTTGAGAAAATTATCAACAACCTTCACTTAAACAAATAGGAGCTTGATTACTCAAGTCACCAAATAATGGAACACTTTACAAACTTTCTTCACAGTTCTTTGCAAAACCAAACTCCCATGGTGTACCCCAAACATCCTTTAGGAACACAAATGTTACTAAAACAGAACACTATACAACACTTCTTGAGCCAACTATATTATCTGCATACCTTCTGGGTATGCAAAGAAAAAAATCAGTCCAAATAAATTTCAAAAATAATATTTATGGAAACTTAAGTTGTGACAGAACATTCTGCAGCTACCAAGAAAATCCCAATTATGCCATTTCATGTTTAAGAACTGAATACTAAAAGCAACACTTGTGTTAAGTACCATTAATGATGAAAAAGTAAAAGTTTAGTACAGTCTTCTTGAGAAATAACTTTTTCCTCAATGTATAAGTGAGTTACAAAATATTATTCTAAGCTGTACCACAATATCAATTCCAAAAAAAGAATGCAAATACAATATTTTATTCCTTAAAAAATCTTAACTCTCAAGGTCGAAATAATTTTCTCCAAAAGAGTTTAAGTGTATAGATTAAATCAGCTTTTCAAACAGAAAGAGAGAGGGGTGGGGTCCTGGTTTCAAAACATTTAGGTTAAGTACCATGTGACAGAATTAAGACATTACTTTTGCAATACAATGTCTAAAGTGCTAAAGTAATTTAAATGTGGGAGAGGAGTGCTAAAGAACTGATGAAGATATCAGAATTCTGTGACAATTCTTTCTGGGATATCCAAGTGTAACACACCCCATTCCCCAATGCTCTTGTAATTAATATACAAAGAATGGTAAAATACATGCTTAAGTGGGTTAAAAAAAATGCAGCCTACACATGACAACCAAATCGATTGTTATCTAGTCACCTGAACTGCTCTAATTTCTGCTTTAAGTCAATTAGATCAGTAGTGCTATTTCTTGAAAGTTAAATGCACAGATATACCCAGATTTTCAATCATGTATGTTTAATCACATGCTCCAAGGCCTATGCAAGTTTTTGGTAGTCTGCATTTACCAGTGTCTTCCTCTGATCGACCATATACAAGAAACGTGGGTCAATTTCAAACAACAAATAGATGAAAGAGCCAAAAATGAAAAAGCAATTTAAAATGGAAGCGAAATCTTAATCTGAAAACTGCCTAGTAGGTTACCGGTATGGTCAGTATGTCTATTTAAGAATACTAAATAAGCGTACAGTTTCATCACATTAAAGTCGAATAAACCGGAATTGACAGTACTGCCAAACACATTTTATTAACATATTTTACTCAACCAAATACTTTTCTGAAGCGTTGAATCCAGATCAAATTTTTGTTAAAAGAACCATCTTGAGTGGAGATTTAAGAAACAGTCCCTGAAATGAATAAGAATATCAATGGAAATAAACACTTATTAATATATTCAAAATGAATACTGGTTTTGGAATTTAAGTGGAGTCGGCAAACCCCGCCCTCCCAACACCTGTAGAAGACTGCGTAAGAAAAGATCAGTAAACATAGCGACGCATTTCACTGTTTCATACCTGAACACTTTTTAAAAAATGATGTCGTCTCCTACCAATTACAAATGCAAAAGCAAATACCGATGGGAATTTAAACTTAAAAACGCGCGTACACACCATCTGTATGCCTCTTTTGGTCTATACTTAAAACATTCGAATTCCATATATTAAACATGGGCCCAAACCGGATTTCTATCATATTGTAAAAGCATAACCATCTTCCTTACAACTTTCTCGGAATTTTACTAAACGTCCTGATAGTTTGCCTAGACTTCCGAGCACCTTTCAGCCTCAGCTACACCCTGAGCCTCCACCTCACTTGCATTTCTAATAACGCTGGAGAGGGAGGGTGAGAGGGAGCGAGTGTATTTATGTGTGGATAAGTGCGCGCGCGCTCCCGCGCAGTTCCCCACCCCCACCCCGATACTTTTCTTTAGTGGAAACAGAGGGAAAATCTAGAGGTTATTCTAGCGAAAACTCAATTTCAAAGCCTCAACCCAGCCGCAGCCAACCCTTAGGACTCTTGTGTTTCGGTTGCGCAGTGCAACTTCTCACATCCTACCCCGAGCTTTAGGAGCAGTCAAGAAATTGGTGAACAGAACCCAGGGTCCGGGGGGAGCTAGGGGGAAAAAGTGAAAGGGCCGATCCCCCAGAAAGGCGCTCAAGTTTGCAATGAAGACTGTGTCTCCGCGAATATGCGCCCACCCCACCTCTCCCCTTCCAGGTGGAACTCGTTAACAGCAGCCGCCCGGCTAATAGACACCGCCACCTTCCTCCCCCACGCACCACCCGAGACCAGGGCAAGTGAGGGCGGCGGGCTGGAGAGGACTCCGGCCACCACCAGGCCTCCGCCGACCCCTGCCCCATCACCTGTGGGGAAAGCGCCCCCTCCCCCGGCCTCTCTGCCCTTCACGCCGCCCGTCTCCCCCCCACGGCAGCCGCTCCCCGCCCCGGCCTGCGAGGACAGAGCGCGGCGCCGGGCTCCCCTCCGCGGCGGCGGGGCCCCAGCCCCTTGAACTGGTTACAACCGGCGGCGGCGACCGAGCGGGGCAGTGGGCGGCGGGAGGGTCCCCGGCGGGGAGGGGGCGAACGGGCAGGCCCAGAGGAGCGGGGAGTCGCAAGGTCCTACCTAACACCGTCGGTCTCCTCCGTCTCCTCCTCAACGGCAGCGGCCCCGGTGGTGGCGGCGGCAGCGACATTCCTGGGGAGCGCTCCCGCCGCCGCCGCCTCCTCCTCCACTCTCTGCTCGCCTCTCTTCCCTGGCGCGCTCACCGAGCGCCGCGTCCCTTCAGCCACCTCCCCCCGCCCGCCCCAACACACACGCCCCGAAACCTCAAGCCCTACGGCTCCCGTGGCCGGGTAACCCACCCTCCCTCCCTCCCCGCCACCAGCGGCGGCCCCGTCCCTCCCCCCTTCCCCGGCGCCCGCCGCCGCGCCGGGTTCAGTAATGGCGGCCACTCGGGCTCCCTCGCGCTGACGGATCTCTCCCTCTCTCCCGAACTTTACCTCAGCATCTCTCCCGGCGCGCACCGCCGGAACGCACACGCGCGCGCGCGCTGCCACACACCCGGCCGGGGGCGGAGCGGCGGCGCAACCTCGACGGGGCGCGCGCGCGCGCACCCGCACCGCCCTCCCCACAATCCCCCGCCCCCGCCGCCCTCACCTCCCGACGCCTCCCGCGCCGCGCGCCCGGCTGGGCCCCGCCCCTGCCCTCGTCTCCCGGGAGCCTGGGAAGGCGCGAGCGCCGGAGCCAGAGGGAGGGAGCGAGTGCGCGGGGCCGCGTTCTCGCTCGCGTCCCGGCTCCCCCATTGGCTTCTGCCCCTCCCCCTTCTTCCTCCGCCTCTCCCATCCATTGGTTCCCTCTCCTACTCCATTCCTTCTCACCTTTTCCCTTTTACCCATTGGCGTGAATATTTTTCCTTTGCTTTCCCCCTTTCGCCGTATTCTGCTCCTCCTCCGTCCCATCCTCCACGCTTTAGAAGCTGCCGACCATGCAGCTCTGAGCACTGTCGTCTCCGACCTTCCCTGCTTTCTCCCTTTCCTTCTGTTCCGGTTTCTGGCCGTAACAGAGAGCAAACCACAGTACTGCAAAGGGACCTGATATTATGTTAGCCGTTACAAACATCGCATGGGCACTGAATGATTCTCGATAAATCAGCTTACGCTTTCTGAGTATTAAAGAATTCAAGAGAGGAAAATATATGCACCACGCTCGTTCTCAGGGACATGCTCCCGCGTGTGCAGCCAGTTTCCTGCCTGGGATCTCTGGCCAACTAGACGGAACCCGCCCGGGACCTGGTGCCGTACTCACCCAGAAAGCAAAACTCCATGGGAGCAAGAAGATTCCGTTTCTCCGTCGACACCGCACAGGGACGGAGGCAGGCCCTCGGTTTAATCCATTCTTAAGGAAATTGAGCGAGATGCCGAGACATGGGGCGGACTGAATTCAGGTGGCCCAGAAGACCCCTGCTCACACTACTACTGAGCAAACCTTTAGGAACCATCGGTCACCTGGCTTTTATTATACTGTCTCAAATATAGTCAATATTTTTGGAGACGTAGAAATTTCACAAGTTTGGAGGTACCCTGGGCTTTTGGCGTATTTCTCATCTGAGCATTGGCATTGAGTCGTGGTTAAAGGGCGGTGGAAAAATGTCTTTTCTTTCATCACTGAAGAAACTGAGGTCTTGTGACTTTCCCAAGGTCATCAGAATCTGTCTTACACGTAGTTCTTAAAATAGCTGCCGGCAGATGAAAGAATGAATGAGCAAAAACATAAATCTACCCCAATTTGTTATGTTTAAAAGAAAGAAGTAACTTGGGGGCCAATTTCTTTTGGGGAATAGATTTATTTCCTGCATTGAAAACGGCTCATCATCAGTAAACATATAAAAAAGGCTTTTAAATTTAAAGTATTCTTTACTTCTTATGTTACATAAGGTACTTTAGTTAGCCAAGGTTGCTTTTTAGTGTTATAATGATGCAGCTGCTTCCAACCAGAAGTACGTTTAGGGTCTGTCAGTAAAGAAAAACAAAACTGCCTTTTGGTAAAAATCTGTTAGAAAATATTTGTCAGTAAATCTGCCACAAAATTTCAGCAGAAGTCCTGTTTCTTTCTTCCACACCCCTGCCCTTCTACTCCATATTTCTCTAAGGTAAACTTAATAGACAAAAGCAGAATAGATGTTTAATTTCTCTATGTCTCTTGCTCCCTAATTTTAAAAAGGCATGACTAAAATTACTTCCTCCAGCCACTCCCTTGCATCTGAATGGTACCAAATAGGTTAAGTGAGGTACCTAGGTACTTATTTCTTTCAGTTATAAACCCTAGGCAAGGAAAAAGGACACTACAGAAAACTTGCAAAAAAAGAAAATATACAAAAAAGGAAGAAAAAGAGGAGAGGAGGAAATTTTGGAGAGTGGACCCATCAAAATGCGGTACTAATGCCTTAATACACACATCACTTGTACAGGTTGGAAAGTCCATGCATTTAAATGCGTTTTTTGACCTTTGTATTAAAAGTTCCTAAAAGTACAAGAAGCCAATTCAAAGCTAGAATTTTGATGTTGAAGTATTAAGTACTATAATAGGGTGTCCACCCTAATATAAAAATTATTTCCTAAATAATCAGAAATTTAATAACCATGGCATGTATCAGTACAAACCAAAGTCAAATCAGAGCTTTTAAAGGTGTTAACATTCTTTACATATTACTGTTTTCTTCAAAACAGGACATCATACTGAAGAATCAGGACATAACACTGGAGACAAAAAAAGACTTTTCAAATTTATATTTTTCATAATATAGACACAAGAAAATGAAGCAGGGCAGGGAGAGGGGGAAGCCATGGTTTTCAAATGATAATTGTCATAACTGACATTGTTTTTACTCTTTAGTCCTCCTATATCATCCATCTTGAATTAAGGAGTCTGAACTTTACAACTTTGCTCCTTATTAATACTAATACACTGGTGAGCTGCTTACCAGTACAAATAACTAACAAATTTTTATATCATTTTAATTTTTGTATCTGCTCCTCTCGAAAAAGAAAGCCTACAGTTTTCTGCATAAATAAAAATCTGAAAATGGAAAAAGGGAGTCAAAGTTCTATGGTTAAAAATGCTTAGATATATCAATTAAAGGCTATAAAGAGCAGAAAATAAAACTCAAGGATAATATGGCATATTTTAAAATTGATCAGGAACCATGCCTTCAGGGAAACAGCTTTAAACACCAACCCTCCCCACCCAAAACAAAACAAAAAAAACTTTGAGAAAATAAGCAACTTATCATTTTACATACACACAGAAACACTCTGGAGAGATAGAGTAAATATCACCAGTCCCTCTCGGATCAACTACTCTTCTTATCTAAAAAGGAAAAAATTTAAGCACTTGTTCTCCACTGGATAATTAAAATCACCCAAAGCTTTGTTCTTCATTTACTTTGAAAAAATTAGCAGAGTAAGATTTCAGTCAGGCATTTTAGGTTTTTAATTTAAATATCCTCCACAAATTTCTATTTCTTTAACACATCCTAACAAAGTATTCATATGCACAGTCTTTTTAGGATCAAAAGAGATGATAGCCATAAAAAATGTTATCAACATTCCAGCTTTTACCATCAGCAGTAACACTACATATAATATTCAGATGTTTGATGTGATTTGGTTTCAAAAGAACTTACCCTATAGAAGTGGGTACACCCCCTGCTGGAAATCTCTGATTATAACTACTTTGGCTTTTGTACCCTGAACCAAAAATACAGGAAAAGCCATAAAGGGCCTTTCCATTCATGACAAAATTAACCCATACTTTTTGCCTGTCTGACATTAAGACAGGCTTTTGGAAAACATACTATCTCAGAATATCACCCTGATTACAGGAAAAATACATGAAAAAGTTGGAGAATAACAGAGGCAAATAACAATAACAGAAAGGTTATTTCATGTCTAATTTCCCACAGAATTTCACGACTTGTTTCCATACCCCACCTAACCCCTACCTCCTCCCTCAACCTTTCTCTTTCTCCATATCCCGTATACTTAGAGCTATTGGGAGGAGAGAAAGCAGGGTATTATGGGGTGTTACTCGCATGAGCAGGCAATACCAATAACCAATAACCACAGTATAACCACAGTGGCCATTTGCTGAGTTAAGGTGCTGAAAAGCTTTCTCCAAATTTGTTTTATGGCTACCAATGATATTTTCAGCATGAAGAAAAGGTGTTAATTATGTTTTGGCTATTACAGTAGAAAATATTTTGACAAGAGTTAAGGTAATTGTGAGCATGGGACTGGAACAGTAGGAAAGAAATGCAATGACCTTATTGGCATTTTGTCCCACAAAACCTTGTTCTGTTAATTTTTCAGAATTGTATTTTCAGACTGAAATCCCAAAGATGGTATCAGAGTCTAACTTCAAAATGTTACATTCATGCTGCTCTGGTCCTCGGACATAACTGAAAGAGTAAAATTAAAATTATGTTTTTGAATAATTAGTATTTTATAAAGTTATTTGTAATGCAGACTCCTTTTAAAGGAATAACAATTCATTCAGGTCCCACCAGCACAAATACTTTAATTAGTCAAAAATCTTCAAGTTATTTCCTCTCACAAAAGGAGGTATTGTTGAGCCATCTGGACCCTCCATTGAGTTTTTATGAAAGATCACAGCTTGAATTTAATCAACCCCAATAAGTTTAACCCCATAAAGCTAAAAACTAACTGCAAAGGTTCCTAAGAATTCTCTTTGAGATTGTTACCACTGTAATTTTAAATCATTACAGTGGGAAACAGGAACCTGTATTGCTTGACTATTTAACTATACACATAATTTTTGTGAATATCTGTATTCCCACTCTCTAGATTGTAAGCCCCTCAAGGTAGGCATCACAGATGAATGTTTGGCCCTGTTCAATAACTAGAATTTGATTAGTAGAAAGTTCAGTAAACATTTGGTAATAATAATATGAAACACTCTAGGTTTTATGGATTTCTATGGATTTATTACTAACAGAAGACTTTGGATTTATTTTGAAATACCAGCTGAGATAATCACTTCGGAAAATACAAATCATTTAGACAAATTGCTGAATTAGCTTGTGAAAGTTGAGTTAGATGTCCTTCCCCAAGTACCACCTATATTTCTCCATATTACATCTCCCTGGTAGGTAATTGTGAGTTACCAGTGACAAGTAACCATGGGTCTAAAGTGTCAAGGAATATTCTAAAGAACTGGTGCAACTAACAGTTTCTGAAATCAATAATAAGGCGTCTAATCTCTTCACAATTAAGGCTTTGTTATTTCCACCTATTATTATAAATTGCAGTAGATGATGAATGTCTTGCCAATCCATGCTTCAGCATTTTCTTCAAAAAGCGTCACAAATAACAATGTGATTTTTTTTTCTGATGAATGCACTGGTTCTTTCAAGCATACCTATTACATAGTGAAGAATAATAACACTCATCTTTCCCCAAATAGGCTTCCCATCTCTCTTCAGCACAGCCCAGCACAGGGCTCTGGCATATACTGCATTTATTTCTAGCTTTGGTTCTCTTAGGTGTAGACATTAAACAACTCTTCTATTCTTTCCCCCCGAAGTATTTACATTAAAAATTCTGAGATTTTACAAACATGATAACAAAGTAAAAATGACAAAAGTTCATAAAAGCTCTGTGTCCTATAAATCAGATTCTTTAAAATTAAATAAAGTGGATTTAATTAAAAATAGATTAAATTAAAAATAAATTTTAAATATTTTAAAAGTATATATTTATGGAGGTAGACAGATATTCATATTTTCTGTGAAAAAAATTAGACTACAAAGCAATGAAGGAAGTACAATTCTATTTTTATAAAAAGAAAATGTTTTGAAAACAAGATGACAGTATTATTAACTAACATGTTACTAGAGATTTAATCGAAATTTCCAGAAGAAATATCAACAACCTCAGATATACAGATGATACCACTCTAATGAGAGAAAGTGAAGAGGAACTAAAGAGCCACTTGATGAAGGTGAAAGAGGAGAGTGAAAAATCTGGCTTAAAATTCAGCATTCAAAAAACTAAGATCTGGTCCCATCACTTCATGGCAGATAGATGAGGAAAAAATGGAAATGGTTGCAGATTTTATTTTCTTGGGCTCCAAAATCACTGCACACAGTGACTGCAGAAATGAAATTCAAACATGCTTGCTTCTTGAAAGAAAAACCATGACAAACCTAGACATTGTATTAAAATGCAGAGATGTCACTCCGCCAACAAAAGTCTGTATAGTCAAAGCTATGGTTTTTCCAGTAGTCATGTACAGATGTGAAAGTTGGACCATAAGGAAAGCTGAGCACTGAAGAATTGATGCTTTTGAACTGTGGTGCTGCAGAAGACTCTTAAGAGTCCCTTGGACAGCAAGGAGATCAAACCAGTCAATCCTAAAGGGAATTAACCCTGAACATTCATTGGAAGAACTGAGGCTGATGCTGAAGCTGAAACTCCAATATTTTGGCCACCTGATGTGAAGAGCTGACTCACTGGAAAAGGCCCTGATGCTGGGAAAGAGTGAGGGCAGGAGGAGAAGCAGGGAAGACAGGGTGAGATGGTTGGATGGCATCACCAGCTAAATGGACACTAGTTTGAGGGGGAGCCTGGTGTGCTGCAGTCCAAGCCAGACATGACTTAGTGACTGAACAAGAGATTTCATATACATGGTGATATTATAGCAAGTGTTTACTTTATTTGCTTTTTCTGCAATTAAAATTTTTCCTAAATTTTTTGCAATAAAAATTGGAATTATACTGGTTGAAAATTGAAAAAGAAAGGCAATGTAAAAAGCAGAATAAGGTAAACTGTCTTGAAGCAATTGAACTGTCTCTATATACATCTACTAATTTCCTTTTTTATTCTTGCCTTTTCTTCTCTTCACTGTTTATCCCCTTACTCCTACTTTAGCTGTTTATTCCTTCTTCCTTTTTAGTTTTTGATTCTCCATCTTCTTGTCCTTCTCTCTTAATTTTCTCTTGGGCATTTTACAGGCCACCTTGGGTACTGTTTGTCTGCGGGAGCCTCTGATGTAATGGAATGAAATGGTCTAGGCAAACCTATTATTTCCACCACTAGATTGTATTGTCTTTGATGACTTTTTAAATGTTCTTACAGACCAAAGCAAATCAAGCAAAGAACATACGTTTTAATTGACTTATTTTAAATTATGTAAATCTGCCAATAGCATTGCCTCTACTGTTGATGATTTCATGGCACAGATTCTATTTTTAAGCTCTTTTTCCACACTAAAACTCTGCACAAAAATTTTCAGATATAGACAATAGATAGTTTGTCTAATATTGATAAAACTGAGCTGATCTTTCCACATGCTCTGGTATTTCCCTTTGTACTACAAGGTTTATGATAAAATGTGTTCCATTTGGAAGGTTTCCCATGTGGATTTGCTGATACTTAACTTCCCTGGTGGCTCAGTCAATAAAGAATTCACCTGCAATGCAGGAGACCTGGGCTTGATCCCTCGGCTGGGAAGATCCCTTGGAGGAAGGCATGGCAACCCATTCTGGTATTCTTGTGTGGAGACTCCCCAGTGACAGAGCCTGGCGGGCTGCAGTCCACGGGGTCGCAAAGAGTCAGACATGGCTAAGTGACTAAGCACACACAGCACCGCACACAGGTTACCTTTGACTTCCTATCACCCCAAAGCAACAAAGGGTTGCTTTTCTAAGTCAGAAATTTATCTTGTAGAACTCCTCCTTGGCTATATCGTCAGCACAGCACAATCAATTACCAATTTAAAGAAAGGTGAAGATGCTCTTACCACAATACAAAGGAATGCTGGAGCACAAATTAGTGTAGTAGAAAGACCACCAAACTGGGGATCAGGAGACTTGAATTTGTTATCTCAGGTTCTGCTTACTGTGTGACCTTCAGAAGTCAAGGAATATCTCTGAAGTTTCCGTGTCCCTAAATGGTCCCTTTGCCACTTTAACACTATGGAATTTGAATTTATTTTACAAGGTTAGCCCACAGACCAGGCTTCACTCCTTCCTGTTTCACACTTAATTTAACACCCACCCACACTCACCATCACACCCAGGACAAAGCTGTTACTCTTAGCTTCTCTGTAAGTTTTGTCTGAGGCCTGTACCTCATCCCTCCCTACAAAGGAAAAGGAAAAAAAAAAAATTCATCCTGATGAAACTAAATTAATTGCATTCCTCCAAAACCCATCTCTAAAATCTATTCCTAGAACAAGCCAGTCATATCCCTGTTATAAGGGCAGCTTCTCTGAACATTCTTTGACAAAAGATTGCTTTGTAGTTTCTAAGCTTACAGTCCTTTATACTCCCACAATTTATTCATCATTCTTCCCCCACCCCACCCCCTAATCAGCAATATAGCCCCCGGCATCCAGTAGCCAATTCTGGGTCTTCACAATCCTATTTATTAATAGTATCCAGGTGCTCATGGTCTCACCCAGGCCACTTACGGTCAGTCCTATTTCTACCATCACCCCAGACAACAACTAATCTTTCCATCTTTAAGGACTTGCCTATTCTGGACATTTAATATAAATGGAATAATACAATATGTGGTCTCATGTGTCTGGCTTCTTTGACTTACACTATTTTTGAGGTTCATTCGTATTTTCAGATGCATCAGGAATTGCTTCCTTTCCATTGCTGAGTAGTATTCTATTGGATGTATTTACCACATTTTGTTTATCTGTTCACCAGTTAGTTGACATTTGATTGTTTGCACTTTTTTAGCTACCATGGATAATGCTGCTATGAATACAAAAATGTTTGCATGTATATATGTTTTCATTTCTCTTGGGTAGATACTTACAGGTGAAAATTATGGGTCATATAGTAAATTTATTTTTAATATTATAAGAAAATGCCACATATTTTCCAAAGTGATTCTATCATTTTATATTTCAATCAGCAGTGTATGAGGGTTCTAGTTTCTCTACAATCCGGTCAATATTTCTTATTGTCTATCTTTTTATTATAGCTGTTCCAATGGGTAAGAAGTACTATCTTATAAGTACCTTGAATTCACATTTTCCTAATGACAAATTCTGTTGAACATCTATTTATGTGCTTTTTAGCCACTGGTATCTCTTCTCTGATAAGATTTCTATAAAAATCTTTTGCCTATTTTAAAATTGGGTTGTTAGTCTTATAATTCTGGGTCTCATTGGATCTTAAATTCTTCTATTGAAATTTGCTCTCCAAAAATCCTGAAGACTTTTTCTTAATGCAACAATGACTTTATTTTCATATTTCCCAATACTTCCTTGCATGTTTGTGATATTTTTTTCCAACTTGCATAATGTTGTAAAAGATAAAATATTGAGTAAAATATTTTCTCTTCCAGGGTATTCTTACAATCAGTTTATTTAACTGGCAATACATAGTTGTTTAGACTTTCTTTTCTTTTCCTCATTGTTTAAATGGGATGGCTTCATACCAGTTATCCTATTTGATTTTATTGTAGAAACAGTACACTCATTCTATCAGAAAATCTGAGTGAAGGACTGTTAAACAGTGAGCCACATGCTCCCTGATTCATGACAACTGGGATCTCTATCTCAATAGCACAAGCCTTGAGCAGAATTTTTGAGGGATTTCAACCAAAAGTGAGTTACTACAGCTAACCTTCTTCTCCTTGGTGCCTAATTCATTTTCAGTTAGTAAGAGTTTTTGAAAGTGAGTTAACTCTTTTAAGCCAAGGGAATACAATTTTAGAGCACTTCAAAGTGATCTTTTCATTTGATACCTCAAAATACTGCCATGCCTTTTAGGGTTTTGCAGTGGAAGGCAGCTTCTTGGCCTCAAAGAAATCATGTTCCACAGTGATTTAGGGATTAGAAAAAAAGAGAGGCTACTGAAGTTTGGATACTGTTTTCCGATTTACTATGTATACATCTGCAGAGTGGCCTGTAGGTTTGTGTTTCTGTGGTATGCATCCCAAGTGGCATAATAATTCTAATAAAAGAGCTCTGGCTTTGACAGCATTCTGTATGTTCACCTTGTATTGGAACAAGCTGCTGACAATTCTTTGACTTTACCTGAGGGTAAAACTCTTCACCCTCTCCAAACATCTCATCAGTTAACTTGTTGTAATTGGCTACCACAGCCCACCATTCTGATAAGTATTTTTAGCTAAATCATCACAATAATAGGTGTTTGTTAAGATATCTTCAGAAATCAGATGCCACTTTGTACACCTGCAGCTTACAAAGACGGCTTGCCTATTAAACTCTCCTAAAACATTGAGAATAAATACTCTTGTTGTTCAGTTGCCCAGTTATGTCTGACACTTTGCGACCCCATGGACTGCAGCACGCCATGTCTCTCTGTCCCTCATTATCTCCCAAAGTTTGCCCAAGTGCATGTCCACTGCATTGATAATACCATCATATAAATACTCTTTAAGTTGCTAAAATGAAATACTGTCTAAGTTGCTAAAATGAAATGTCCTCATTTGAAAATGGAAAGTCTTCATACAAAGTGGGACACTCTAGGAATGCTGACAATTGGAAATCTTAGTCTCCCTAGTCCTGTTACATTGGTCCAAATCTTATTTAGGTTTTTGCTTTTAGTTTAATCATGTTGAGAACGCTTGTTGTTTGAAAGTGATATTATTGAGTGTAAGCTGGTTATAGGGTAATTATTTTAAGTTTACTCTGTTTGAAAGTGATATATTGAGTGTAAGCTGGTTATAGGGTAATTATTTTAAGTTTACTCTGGATTATTTCACATATGAGATATACTCGGAGTTTGATGTATTTTAGAAATTCAGTATGATTCCAAATTTGTTCAAACATATGAACAAACATGTAAATACTTAAATAGCCTGGCAGAAAATAAATAAAAATATTAACAGTGGCTGTCTCTGGGTAATTTTCTAAAAAACACATTTATCATATATACTTTCTTGCATATTCATCTTATATACTTTTTATTTGTCCATATATTTTATTGGACTTTTTAGAAAGAGGATTTTTTTTTAACACTGCACATACTAATCATATCTTCTTGTTCACAACATTCCTTAAAATTATACTGTCTGGCAGATAGAATACAATCAACAAGAATTCTGAAACCTAAGTAGACCATCTCTTTGGAATATTTTTTTGATATACTCTCTCATTCAACAACTATCACTTTGTACCCACTATGTACCAAAGACTGTGCTCAAATCAAAAATACAAATGTGAAAGGCATGATTTCTGCTTGCAGTGAGCTCATTTTCATGTTCTAGGATTGGATATTAACTGAGAACTAGGTCCATAGATTACATGTTTTAGTGAAGAGCAAATAAGTCTTTCAATTTCTATTATTCTCTAATAGTTTCATTATCTATAATTTCTCCTTTTAAACATGCCAAGCATAGACAGATAAAATTTTCTGTAGAATGACGAGTTTGAATAGACAATAATTTCTCTTTAGTCTAACTAAACAACTAACTTGCTCAAATTACTTTTGTAATTAAGGTATTTTTCAGATTCTGATCGTTAGAGGTACTCTAACTCATTTTTTTCTCTTCTATTGTCAAAGTTGTAATCTCATGGTTTTGTGTTTTGCAATTTTTAGGTTAGTGCCATACCACTAAATGACAAAGAGGCCATTCCAAGACCAAATGAAGTCTTGTTTTAACTGGCATATAACTGTTTTTATTTGGGTTTCTGTGGAATTTGGAAGTCTGCAACTCATCCAAAATGAGGGCATTCCACAAATTCCATTTCGTAAAAGCCATCCCTCCTTCGTATACCGTTTCCATTTTCTTCAATGTAACTAAACTTTTAGCAGGACATTCCAAGAAAAGTGATAAAGGGATGTGTTTTAAGACAAGCAAAACAGAATTCTTACTCAGCAAGTCCTCTCGGTAATATTAATAGCAGTAGCAGCAAAGTAGTAGTAATAGTAGTACTACAGAAAAATAATAAACATAATTAAACACTTAACACTTTAAAATAAATTTTGAAAATCCAAAAATTAAAAATATAGTTTGTATGTTTTAGTTGATTCAACACAAATAATAGTCACAAATCTTTAGCAATGTGTGTTTATTTCTCAAATTGTCTATACAAAAACTAGGTTTTTCTGGATTGCCAAAATTGTAGCCTAAAAATCTTAGTTTTTCTTTTACATGCAAAAGTTTACTCGGACTCTGGGCACTTAAATGCAAAGAGAAACAGGAATAGATTATGCTACAATAATAGGAGGCCTTAAGGAAGACTGTGGTTATCTTCCCGTGTAAGATTACTCCTGTGGCATCTTGTTTCCTGAGAAATATAGAATATGGTAGCTCCCCATATACAAGGGATGGTCTGTTGATAACGAGTAAAACTCATTCAACTTAATGGGGATGAGGCGCATAAGTCAGGACAAACATGGAACCCAGAGAATGTAACAGAGGAGACTGAGAATGTGACAGAGGAGACTCCAAGAATGTTCTAACCGAAGGCACAGTTGGTTTGTGGAATTGTAATAGGGGTTGCGTTCCAGGTCCTCATTTCTCCTGGGAAAGCCTCAGCACGTTTTCCTGAAGCCTGGCTTTGTGCAGACTCACGACAGAGCGTTTCACTCTTAGTGATGTGCTCTTCACTCTTCTCCTCAACAGAGCACAATTTAATACAAGTACTTCTGAGTGTGCTAAAATTTATGGAAAATATACTCTGTAAGAGCTTTAAGTAACTTGGATTCTTTTGCTTGAGAAAAGGAAAACTATTTTTAAGCATATAAATGATGCAGTGGTGAGTGAACAAAAGGAAATGAGCTTATACAGCCATAAGGCTGAAAAGAAGGAAGACCTGACAGTGTTAGACATCTTAGGGTTTTTCGGACTTCTCTGATCTGCCTGCAGTGCAGGAGACCCCAGTTGGATTCCTGGGTCGGGAGGATCAGCTGGAGAAGGGATAGGCTACCCATTCCAGTATTCTTGGGCTTCCCTTGTGGCTCAGCTGGTCAAGAATCTGCCTGCAATGCGGAGACCTGGGTTCAATCCCTGGACTGGGAAGACCCCCTGGAGAAGGGAAAGGCTACCCACTCCAGTATTCTAGCCTGGAGAATTCCATGGACTACAGTTCATGGGGTTGCAAAGAGTTGGACAGGATGGAGCGACTTTCACTTTCTTTCACTGGAGATATTTGAAAACCAGAGTCATAAGTGCTGCTGGTAAGTCAGGATAAAGGACTAAGTGGATGTTCCTATGATGCTACTCAGGTAAAGTGAAAAATACCATTAAAATCAAATGTTCTATGTGTCTTAACATGCTTATAAAATAAGAAGGCTGCCTTTCACTTGGTGTGAATGCATGGTAAATAACGCTCCAGTGACACAGGCCACATACCAATATCAGCATCCGTAGCTGAACCCTGAGTCTCAGACTCATCTTTGCATCAGTATATCTGGGCGTCTGTTCTCCCAGATTATCATCATTATCATCGTCATCATCACAAATGAATAAATCATTATCCTTTCCTTCAAAATTTTAATAGGTAGGAAAAAGGACACTATGTCATGGTTCCCAAATTTTTCATGCTGCTGCTAAGTCACTTCAGTCGTGTCCGACTCTGTGCGACCCCATAGACGGCAGCCCACCAAGCTCCCCCGTCCCTGGGATTCTCCAGGCAAGAACACTGGAGTGGGTTGCCATTGCCTTCTCCAATACATGAAAGTGAAAAGTGAAAGTGAAGTAGCTCAGTCGTATCCGGCTCCTAGCGACCCCATGGACTGCAGCCTACCAGGCTCCTCCATCCATGGGATTTTCCAGGCAAGAGTACTGGAGTGAGGTGCCATTGCCTTCTCCGAAACTTTTCATAGTCACTTCAAAATTTTTCAATGGCTTCCATGTGATAGTTTGTGTTTTAAGAATCTGTTGACGAGACAAATACAAAATGACAACAGCAAAAAGCTGTCATGAATTTTCTTATTATTTAAAATGAATGTATCTTGTTAATCCCCATGGCATTTATGTACATTTGAAAAATTGTACCTATGGGACACTGTATGTTAAGTTTCCAGACACTGTTTGGTATGCACATTCAAAGGGCCCAAGAAAAGTCAGCCCTCAGAGGAAAATAACAGCTGGAGCTAAGGAGATCTGGATCTGTAGTCACTCCTTGAAAACATGACCAGATGTCTTTCTTTCTGAACCTAACTTTCTAATCTATAAAATAAGGAGGCTGGACTAGCAGCTCTTTAAGAATCCTTTGAGCTTTAAAACGTCTTTGATTATATCAGATTCTTTATTTAGCAACCATATGCAACTGGATTTAAATGTCATATGTGGCTGTAAATGTCAATGTATGGCAATATTAATATGGCTTTTCATGCTGGGAAGTTGTTCTTATCAAGATTTCTCAATATTCTCAAACACTTACATTTAGTAAACCCATTACAAATATAAAGCATGCCTACTTCTCAGACATTGCTTTATTTTTTATATTTCATTTAGTCAAACAATCTTAAAAATTAGGTTTAAACATATTTATCCATATATTAGAGACGGAAACACTGAAGTCTGTCCAAAGAGTTACATAGTAAGTCAGTGACATAGTTTTAAACAGAGTTGTCATTAGAAGATAAATTCTGCAAAGAATGCTAAAAGTATCTATTCATGCTCTTTTCACAGTAATGAGTAAGTTATTGAAATAATCACTGTAGGAGATTATTTTCCCCAAAATCATCACTATCCTAATTGCTGATGACTATTAACTCAGTTTTTTCTAGTTTGTACTGTTTGATTGTAATTGATTCAAAGACTGTAAAGCTACTGTATCAGGGTTTGTGTATGCTTTTTAAATGTTGAAGTAAAGTATACCTGAAAATATTTAACGTTAATATTGTTAATGTAAATAGTATTTAAGGAAAATTTTGAGAGTGAATGAATTAGTGAAAAGTAATAAATGCTGTTCTTAGTAAATTTCAGCAAATGATTATACTTTTAAATTTTAAAATATCAAATCACATTTTAATTTTAATGTTTATAGTTCTGTATAATGTTTACTTTTCTTCAATAATATGATTTGAGCATTATCGTTAGCATTTACTTTACTCTTCTGACCATATTTTTCCTAAAGTGAGTATATATACAAAATTAGTATGACTTTATACACAAACACATGATAGATATTTAAATGCCAAGCACAAAATTCCTCTTAATCATTTTGAATTATTAGTAGATATTTTAGATAGTCACAGGAATAACTTTTATTCATAACTGTTCCATCATTTCAAAGCCTAATTATAGGAAATATTTTAAAATACTGGGAGCCTAGAAATAAATAGATATCTACTCCAATAACTTGGGATAGCCAATGTTTCCAGAGCAACTGAATACCTAACGTACTGGGAAGAATAGCTTTTAATTTAGAGCAACAGAACTACTGTCCAGAACAAACCAATACCAGTTTGAAGAGGATTTAGAATGCTTACATTTCACCCAGGTATAAAAAATTATATTGAGTAAAATCTAAGGAGTCATGTCAAGATAAGCATGATAAAGTTTCAGTGATTTAGTTAGCAGTGAAAAGGAGAAAAATAGAGCCTAAAACAGAAGGATGTTAAACCCAGAAAACTTCTATAGAGCCAGGGAGTGAGGCTTTGAGACTTTTGTCACAACTCTTTCTTCTTTTCATCCTTCTCAGCCCTGAATCAAGTAGGTGGCTGGGCCACACTGCAGGCTCCTATCAGGGGTTGAGCCCTGTTCTGAAATTCTGCTGAATGCGTATAGATGTATTCATGGGAACTAATTCTCCCACCTTGAGCAAGCTCTGCACCCTGATTAAGCACTTGCAAATTCTATGCTGCTCAGCAGCATCTTCATGAAGCTTTCCAAGGTTGCTTGGCGAGAAAAAGATCTTCCTCAAAAATATACTGATTATGGAATGGTTCAGATACAAACTGCAAAGTGCTGCATGAGATAGGATCAGAAGCAACTGATCAGAAGCTCACAAGGGTACATATGGTAGGTCTTTGACTAGCCACTGCATGATGGGAGGACACAAAATAGGCATCTAGCCACAGACACAAATAAAATATTGAGAAATGCCAGCACAGTTTCATGGCTAAAACACAGTTCAGAAATTAATTTCAGCTTTACATAATCACACAGGAAGTAATTAAATGAAACAAGACAACCTGCTTGTTCAGAAATTAATTTCTATGCTAATCTTGAACCCTAAATTTTTGCTAATCCTGTTTCACTTTAATCACATTTTCAAAAGCCTACACTCTTTACCATGTTTCCCAAATGCCACTGTTTTTCACAGTGTGTTCTGTTTTGATACAGGTCTTGTCATTTTTGCCCTCATCTGACAAATTTTTAAAAAGGCAATCTAAACACAATCCTACACAAAGTTTGGAATGTTTCTTGGTGCAAATGCCCCTGAAAATTTCAAAGTTTTCTAGATTAGTTTGTCCCAGTCCAAATGATCAGAGGTCTCTACAAGAAAGCTCTCAAATCGTTTCCACGGGCTAAGTAAGAATCCAGCAAATTACCAAATGATGGATGAACAACAGCTATTGTGAGGCCTTTGCTGCTGCTGCTGCTGCTAAGTCGCTTTAGTCATGTCCGACTCTGTGCGACCCCATGGATGGCAGCCCACCAGGCTCCCCTGTCCCTGGGATTCTCCAGGCAAGAACACTGGAGTGGGTTGCCATTTCCTTCTCCAATGCATGAAAGTGAAAAGTGAAAGGGAAGTCGCTCAGTCGTGTCCGACTCCCAGCGACCCCACGGACTGCAGCCCACCAGGCTCCTCCATCCATGGGATTTTCCAGGTAAGAGTACTGGAGTGGGGTGCCATTGCCTTCTCCTGTGATGCCTTTAGGCACGCTGAAAGTCACTCAGTCGAGTCTGACTCTTTGTGACCCCATGGATTATACAGTCCACGGAATTCTCCAGGTCAGAATAATGGAGTGGGTACCCTTTCCCTTCTCCATGGGATCTTCCCAGGCCAAGGATTGAACCCAGGTTTCCCGCATTGCAAACGAATTCTTTACCAGCTGAGCCATAAGGGAAGCCCAAGAATACTGGAATGGGTAGCCTATGCTTTCTCCAGTGGATCTTCTCAACCCAGGAATCAAACCAGGGTCTCCTGCATTGCAGGCAGATTCTTTACCAGATGAGCTACAAGGAAAACAAACACCAAATCATGCACTAGTCATTTTCCAAAGTAAGTGATTATCATCCCTACAAAAAACATTTTAAAGCATCTAAGTAAAATGACTATATCTTCCTCTAGATTGAAATATATTTATGACATCTAAGGACTGTTTGTCCAACTGGTTTATTCAGTCAATTGTTCATTTGTCCATTCATTTAACCAACATATACAAAGTGCTGGATTTTGTGCTTGGTGCTAGAGACATGAAGATAAAGATAAATCTATTCTCACTGTTTAACAGGAGAGAAATGGGAGAACAATACTGGATTATAGTGATAAGTATGTTAGAAGAATGCTCTCCACTGGGAAGGAGGGTGTACCAAAGAAGGCTTCCATCACCAAGGAGATGATAAACAACCAGAGTCTGAATCAGGAAGAGGAGCTGCAACAGTGAACAAGAGTAAAGCTAAACTAGTTTTTAAAAAAACTAAAAAGTGAAATTCAGTAGGAATCATTTGGAAAGACAGGTGACCTGTGATTACCCTAGAATGCAGCTCAGTTTTATTGCTTCAGGGCAAGAGAAAGAAGTCCATGCTCTCCAAGGACTCCTTTTCCACTTTACAATTTTTTGATTTTGAAGCTGTGGTACAAACTTAGCAATAAAATGATAAAGAAAATCATTCCACATGTGACCATAGCAGTCAGGAGAATGTAGGAGAGAGTCTAGGATGCATGACCAAACAGTCCTCAAACACCATCATCAAATAATCTCCCCAAATCTCTATGGCCCTAATTCCTCAATCCTCTATGAGCATCATTCATAATTTTCCATTTGAGGGGCCGTGATATATCCCCATTCTTAGAAATCTCTGTGACCTTTTAAAAAGATAGCTCAAAACATGACCTGTAAAATTGTAGCCTACGTTTCTTATTTTCAACACTTAAAATTTCAGAGTTCTTAGATTCTTCCCTTTCTACAATATGAAAGAGATAATGAAAACATTTGTTCTGTCCCAAACTAAAACAAAAACAGAAAATTTACACTAAATTTAGCAGCAGTAATTCTATAGGGCTTCAGTAGAACTGGACTGCAATTGAATAATCTAATGAGAAGCACTTAACTCCATATTTGTGTGCCCCGCTTCAAATCCATGCTGTGGGGAGGGGAGTAATTTTTTTTTAAGGGACTTCCAGCCTGCAAAGAATCCACCTGCAATGCAGGAGACATAGGAAATGTGGGTTTGACTCCTGGGTCAGGAAAGTACTTTGGAGGAGGAAAATTGCAACCCACTCCAGTATTCTTCCTGAAAAATTCCATGGATAGAGGAGCCTGGTGGGCTACAGTCCAAAGGATCACAACTGAGCGACTAAGCATGCACCTATATAAGTGATTAAACTACTCTTGGATGTGGCATAAGATAAATCAATAAGATAAAACAAACTGAACTCAACTTTAAGAGAAACTTTGTTATGGTGAAGACCCAAACATTGAGACATCATTAAAGCTTCCCGATTAAATTAACATAAGAGGCACAATCTTTCCATTCCCCTTTCGGTTAAGAAGCTGAAGCTTCTTTATACTGACATTTCAATGTGTCTGAAGGGTTAGTTAAACCAGAGTAGATTCATAACCTTGTATAAAACAGGGAAGAAAAACCAAATAGCAATGATTACTAAATGTTGCAAAAGACTATTCTACGTGGCACTCAAAAAAATGGTGTGCCCTTTAACACAGCAGTTCTTCTAGGACTCTGACTCATGGAAAGATAGGCAAGAATGTCAACTGATGTACTATTTGTATTGTAAAAGAGGGAAAACAAATCTATTTTGATTAAAAGAAGATAGATAAATCAACTACATTAGAACCATAATATGGGATGCTATGCAACCATTAGAATGAGATGTATTTATATGTACTAGCATGAAAAGAGGAGAAGGCAATGGCACCCCACTCCAGTACTCTTGCCTGGAAAATCCCATGGACAGAGGAGCGTGGTAGGCTTCAGTCCATAGGATCGCTGAGTCGGACACGACTGAGCAACTTCACTTTTACTTCTCACTTTTATGCATTGGAGAAGGAAATGGCAACCCACTCCAGTGTTCTTGCCTGGAAAATCCCAGGGACAAGGGAGCCTGGTGGGCTGCCGTCTATGGGGTCGCACAGAGTCGGACACGACTGAAGCGACTTAGCAGCAGCAGCAGCATGAAAAGATCTCTAAGATATTAAATGAAAAAAGCATGTCACTTAATTATATATATATATATATATGTCTGTATCTATACATAAAACTACATTCCATTTATGTGAAAAATATATGTGTACATATATGTACATATATCTATACATTTAATGTATGGTAAGGAAAGATGTGTACCTGTGGAAGAAAGTGGATGGGTTGCAAGGCAGGCAGGGTAAGGATACAATAAAGAGGAATTTGTTACTTCTTATACTTTAATGTTGTTTACATTTTATGATTAAAACTCTCTTAAAAAGTAAAAAGCAAATGGTATACATCAGTTGTCAACAAGGGTAAAGAACAGTAACAGCAACAAAAAACCTAAAATAAAGTTAGAGGTCATAGCACACACTAGAGAAGGCGTACCAAAGTCTGTTCGAGAAAACTGAAAACAATCTCAGTAGCAGATTTTGGGGTTTTCTTTTCAGATAAGGTATTTTCAAACAGTGAATTATGTAACCTCAAAGCATAACATCTCTGATTAGTATGCACTGCAACTTTATACTATATAGATTGTATCATTTTGTAATGTGTCAAGCACATCACTATAAAGGCACAAAACATATGCTTTTCACCTGTGATAAATCACCTTGACTAGGTCACAGAATGAGTAGACAGCAGGCTGTAGAGTTTTCTAAGTGCCACATAAGAGCCCTGAAATGTAGTGACACTTTTCTTATTTTGCTGGCATAAGTGACACATGCCATCAAAACCACAGCCCATCTCACATTTGTTACACTTTTGACAAGCAATTGTCATTCAGTAATGCTTGTTCATGTACATTGGCATAAAACAAAAGGAGATATATATTTATTTTTATTTCAGAAGTATAAAGTTGTATTCTAGTATTTTTATAATGCTGGTAATTCCTTACACTTATTAGAATTAACATGATAAAATATAAATATTTAAAAAATAATAATTTGAATAATTATATAGGGTTTTTGTTCCATGGTACTCAACTCTACCTAGTTAGTATTTAGTTCTATTTATTCCTCACCTTCTCCTAACTTTCTTCCTTCTTTTTTTCCTCCCATCCTTTCTTCATGGCTTCCATAATTACATATTCAACACCTCTTATGTATTAAGCAGTGTGCTAGGTGTTAGGAATCCAAAGATGAGTATGACATAATTTCTGCCATGAATGAGTTTACAGTATAGTGAGGTAAGCAGGTTAGACCGAACAAAACATGATGCTGTAACAAAATCCTGATGAAAAAGAAAATAACATTTACTGGGCATCTACTACGTGCAAAGCACCATGTTAGATGTTTATCTGCATTATTCCTTTAACCTTCATATTTAACCTTCCTATCTTCCTGCAGGTATTTTTACTTTCTTTTTGCAAATGAGGAAATTGAATTTCAGAAAAATGAAATAATGTTAAAGATCTCAAAGCATCTAAGAGATCAACAGCAGTGCTGTTAATATGCTAAATTATAAACTTGGCTTCATTAACTCACTTGTTAATACCTGCCCCTGAACTAGAAACCAAAAATCTTGCCACCCACTGCCAAAGCTCACTTTTAGTTAGAAAGAAATGGGCTGCTATGGTTCAACAGTGAAACTTGGCAAATGTTTTACACAACTGAGTTTCAATTTTAAGTATAAGATAACATTATCATTCTATTAACAATTAATTTTTAAAAATTTGACAATTGGGAGAGTGAATTCTTCTGAAAATAAAAGTATTGATACTATATACAGAAAATAGAGTACTCTAGAAATAACATTGAATGGTTTATCTGACCTCCATCTTACCAAGTTTCCTTAATTTCACAGTTTAAATGCATTCTTAATTTTTCTTCTCTTTTTGAAGGACAGTATTGGACCAGTTTCTATAACCAAGACATATCTAGAAAACTTAAGCTTTTAGGAGGAGAGGAGGAAGCAGGCATTTTATAACTAGTAAAACTGAAGATCCAAGTATTAACTGAAGGTTGAAAGAAAGGTCAACTAATGAGCCTTCCTCAGTTTAACACTTTCTGTTCTCTTTGTTAATAGAGATGAAAAGTAGCTTGTTTGCTTCCTCCTTTCCTTCCAACATATATTAAATACTTACTGTGATCCAGACTTTGTGCTAGGTACTGGGGATACAAAAATGAAGTAATGCACAGTCTAACAGGGATCTTGTTGCTGCTACTGCTGCTGCTAAGTCGCTTCAGTCATATCCGACTCTGTGCGACCCCAGAGACAGCAGCCCACCAGGCTCCCCCGTCCCTGGGATTCTCCAGGCAAGAACACTGGAGTGGGTTGCCATTTCCTTCTCCAATCATGAAAGTGAAAAGTGAAAGTGAAGTCGCTCAGTTGTGTCTGACTCTTCGCGACCCCATGGACTGCAGCCTACCAGGCTCCTCCGTCCATGGGATTTTCCAGGCAAGAGTACTGGAGTGGGGTGCCATTGCCTTCTTGTGAGGCCCTGTAAATACCATGTTCTAGGCACTGTATTGGGCTTCCAAGGTGGCGCCAGTGGTAAAGAATGCACCTGCCAATGCAGGAGACATAAGAGACGTGGGTTCAATCCCTGGGTCAGGAGGATCCCCTGGAGAAGGATGTGGCAACCCACTCCAGTATTCTTGCCTGGAGAATCCCAGGGACAGAGGAGCCTGGTGAGCTACAGTCCACAGACTCACAGAGAGTCGGACATGACTGAAGACAATTAGCATGTACACACAAGCAGCGTATTATGTGCTTTAGATGGGTTATCTCATTTAATACTTACAATAACTCTGTCTGATAGGTAGTAATATTGTCTCCATTTTGCAAATGAAAACAAAGCTAATGACAGTCACATATCCAGAAAGTAGCATTGCTAAATGTGTTTGAATTTTAATTACTGTATGACACTGCTAAAGTAAAGACAACCAAAGAACTGTGGGAGCCAGAAAGGTATAAAAGGGAGTGACCAACTTGGCTCCAGGCAGTCCAGAGAGCCTTTTTAGAGGAGATAATATTTGAGCTTTACCTTGAAAGAAGAGATAGTAGATACACAGTGGGTGGACGGGTATTTTAGGCTGAGTAAAAAATAAAATTTTAATTGTGTGTGTATACACACACACATGTATATAAAGGAACAGAGGTGTAAAAGAACAGGGCAAGATTGAAGAAACAGTTCAGGGCCTTCAAGAAATGAGCCAACAGGCCTAAAGCTAGATGAGGAAGGTTTGCATGTTTCAACAAGGAACTTAGGCTTTATCCTGAAAATAGCAGAAAATTAAGAAAATGGAATAAAAGGTTGTGTGCATGTGTGTGTAAGATAATGCCTGTGGCAATGAAGAGAGTGGGCTGAAAGCACTATGTCTAAGTTTAACTGCAACAGTCTATGAGAGAAGGAAGGGGCTATCCTGAGGCTATGTGTGATAATGTGATTTATAATAAGGAATACATGTTTGGTTTTCATTCCTAGTCCCTGACACAGGGCTCCTAAAACTTTATAAATTTCTAAGTGATAAGAACACTAGAAACATCTTTTGATCTAGTGTGGTGACTCTGGGTAGGCTCCTGGATGGAGGCCGGTCAACAGAAAGACCAAACCATGACTAGAAATTTTGGCCCTGCCCCCACCTCGACTTCTCTAGAAAGAGGAGAGGGACTAGAAATGGAGTAAGTAGAACTCGATCAGGCGTACATGAGGAAGCTTCCATAAAATCCCAATAGCATGGGATTCAGAGAGCTTCTGGGTTAGTGAACACATCCACACTGGGAGGGTGATGCACCCCAACTCCACAGGGACAGGAGCTCCTGCACTTGGGACCCTCCCTGACTTCCCCCTATGTATCTCCTCATCTGGCTGTTCACCTGTATCCTTTAATAAACTGGTAAGTGTTTTCCCGAGTTCTTTGAGCCTCTCTAGCAAATTAATCAAGCCCAAGATAGGGGTGGTGGGAACCTCTGATTCACAGCCGAGCCAGACAGAAGTTGGGGACCAGCTAACTATTTGTGATTGCCGTCTGAAATGAGGTGAGAGTTGTCTTGTGGGACTGAACCCTCAACCTTCAGGATCTGATACTATCTCCAAGTAGATAGTGTCAGAGTCGAGTTAAATTGCATGTTGCACAGCTGGTGTCACAGAGAATTGCTTGTTGTGGGGAAAAACACTCCATGCATTTGGTGACCAGAAGTGTCAGAAGTGAAGTGTTCTATGTGAACATAAAGGCGAAACACACAAGAGGAAATACTGTTCATTTTTTTCCTTAATTTACTCTAGTTCTGTGGATGTCTAGGTATCTAAGCAGCCTATCTTGTGCAGCATGCTGAGAGGGGTTAAGTATGTGTATAGCTTGTGTGTATGCTCAGCTGTGTACAACTCTTTGTGAACCAATGGACTATAGCCCGCCAGGCTCCTCTGTCCATGTGATTTTTTCAGGCAAGAATACTGGAATGGGTTGCCATTTCTTCCTCTAGGGATCTTTCCGACCCAGGAATTGAACCTGTGTCTCCTGCATTGGCAGGAGGATTTTTTAGCACTGAGCTACCTGGGAAGCCCCCATGGACACACCTTACATGTCATGTTATTGTGTTAAGCATTTTTACATGTATTATTCACTTGATCCTCATAATAACCCTAGGAACTTATTTCTTTTTCTATTTTGTGGAGATTTCCTATTATTAAGACAGTTATCTAAGATCATACAGGTGACCACTAGTGGAGCTATAATTCAAACCACTCAAGCCTGTCTTCCTTCAAAGCTTATGGCCTTTCACAGAGGACACACTCAAGGACATTACAATCTGTTCAATGGTTCCATTCATTCTAGTTGGCCTTCAGTGAATTTAAATAAAGTACCTTTGAGAGCCAAAGTGTTAAAGCAGCAAAGATGACAAAATAAAGATCACAGAGCAGATCTATAAAATAAGACCTAGTAAGGGGCTTCATTTAAAAGTATGCTCTTTACATCACATTTGTGGGCATACTGCCATTCACCTAAAAGGGAAATTTCTAGAGATGCATGTATAATTTGCATTTGTGGTTTTGGAAACTTCCCAGAAAACCATGCTCTGAATAAAAGGACATGGTATTAAGGTAAAATCTATATGTAGCTTTGCCTAGCAACCTAACTTGCAGAATCAAGGTTATTACTAAAACAATTTTGAGTAGGCTTTGTGTATTTAGATGTATATATATGCGCACACACACACACACAAACACATACACAGTGTCGTTTTAGAGAAACCAGGCTAGCTGCTACCCTTTGTAATGTTGCATTCCTGTGACTAAATGGCCTTGATTCCATATTAAACTAAGCTTTCACACTGCTATAGCAAAGTGCCATTATAGTTTTATTATCATTCATTAAGTTTACAAATGGATTGGGAACGATAATCCACATGGTATAAGTGCTATATCAACGTTAGTTGCTGCTATTGCTGTTATTCTTTATTATTATCATTACTATTTTTCCAATCCAACCAATCATCAACATTAATAGTATCAGGGGTAGACCCTAAAACTTTGGAGGGTCTAGCATAGCATGAATCTCATATGCCTTTGACCAAAGAAGCATCTTCTTTTTTTTCTGAGGATACTCTAGATTATGAGATTGACTCAAACAAGCCAATCATCATTTCATAATTTCCTTCTTCATTTCCCCGCTCCCCTATACTTCCGGCTCCTCTGTCCACGGGATTTCCCAGGCAAGAATACTGGAGAGGGTTGACATTTCCTCCTTCAGGGGATCTTCCCAACCCAGGGATTGAACCCATGTCTTCTGTGTCTCTATTGGCAGCTAGATTCTTTACCACTGAGCCACCTACTTACTCATAAAAAAGAATGAAATAATGCCATTTGCAGCAACAAGGATGGAACTAGGGATGAACATATTAAGTGAAGTAAGTCAGAAAGAGAAAGACAAATATTATTTCATATCACTTATACGTGGAATCTACAATATGACACAAAGAAGCTTATCTACGAAATACAACAGTCTCATAAACATAGAGGACACAGTTGTGGCTGCCAGAAGGAAAAGTGGGTACAGGAGCAGTGGACTGAGAGTTAGGGATTAACAGATGCAAACTATTATATAAGACAGATAAACAACAAAGTCCTATTGTATAGCACGGGGGACCATATTCAATAGCCTGTGATAAACCAAAATGTAAAAGAATATGAAAAAGAATGCATTGGCTGGGCAAAAACTCATTCAAATTTTCTGTAAGATGTTATAAATGAACTTTTTGGCCAACTCAACTGAACTACTTTGCTGTAGAGCAAAAATTAACACAATGTTATAAATCAACTACACCAATAAAATAAATTTAAATAAAAGCAATAAAATAAATTAAAAAAATATCTACCTTCAGGGATAAGTCAGGAGCTTGGCATGAACACACACACACTACTATATATAAGATAGATAACTAACATGGAACTACTGTACACTCTATTCAATATTCTGTGATAACCTATATGAGAAAAGAATCTAAAAAAGAATGAATATATGTATGTGCATAACTGAGTCAACTTGCTGTACATCTGAAACTAGCACAACACTGTTCCAATACAATTTTTTAAAAGAAACTAAAAACAAAAAACAAGGGACTTCCCTGGTGGTCAGGTGGTAAAGAATCCACTTGCCAATGCAGGCAACACGGGTTCCACCCCTGGTCTGGGAAGATTCCACATGCCACAGAGCAACTAAGCCCACACACCACAACTACTGAGTCAATGCACTGCAACTGCTGAAGTCCGGGAGCCCTAGAGCCCATGCTCTGCAACAGGAGAAGCCACCGCAATGGGAAGCCTTGGCACTGCATCTAGAGAAAGCCCACACACAGCAGTGAAGAGCCAGTGCAGCCAAAAAGAGAAAGGAAAAAACCTCCAAAAACCCAAGCCCCTCCCCAACCCCCCCAAAATATCTATCCTCAAGAAGATGCTATTCTAGTGGGCCACTCACACCACACCTCTCACCCACATTATCCATCCATCTACGGCCAGGATCGGATACCCTGTCAGGACACAGGACTGGCAATAGGTACAGAGCAGGGAGGAGAAAAGACCAGGCCCCCAGATAGCCACGCCTCACCCTTACCCTCCTGCCAGACTATACATCAGCATGGTTAAGAGAAAATCCCCTCACCAATGCCCCCCCGCCCCCACCGCTACACTCACCTTTGTATGATGTTTTGGCTTTTATCACCTCTGGAAGCTCACAGTTCATGTAGCTAAGAGGCGGCTCTCCTTTCCAAGCAGCAGACACCTAACACTAAGAGTTTTTCATGAGGAAAAACTTGAAGATTTGTAGGAACCAAGGGCATTTTACATGAAAACTAGACTCCTGGCTGCAGGGCTGTGTGCAAGCACCTTCTCATCAGGAACGAGCTGTACTGAGCAGCTCTGCGATCTAGGATTCCGTCCACATGCAATCCACTTGTGCCACGCTAGACGCTCGCATCAGCAGTGCCTGAAGGGCATGACCAGGAGATTGAATTTGACCTACTTCATACTCGGGTTCCTGCTCTGTGGGATCTTAATGAGTTTCACTAAACCAAATCTTCCCAGTTTCCCTAAAATGTAAGGAAGGAAACAAGATTCAAATGATTCATTTAGAAATATCCCTTTATCATGCGATGTTGACTAAACTTTTCAAATGAGAGCATGTCAAGTAGATGACTACTACTTATCCATCTCAAGAGCAGGAACAGAAATTATCTACAAAATAGAGGAACTCAATTCTCAAAAAACCAAAAAATGTTATTTGGCCAGTGATTCAGCCTCTTTCTCTCAAACCAAACTTTTTGGTAAAAGTAACAACAAATGAAGAAAATAGGTGTTTTGAATTGAATCTCTTGTTTTCCCTTCCTCCTGGTGGAGGTAACTAATAGACAGTGAAATGGCCAAGAGGTAGGCAGGAAGCCACAGACGATAGGAGGAGGAGTGAAGGACAGAAATGATCCACGGATGGTAGCTAGGTCTGAAACAATGTAGAATTCAGTGTATTTCTACTTTACATGATAAAGGAAGAAGCATGGGAAATAACAGTTATACTAGCTTAGGTAATGACAGTAATTAATAGTTACATGCCTCGACTATGCTAGGCCCAGTGCCTGCCAGGTATTTTATATCCATTATCTCTTAGCAATTCTACAAGGCTGGCAGTATTTTTATCTTATCTTAGAAAAGAAAAAACTGGGGACTCAGAGAGTTAAGTGTCTTGCCCAGACTCACATAGCAAAGTGGAAGAGCCTGGACTGGAACCTAAACTCAAGGCCCTTCCCTTTCGCCCCAAGTCTCCTCTCCATGACCCCTCAGAATCTATTGCAATATTTGGTACAGTTCTCAAATGGGAATCTATTATATTGATAGTTTAAAACATTTTAAATAACATTCTAGTGAAACATGTAGAATATCATTAGGGTATGGAAAAATCATTTGCAGAGCTTGTTTAAATTGAGTATTACTGGGTTCTGTCACTGGAAGACTGAAATTCAGTAGGTCTGGGGTTTACTATCCAGACCCCAGGTCCAGGAATCTAGATTTAAACATCCAAGTAATTAATATAAGTGATCATCAGATTATACTTTAAGACACAATGTCATTGACCCTACCTGAAATTTCTAATTCTCAATTTCCTATGCCCTTGCTTTGTCACTCACTTTTTTCTAACATGTATGATGGATACATGCCAATGAGATTATAGTTTGGTGTTTTGGGGAAAAAATACAATACTGGTGGGAAGGCACCCAAATACTTGGTGGAACTCTGTTGCTAACTGGTTGGGTAAACTCAAATAATTCTTTTGAATTGCTGGGGGCCTTTGCTTCTTTACAAATGAAGAGTTCTAAAATCACACATCTATGATTTTATTTGGCTAAAGAAAGCCAATTTTTAAAATGAAAATGGTCTCTAGAGCCTAAACATTTCAATGGTGAAATCTGATAAGCAGAGTCTGTTTTCTCTATAAGTTTTATAATATCAACACAGTGCCTCTCAATATCATGGATCTGGGGAAAGGGAATGGGAATCCAAAACTGGAAGGAAGTGCAAGTTACATTTTAAAACCATTCAGTTGTTTGCTTAGCAACTGATTTCTTCAATTTCCTGATGGCTCAGCAGGTAAGGGATCTGCCTGCAATGAAGGAGATGCAGGTTTGATTCCTGGCTGGGGAAGATTCCCTGGAGGAAGAAATGGCAACCCATTCCAGTATTCTTGCCTGAGAAAGCCCATGGACAGAGGATCCTGGTAGGCTACAGTCCAAAGGGTTGCAAAGAGTCAGACATGCCTGAGCACACCCACACAATCAAGTAGTTATAGCCATCCTAAGAATACTTTTTGTATATATACAGTAGACTCTTGAATGATACAAGTTAGAACTGTGCTGGTCCACTTACATGTGGATTTTTTAAAATAGTAAATACTGTAATACTAAATGACCCTCAGTTGAATCTGTGGATACAGATCCATAGACACAGAGGGTCAACTTTAAAGTTACTAGAGGACTTTCCACTGAGTAGAAAATGGGGCCTTAAATCCCCATGCTGTTTGAGGGCAACTGTATTTCAAATCTTAAAAGGCAGGTTTTTGCAAATCATTCATTCTAGTTTTCAGCAGCATCTTGCTGCTGCTGCTGCTGCTGCTAAGTCGCTTCAGTCGTGTCTGACTCCATGCGACCCCATAGACGGCAGCCCACAAGGCTTCCCTGTCCCTGGGATTCTCCAGGCAAGAATACTGGAGTAGGTTGCTATTTCCTTCTCCAATGCATGAAAGTAAAACATGAAAGTGAAGTCACTCAATCGTGTCCGACTCTCAGTGACCTCATGGACTGCAGCCTACCAGACTCCTCCGTCCATGGATTTTCCAGGCAGAGTACTTGCAGTCCAATGCAATTTTGAGTTAGCTTTTAAAGAACTAAAGACACCCCTTGATTTACATTAACACACCCTTGGATATTCAAAACACAGGTTGAGAATTGCTGATTTATATCTTGTTTTTAAATGCCCAAAGTATGATTTATTGGATGGTTAGTGTCCATGGAGATAAACCTAAGAAGTGAAATAAGTTATATGAGTGAAGCCACAAGTTACAAAAGATAAGGAAGACCGTGGTGAGAGACCTATGGTTTGAGGAAAATCAGGAAGCAAACTTGCTCGCTTTCAGAAAATTGTGTTTATTTACCTTGAAATATTCCTCTCAGCTCTGTGACTGATTAACACCTTAAGATTGCCAGGAGAAATATTGATAACCTCAGATATGCAAATGACACCACCCTTATGGCAGAAAGTGAAGAGGAACTCAAAAGCCTCTTGATGAAAGTGAAAGTGGAGAGTGAAAAAGTTGGCTTAAAGCTCAACATTCAGAAAATGAGGATCATGGCATCCGGTCCCATCACTTCATGGGAAATAGATGGGGAAACAGTGGAAACAGTGTCAGACTTTATTTTTCTGGGCTCCAAAATCACTGCAGATGGTGACTGCAGCCATGAAATTAAAAGACGCTTGCTCCTTGGAAGGAAAGTTATGACCAAACTAGATAGCATATTCAAAAGCAGAGACATTACTTTGCCAACAAAGGTTCGTCTAGTCAAGGCTATGGTTTTTCCAGTGGTCATATATGGATGTGAGAGTTGGACTGTGAAGAAGGCTGAGTGCCGAAGAATTGATGCTTTTGAACTGTGGTGTTGGAGAAGACTCTTGAGAGTCCCTTGGACTGCAAGGAGATCCAACCAGTCCATTCTGAAGGAGATCAGCCCTGGGATTTCTTTGGAAGGAATGATGCTAAAGCTGAAACTCCAATACTTTGGCCACCTCATGCGAAGAGTTGACTCAATGGAAAAGACTCTGATGCCGGGAGGGATTGGGGGCAGGATGAGAAGGGGACGACAGAGGATGAGATGGCTGGATGGCATCACTGACTCGATGGACGTGAGTCTCAGTGAACTCCGGGAGTTGGTGATGGACAGGGAGGCCTGGCGTGCTGCGATTCATGGGGTCGCAAAGAGTCGGACACGACTGAGCGACTAACTGAACTGAACTGAAGGCACTAATTTTCTTGTTCAAACAGCTTAGTCTAGCAGCAACTTTGGTTACAGAGAGAAATGAAGAAACGATACCATGTATTATTACATGGGAAATCTGAATCGTCAGAAACAAAAGAAACAATTCACTCAATTATGAACTAAGTTGAAACGCACTACTTACAGCAATGTTGAGGGAGACATTAATTTCACATTTAGATAGTGTGCAATATTTTCTCCAGCATTTTGCAGTATAATTTAACAGCTCTTATTTAAAAAGGAACTTTTCAACTCAATTGATGCTAGTTTTATCTCTGAAGCTTTCAATTATACACATTCCCAAAAGCATCATATTAAGTAAACTCAATGCATTCATAATCTTACATAGCCAGTGTAGCATAGTAGAGGCACTTAGGGAAGTGTACTAAGATTATTTTGCATGTATCATAAGGATAAATATATGTTTTCAATCTATTTTCTAACTATTTCCTAAGCCAGATCTTAGAGAGTTCATAAATTGACTTCGACTTCTTCAGTTTATGATTTTGCAGTATCCAAGAAAGATAAAATGTTTGCTGCTGCAGCTAAGCAATGTAATATTGCTACAGTCTATTTATTTGTACTGCAAGGTACGCTCACAAGTTAAAATGAAAAGGTTACTTTTTTAGGTCAAGAATTCTAAGAAAAACAAATTTTTATACTCCATACTAATCTTTAATAACATTCATGAATGCTATGCCCTAAAAAACCAAAGTAACTATTTTTTATGGCTTAGAAAAAATTCTAGCCAATAACCTCTAATCTACCAATAACCCAAAATATGAACTCCAGAACCAAACCCCTGACAAACCATCAAAGACCACGTGGGCAGCAGGCTATATAGGTGCTCAAGCATCTTCTCCCTTCACATTGTACTGCATCTTCAAAACTGAAGAAATAGTTCTATGAGCCAAAAAGGGGCTGGTGGAACTACAGCCCTCTCTCTACTTAGCTACAGCTCTCTCTACTTAGAAAAATAAGAAGAGTATGTCCCAGTGGATCAGAAACTTCTGTTATCATGATGTTCAAAATCATTGGGATGCTACTTGGCCAGCAAATTGTGCATTTACCTAATTTTTTAGAGGTTTTGTGTCCACTTAAAAAACTTTGGGTGTAATTGTGGTCTAAGGATGCTCTATCAGTGCTGAGGGGAAACCCAGAGAGCAGGACTTTGTTGTAATGTGTCTGTATTATATCTAAAGGATACATAACTTTTTCTAGAATTGTTGTTTAGGCATTCAGAATTTGGGTAGGCTAAATCATTCTCAATAGTAATTCTGAATAATCCTTGTGTCTGAAATGCCAGATGGAGGAATATCAAGGTAGATGAAATGAATTAATAATAATGGCAGCTAAAATTTATCAAGTGTTTGATATGAATAATTTTGGTTAATTCTCACAGTGATCCTCTGAGGTACATATAATTATATATTCCATTTTACAAATGAGGAAATGGAGATCTATGGAAGTTAAGCAACTGGCTTAAGGATTCAGAGCTGGTAATGGAAGAATGCGAATTTAACCCAGGCAACTGGGTTGCATATCTGACATGTTTAAAAGATGTGCTATATGGCCTTCCAGAAGGCCTCATTTGCTTCCAGGAAGTCCAACTCCACAACAGTCAGCCTGTCTCTGCTTACCTGTTGTTAGTTGCCAAGGAAAGGAGACAATCCTTAAGGTGAGCAGCATAAAATGTTCAAATGAGAGTTAAATAAGGAACTTGTGTTTTTATTTATGCTACATTGTGCTGTATTAAGGCAATTTATATCATTCAGTACTTCAGAACCATACCATTAATTTTGGAATGTCAGATTAGCATGGAACCTATCTAATCTAGCATTTTTTTCAATAGGAATTTTCTGACACCAAGGATACAATGTTTAGGGATACAGCCTCTGTAAACATATTCCAAGTTAAAAAGTTCTTTGCAAAAGGATGGGGAAAAAGGGGTAACTATGTAGAATTTGAGGGAAGTGACCGTAAGACAAATGGAATTGACTGAGAAAATCTCATTGCTTTGAGGTTCATGGAAGAAACTTGTTGCCAACTCTGGGCCCCTGGGATGTCCCCCCAGAACCTTGTGAGCAATGGACTTTTACAGAGTTTATAAAAACTCTAGGGACCTCACCTCTAGGGACCAGGGGGCTCCTCAGCTCCAGGAGAGAAGCTAAGAAATTCCAAGAAGCCTGTGCAGTTCCTAACACGTTTGTGTGCACAGCTAAATAGTGTATACTATTTTCTTCCCTACCTCTTCTATTCTTACTTGGTGGGGCAGCGGGGGCAGGGGGGCATGGGCCGTGGTTTCTGTGTTATCTGTACTCAAAGAAATCTCCATGCCTTTATGAAGTGACAATGACCAAATTCTCTTCATCAATTCATTCAAAGTTTCTGGTCAAAACAGACAAAGAAATAACTAGAAAAGGTTGGAAAGGATAAGAAGGTGTTTTAGTAAATTTAAAATATATTGTTTCCCTGAAGTACTAGTGCCTTTTCAAAAGGCAGTCTCCTAATTTGTAATCACACTCTTACTATTTTATATCCAAATTCATTCCGTATTTCATGACATTTTATTATTTAAACATTTTATTTCTTTATCTGGCATTGGTTATTTTTGAACCCATGGTCAGATAAGAAGGCTGGGCAGATGGTACTTTCAATTTAAACAGATTTTTATGCCATTAAATGGAATGTTTGCTCTGTCTAAGAAGAGCATTGACTGTAAAAGTCACAAGCTTCAGACCATTTCCTGTGGGATTTTTCCACTGTCCTTCCAATTAGCCAGTCAATGTGATGTTTCTCTAAACATGATCATTTATTTTTCTCTGAGGGTTACCTTCCATCCCATTCAAGAAAGATGATCCTGGAAAATAAGGACAGCTTTCTACACACCCTCAGCACAGTATTATGATTAATTGCAGCCTAACGTAATAAATGACAAAAGGAAAAAGCATTCAGTTTCTTTATTCTTCTCATATAAAAAAGCATTTGTTGCAGTTTGAGTCCCAGCCAACTTTCATTGTTTAGACAATAATTAGTCGAATTATACCAATCACCAACAATCATAACAGACATTATATAATTGTAATTTAGACCAATGACCTTGGACTTATGAAAACAGAATGTGGGATATTTAATTGCATAATGTGGCACTACAATTCTGTATCTATAAACTCCAGGTTTTTATATTAGCTAATTGATTTATAATACCCTGTACCTAAACATTTCTGAAAATGACAAAATTATGTGAGTTCTACAAGATAACCAAATTACATTTATTTCAAAGAAACGGATCCATAATAAAAATAAGACTTCCATTCTCCTATAAATAATGACTTCATATACTTCAGAAATTTGAAGGGACTTTGCAACAGTTTAAATTGATCTGTTTCAGACAATTGGACTAGTTTAAATTATTGAAGGATGAAAACAAATCAACATCTTTTATAATCAGAGAAATGCTGAATCTGTTCAATACTCACTGTCAGTGGAGTTCACCTTAAAAATAGAATGGGTTGTGCATACAAAAACAAACCTCAAGTTGGAAGCTTCACATCAACTGAATGATGGATAAAAGACTCTTCCAGCACAGTAGGCAAATTTCCCCTTTAATAAGCAGCCAGGAAAAAGCAATATTTCAATGTTTGCTCTCCTTCCTCTGAGAGAGAGGGTTTCACTATGACTTATTTTACTTCCTTTTTATTCTGTCCTATTTTCTTGGCTCTCACAGACAGCTCCAGTAGCAACATGACAATACCACTTTGCACTTGCCGAAAGCGCCTTTTCTCTAAAACTCTCAGCTGTGGTCTATGCGAGGAGAGTGTAAAACAGGGGAAATGATGCAAACATTGAAGTTCATCCTCTCGTGCAAACATTTTGAGAGACTCAGACTCATTTGAACTCCAGCCTGGGAAAGAAGGACACCAATGAAAACCTAACTCCTCCCAAACTTCATGCTTAGTATCCCTGAGGCCTTCGGCAAGATTCACCATTATCTTGAGCTCTGACTCACATACAAAATACAGCAATTCCATTTTCTTTATGAGCATCTGAAGAGTAACTAGATTGCTTTTTCTAAAATAAAACTTGGGGAAAAAAAGCAGATTCTTGGAATTCTAAAAATAAGCCTAAAGTGGGTACTTAGTAAGTATCAGTCTTGGATGTATGTTTCTAGTTGAAAACATTCACATTTCTGTTTTTTTTTTTTTTAATGAAAAAACTTACTTATCCAGGGGGAAGAAAATCTCAAAATAAAAAAATGCTTCAGAATATAATTTATCAAAAGGTTGTTGATGCTCTCCTTTCAGTGTTTTATGTATTTGCATATGTATACGTAAATCTGCCGGAGAAGGCAATGGCACCCCACTCCAGTACTCTTGCCTGGAAAATCCCATGGACGGAGGAGCCTGGTGGGCCGCAGTCCATAGGGTCACTAAGAGTCGGACATGACCGAGCAACTTCCCTTTCACTTTTCACTTTCACGCATTGGAGAAGGAAATGGCAACCCACTCCAGTGTTCTTGCCTGGAGAATCCCAGGGACGGGGGAGCCTGGTGGGCTGCCGTCTATGGGGTCGCACAAAGTCGGACACGACTGAAGCAACTTAGCAGCAGCAGCAGAATGTAAATCTGCACCTATAGCCATCTACACAAGTATTTTTTAATGGAAGAGAACTTTCTTTACAAACATCAGAGATCTCTGTTGTATGCTAAAGTTGTTTAAGGTTACTATCATAAGATAGAGATTTTCAACTTTCCAGGTTCCTGAGGAGTACCTGGGTTTCAGGAATCAACAATCATTCCTTTGCTCTCAGCATTTATAATGGCTTTGAAAACTTAGAGCAGTTTTCCCTTCATATTTCATCAAAGATGCAGATAGTTCTTCTCAAAGTTTATCAGCTAATTAGAAGAGTTAATTTGTGTGGGTTGGAAATTCCTCAGCCCAGTTTTTATTTTAGTAAACTTAAAACACACATAACTCCTCTACCAAGAGAAAATGTAGGAAAGATAAATTAACCTGCCAGAGTAACCAGAAAGAATGTATTTTTGCAAACATGTATTTCTTGTAGATTAAAGAAAATATGTTTTCAAAAAGAGATTACAAGCCAGTCTATACAGTATAATCCTGGTGTTGTTTTAAATAAATGTGTGTGTGTGTGTTAAAGTCACTCAGTCCTGTCTGACTCTTTGCAACCCCATGGCTGAAGCCCGCTAGGCTCCTCTGTCCATGGAATTCTCCAGATAAGAATACTAGACTGGGTAGCTATTCCCTTCTCCAGGTGACCTTCTCAACTCACATATACACAAACACATATACCAGCAAATAAAATACAACAGCATATAGAAAGATTAATATATCATGACTAAGTGGGAATGCAAGGCTGGTTCAACACTAAAAAAATCAATCAATGTAATTCATCATATCAATAGACTAAAGAAGAAAAATCACATGACCATCTCAATATTCACACAAAAGCATTTGAAAGAATTCTATATTTACTCATGATACTCTTCACAAGTTAGGAAGTGAAGGGAAGTTGTGCAGCCTAATTCAAGACATCTACAAAAAACCTACAGCTAACATCATACTTAGAACAGGAGCAAAGTAAGGCTGTCTGCTCTCATCAGGGCTACTAAACATCACACTGAAGATGCTGGCCAGTGCAATAAGGCAAGAGGAACAGGCACATTGTTCAGAAAAGAAAATAAATTTTCTTTATTTGAAGATTAAAAACCACATCTAAACAACATTAGTTATTAGCTAAATGTGAATTAAAACCACCATTATACACTACCATATACCTGTTGCTAAGTCTCTTCAGTCGTGTCCGACTCTGTGCGACCCCACAGACGGCAGCCCACCAAGCTCACCCGTCCCTGGGATTCTCCAGGCAAGAACACTGGAGTGGGTTGCCATTTCCTTCTCCAATGCATGAAAGTGAAAAGTGAAAGTGAAGTCGCTCAGTCGTGTCTGACTGCCAGCAACCTCATGGACTGCAGCCTACCAGGCTCCTCCATCCATGGGGTTTTCCAGGCAAGAGTACTGGAGTGGGGTGCCATTGCCTTCTCCATATACCTGTTACAGTGACATTAAAAAATAATTATACTAAGTGCTTGTTAGGATGTGGAGTGATGGAACCCTTATAGTTGCTATTGGAAATGCAAATGTTATATAGTCAGCCCGGAAAATTGTTCAGTATTTTCTTATAAAGTTAAACCTTTACCTAACAAATAATCTAGCAATTCCATTCCTAGATATTCACCAAAGAGAAATGAAAATTATTTCCCAGTAGCTTTATTCAAATCGCCAAAAACTGGAGACAACTCAAAATGTACTTAGAGTGAACGGAAACAAGTTGTGGTACATCTATCTATACAGTGAAATCTTAGTCATAAAAAAAAAAATGAACTGTTCATACACATAACAACATGGATGAATCTGAAATGCCTTATGCTAAGAGAAAAAAGCCAGACTCAAAAGATTACATCTTGCACAAGTCTGCTTATATGACATTCCAGAGAAGGCAAAATTAGAGAAAGAAAAACAGATCAGTGGTCACCCAGGGCTGGGGATGAGAGTAAGAGGAGAGGCTGACTATAAGGGCAATGAAAGGAATTTTTTTGAGGTTGATAGAACTGTTTTGTAACTCGATTGTGCTGGTGCTAACAGGACAGTGTGCACTTATCAAAACTCCACAGTACACAAAAAATGTGAATTTTACTGGAGGTGAATATGGTAAACTTTAAAAATGTATTAATACATACACACATAAAACCTGGAAGGATATATGCCAAAATACTGATGGCAATCATCTCTTTGATGTATTAAGTGTGATTTTAATTTCTTTCTTATCCTCTAACATTTTAAAATTATCTCCAGTCAATATATATTACTTTTATTTCCAAGGGAAAATAAAATTACATTTCTTTCATCTGTTAAATGTGAGGTTGCCTGCCTCTTGGAGGTCTTCTTCATCCCAGTATTCCCTTCTTTCTTCCATTCTGTCCTTTATAATAGTTTTAATACATCAAAACTCAGTTTAAGAAGATGCAATGATTGCCTAATGCCTACTCAAGCTAGCCCTAATTTCTTTGCTGCCTCTATTTCTAACATGAGATTAGACAAAGATTTATTGAGCCCTTATTATGTGCCAGGAACTACTAGGTGCTCTACATGAAATATCTTAGGTAATCCTAGTACAATAACCTCAAATAATGTGCTTTTTCTGTCCTCAATTTACGGATGCCTATTGTCACAAGCTAATAGAGATGGAAGTGTGATGATCCCAGAGCTCAAATTCTCAACCACTGCAGTGGAGTGAGGTGATTAAAAAGTATGACATCTGGGGTTTCCTTGGTGGTTCAATGTTGAAAAGTTGGCCTGCCAATGCTAGATACATGGGTTTTCCATGATCTGGGAAGATCCTACATGATGCAGAGCAACTAAGCCCATGACTATTGAGCCTGCGCTCTAGAGCCTGGGAGCCGCAACTATGAAAGCCATGTGCTGCAACTACGGAAGCCTGCGTGCCTTAGAGCCTTGCTCTGCAAGAAAAGAAGCCACCGCAATGAGAAGCCTGTGCATTGCAACTAGAGAGCAGCAACCCCACTCAGCACAACTAGAAAAAAGTCCGCACACGGTCAAAAATAAATAAAATGATTATTTTTTAAAAAAGTATGGAATCTGGAGGAAAGCTGCCTGGGTTCTAAACCTTGGCTCACTACTCTAGTGGGTGATCTCGGGGGAAATTATTTAACTCCCCTGAATCTTTTCCCTGAGCATACATAAAGATAATAGCAGCAACTATTCAGTTGGTTGTGAGGATTAAATTATATTATACATGTGAGGCGCTTAGTATATAATAGGAGTTCTCTCTGGGCCCTCCTTCCCACCCCTGCCAGTCTTCTTTCCTCTTCAGCTCTAGCAGGAACCTTCCTTCAGCTCCCATCAAGGTGATCACCTAACTATTCAGCAATAGCACCAAGCTCTTCCTGTCTACTACCTTTTTTGTCCAGAACATCTACTCTTCTCTTTTCCACTTGTCTTATCCTAGCTAACAAGGCTTAGCTCAAATTACCCTTGGTCCAAGACAACATTTCTTTATTAAGCTCCTTATGGGTGGTCACTAATGATTTTATGAACACTAATTTTGTCTTTGATTAAAATGGCCATCCAATAAGGTAAAGAGTATTTCTATCATCATAGAAAGTTCTGTTAAATAGCACAGGTCTGGAATGTAGACCTCTGGAGGGCAAGGACTATAGCTAAGGTTCTGGAAACCCAGCAGTACTTAACACAGTGATTACACAGGACGAATTCAGTTGAGCACTTATGTTTTATTGATTTGCCAAGGGCATTCACATTTGATGGGAATACTAATGTAGGCATGATTGTTTGACCTTGGCTACAAAATACTGGTTGATTAAGTTATTTATACAATTTCAATTTTCATTTCAAAACACCAAATTTCCAAAGAGCCCAGCTCATCTCTCCCTATTCAGGGAAATGAAATAGCTTATTTTGCCAATGACCTCTCTAGTTATGAGCTGATGTCCTCTGTGACATATGCAATTTTCACAGAATCTTAGATTGAAGCTGCCCATGTTAAATAATCTTGTGCAAAACATTACCTAAAAGAATTGTCTTAAAGCGAAAAGATTTCCTTGTGCTTGACAAATACTGCCCTGATAGCCAGCAGCATTTCAATAAAGAGAAAATGTCCACATTCACCTTAAAAGTAAAGAATTAAGGTCAACTGATATAACCAAGGTCACATTTCAGCACTACTACTGGATCCATTTCTCTCAGACACCTGAGCCCCTAGCATGCACTGTCTTTACCGAATCCTAGAATTCTAAATCATTCCCATGCCCTTAGGGTATTTTACGCCCACTAATGATGCCACTTATTCTGAGTGCCTACAATTTGTAAGCTCTCTGCAAAAGCGGGAAAAGCTGAGGCCGAGGCACAGCGCCCCCCCCACCCCAACCCCCAGCCTCAATCAGGTAAACATCTTGGCTCTAACCCAGCTGAGTCACTGTCACAGAGTAAAAGACTCAAAAAAGTCAGATTGAGCTTAAACCATTCCACTAAAGCTGCTGCAAAGTAGGCCATTAAGAAATAAAACATAAAAGTAACAAAACAGCCTTTTTTCCACCATATGCTAAAGGTTTCTCCAAATGATAACACACACACACACACACACAATTCCATACATCAGACAGGAGGGCAAATTGAGAAAGTGGCTTCAGGGATGTGTTGATTGAAATACTCAAGCAAGATGAATTGCTTTTTGATAATTAGATTTGAGGAAGTCTTTTTTTTTTTTTTTGGTCTTCTATGACTCCACTGTTGTGTTTATTGCAGAAAGACTTAAAATTCCAAGGAGGTAAAGGTCTTTCTCCACATGTTTCATTTCTTTGTGCTTTTATCCAAGACACAATGAAAACCTTTATAAAAATTTCTCTTATCAGGCTTATTTGCCAAATATTTGCAATGTTAAAATGGTTCAGTATTTCACCCAAACTGTAATTAAGATTTGAAGAAGAAAGTTATTCCTGGATATATCATTATTAACATTCAAAAAGAATAAAAGAGGAGTAGATATGAGTTTCAACAAATGAAATTAGCAAAATGAACCTGATTTATATTTTAGGCATTCTCTGATAGCATAGTGCCTAGAATTACAGCATAAATAATAGCCCCTATTATTAAAATTGAGAAATTCAACAAGGCACAAGACCAAAGTGCATGTACACTGGGTTAACCTCATACTCATTCAGTCTCAATTATTAAAAACTGCTTTTGGTTAGATTTGCACTTTGAATTGAGAGGATTTCTTAACTGACAGCAAATTTACAGCCTCTCCTTATTGCAGCAAATTTGCTTGACTTTTGGTCTTTATGCTGACATTTTGATAAACTACTATTCACGTCTCATGGAGAAATAGCATGATAATAATCTATAGCAAACACTTGCAAATTAAAAAAAAAAAAAAAGGGAGCAGAGATAGCAGGATAAAATGCAGCTCTCCAACGTCAGAAAAGTAATCAACAGTACCAACAAAAACCTATTGGCAGTCTCTTTACTGTTGCCCATATTGAAGTCCCCTCCACCTCCCACAATCCCCTGGGAGGTGTGCTCAATTTTTTTCATTAAAGGGATTGAGATGGGAAGGTGGGGAGGGTCAGAGACAGAAGGACATAGAATGTGATGAAGAGATACAGACAGAGGAAGAGACAGAGAGACAGGGAGAAAGGCAGAGAAAAAGAATCCAAGACACAGAGTTTCTGACTCAGGAGGTCTGGGGACCCACCTTAGGAATTCAGCAATCCCAGGTAACTGAGGAGAGGAAGACTGTCAGAAAAACAGAACAAAAAAACCAAATAGGTTCATACATGCAAAAAGGGGAGAAGGTACTTCTTCTCTTTGGTCTGTGAAATACCAAAGCTTTTTAAACCTGAATGTGCCTAGGAATCACGCCCGGGATCTTGTTAAAATGCAGATTCTGTTTGAGCAGACCTGGATTGGATCCAGACATTCTGCATGTCTGAGGAACTCAGGTGATGTTGATGCAACTGGACCAGGAACCACTGAATCTGAAGGCTCTACATTACCCAAGGCAGTGTTTATCAAAGTATGTCCTGATGACCATCTACATCAAAACCACAGGGTTGGTTGGTTAGGGAGGGAGGGTACTGTTCTTATTGCAGATTTCCCGCCCCCTAGACATACTGTATCAAAAACTCTGAAAGTGGAGTCCCAGGAATCTGCAGGTCAAACAGAAGTTTCTTTGATTCCTATATAGACTAAGAACAATGGACTGGGTGTTGGGGGATGGTAGGGGTGAGGTGGAGTGGAGGAAAGGCAGGGAGAGGAGGACATTAACAGGTAGTTGTTCAGGGATTAATATTTCCAGCTACTGGCTTATCAGGGTGCCTGCTTATTTTCTCTCCTTCATTCTATTGCCCACCTTATGTTGGTTGTCGATGACATCAGAGAGACTAACTAGGATCCTAAAAGAAGGGGTGAAACTTCTAATCACCTATTTTTTTCTGTATTAGTAAAATCTTAGTAAGAAAAAAAAGGAAACTATAGGCCATATTTAAATTTGTTTTCTTAAATTTAAATTATTTCTGCTTTACCTATCTTCTGTTTCCATAGACAACCACAAATTGTCGTCTAGACTTCTTTTGTTAGCAGTAAGTGAAAAAATGTTTCTGTAGTGATTACTTAATATGTTGCTAAATCCAGGAGACAGCAACTGTCTGCCAGCAAGTACCATATTGAAGTTTCCTAAACACTACAAAAAATAGAAATTATTTACAGTTAGCATTCAACATTGGCAAACAAGTCATGTTATTAAAGTTGTGTTTGCATATGTGATATTAGGAGCCATGCAAATGTATGTGCAAAACTGGTCATAATTAATCATTTCCACCAGTGAGAAATATCCCATTTCCAATCTTGTGGTCCAATCCCGCCTTTCTTGGGAGCACAGATGTGTGTTTTTAACCTGCTGGGGACACAGTTGCTGCTGCTGCTAAGTCGCTTCAGTCGTGTCCAACTCTGTGCGACCCCATAGACGGCAGCCCACCAGGCTCCCCTGTCCCTGGGATTCTCCAGGCAAGAACACTGGAGTGGGTTGCCATTTCCTTCTCCAATGCATGAAAGTAAAAAGCGAAAGTGAAGTCGCTCAGTCGTGTCCGACTCTTAGTGACCCCATGGACTGCAGCCTTCCAGGCTCCTCCGTCCATGGGATTTTCCAGGCAAGAGTACTGGAGTATTATGTGCAATACCCCTTTCCCAACCGCCTGATCCTATACCTAATTCCTATTTCTTAACCAAAGACTAAAAAAATAAAGTTTGAACAGCAGTAAATATGGACAGTTGTTTCTAATCCTAGTTCGTACTGGCAGAAATTTTTGAAAGCTCAGGTTCCCCAATCATCTCAAGATTCATATTCAGTAGGCTTGGGGTAGGCCAGGAAATTTGTAACTGTCTAAAACATCCCAGATGATTAAGAGGATCAGCCAGAATTGGGCCTTACTGACATATATAAAAGAGCATTGGACAAAATCAAGGAACTTCAATAACATTATAGTTACTATTTTTGTTGTTCATAAAATTTGTGTTAATTTAACATAAATTTATGTTTAGTTTAATTTATGTTAATTTATGTTCTTCCTACATATCAGGCATGTTACGAAGCACTTTACATATATTATCACTGAATCATCACACCAACCATGAATTTATGGGTGAGGAAAGTTAAGTAATTTGCCCGAAGTCAGAGATAGTAAGTGGCAAAGCATAAATTTGATTTTATCATCAAGTAATAACTGAGTCATTTGAGCAGGCAGTGAGTCATTCAAGTCATTGGGTTTTCCCATTTGGAGATGAGGACTGGGAGACTAGGAAGTAGAGCTCTTCTAATCTTCCTTTAAGCTCTAATGTTTACTGGTGGAATTCTGTTGAACTAGGAGACATGGTTTGTGCCCTTCTGGAGCTCAAGCTGGGTTGTCAGTCTCCCTGGTCCTCCTCGTTTCAGGTTTAAAGTGTCACTTCATCTCTGTCTCCTCATTTCTTATGGAGCAAAAAACTTCTTCACCAGCAACCCTAGTTCGTCTCTCAAGCATCTCCCAGCACCTCAGGGTAGAACCCCAATCCTCCTGGCCCGCTGGGTAGCAGCTAACCCAGCCCTGTGCCGTTGACACAGTGTGTTCTCCACTCGATGCTCTGCCCTTCCTGGTTGCCTAATGGAATGAGCCTGCTTGCCCCTCAACAACCAACCCACGTATCAACTCCTTCGTGTAAACATCCCTCTTTTCCTGTTCAGAACTGATTTTTTCTTTTAATGTTTTATTTTTGTCTTGTGTTGCAGGTAGAGTGAACTTAAGTCCTAGCTCTTTGGCAATCTCAGTTTCAAATATTCTGTCAGCTTATCTACACAAGGATGCCAGTACTTGGCAGTCTTGGTTTAGACAACATGGCAACTGTAGTTATGGCATATAACCCACTAGGAATGTGAACTGTTTTCCTTTTGGTGACGTTATGGAGGACAGAGACACCTGCCTTATCTGTTTGACTATTCTTCCAGCCACCTCCATCCATCTATCCATCCATCCATCTACCCGTTTATTTGCATGTAGATCAAGTTGCTGCTGCTGCTGCTAAGTCACTTCAGTTGTGTTCGACTCTGTGCGACCCCAGAGACGGCAGCCCACCAGGCTCCCCTGTCCCTGGGATTCTCCAGGCAAGAACACTGAAGTGGGTTGCCATTTCCTTCTCCAATGCATGAAAGTGAAAAGTGAAAGTGAAGTCATGTCTGACTCTTAGCGACCCCACGGACTGCAGCCTACCAGGCTTCTCTGTCCATGGGATTTTCCAGGCAAGAGTATTGGAGTGGGTTGCCATTGCCTTCTCCGGTACATCAAATTACACACCCCAAATTTAAGTTGCCTACACTTGGCCCATAATAGACACAATTTTTTATTGAACTGATAGTAACTGATTTTATGTGAATCCCTATTTAGATAAATCCTTTGCAGTCATCTTCTTCTCTACCATACCCTCGCCACATTGGACAAAAAACCATTTCCTCTAAAAAAGTAGGTAATAAAATATTAAAGGAATGATAGCTATAGAAAATGAATAGAAGGACAGAAATGTTAAATTTGATTAGTGCAGGTATCAGCATAATAAAAGAGACAAAGCTGACATTGTGCTTTGGTTAAAAGACAGTGATGAAGGCCAAGCTCTTTAACTGGACCTGTGCCCAGCACTGCCTTTGTACCAAGTCTGGTAAAGGATTCAGACAGCATGAGACCAATGTGACCTGTAAGACTAAGTGAAGGTAAGCAAGGGGCCATGTCATAGTCAGCTCAGACTGCTATAACAAAATAACATAGAGTGGCGGGGGCTTATACACAACAGAAATTTACTTCTCACTGCTCTGGAAACAGCAAGTCTAGGATCAGGGTGTAGGCATGCTTTCTTGTGAGGTCTCTCTCCCTTGTTGCAGACAGCTGCTTTCTCATGGTATCCTGCATGGCAGAGAGCAGACAAAGCAATCTCTCCTGTGATTCTTCTAAGCATGTTAATCTCATTCTTGAAGGCTCCATCCTTAGGACCTCATCTAATCTTAATCACCTTCCGAAGATTCCACCTCCCAGGACCATCACAATATGAGCTACAGCTTCAACATATAAATTCTGAGGGGACACAAACATTCATTCTATTAGCAGACTGTGAATAGGTCCTCAGAGGCAGAGCTCTTCCACTCACCACAGCATAGGGTGACAGTATGCAGGGAAAAGAAATAGAGTAGACTTCTGAAAGGGGTTTCATCTCCCAAGGCAATAAAATAAAAGCAAAAATAAATGGGACCAAATCAAACTTATAAGCTTTTTCACAGCAAAGGAAACTATAAACAAAATGGAAAGACAACCTATGAACTGGGAGAAAACATTTGCAAATGATGCAACCGACAAGGGCTTATTTTCCAAAATATACAAACAGCTCCTACAATTCAATAATTAAAAAACAAGCAACCCAATCAAAAAATGGCAGAAAACCTAAACAGATATTTCTCTAAAGACGTCATACAGATGGTCAAGAGGCACATGAAAACATGCTCATGATCACTAATAGAAAAATGCAAATCAAAACAATGAGATACTACCTCACATCAGTCAGAATGGCCATGATTAAAAGGCCTACAAATAATAAATGCTGGAGAGGCTGTGGAGAAAAGTGAACCCTCTTACACTCTTGGTGGGAATGTAAATTGGTGCAGTCACTATGGAAAACAGTATGGAAGTTCATCAAAAAAATAGAAATAGAGTTACCATATTATCTAGCAAACCACTTCCGGGCATATACCCAGACAAAACTATACTTTGAAAAGATAAATGCACCCCTATGTTCAAAGCAGCGCTATTTACAACAGCCAAGACATGAAATCAACCTAAATGTCCCTTGATAGATGAATGAATAAAGAAGATGTGGTACATATATACAGCCATATGAAATAATGAAAAATGCCATTATTTCGTAAGAAAGAAATAATGCCATTTGCAGCAACACGGATGGATCTAGAACTTATCATACTAAGTGAAGGAAGTCAGAAAGAAAAAAGACAAATACCATATCACATCACTTATACGTGGAATCTAGAATATGACGTAAGTGAAAATATGAAACAAAAACAGGCTCACAAATATAGAGAACAGACTCATGGTTGTCAGGGGCAGGGAAGAGAAGGGCAGGATTGGGAGGTTGGGATTAGCAGATATAAACTAGTATCCATAGGATGGATAGACAAGGTACGACAGTACAGACAGACAGACAACGATATCCAGTATTCTGTGATGAACCATCATGGAAAAGAATATATGTACGTATAATGGAGTCACTGTGCTGTACAGTAGAAACTAAACACAACACTGTAAATCAATCACAATAAAATAAAAAAAAAAAATAGCTTCTATGTGCTTGGATACCAAGAGGAGATCATGAATAAAGGAAAGATCATGCATAAGGAAACTCAGTGTTCCAAATCTCCTTTTCATGGTTATTGTTTGGCAACTTGTAGAAGGTTTCACTGATTTCCAAGATTTTCTTAAACATCTCTTCTCTGTGCTCCCAGACCATGTATGTCCCCTGTTAGCTACCACAGCGTGGCTTCCTATGACTTATCTATCCTTTTTATTACACAAAAGGAAAAACAGAAAGCTCTCCACAAATAAGATGTCATTTACTCTGGTGTTTCCAAGACCTGGTAGAGACATAGAAATTGCTCAGTATGTGTCTGATGAATTATTGAAGGGAAAAAAATTAGCCATCCATACCTATCATGCGTATTTCCTTTTAGTCACCTCTTTTGGACTTCTCAAGTAGGTAGTGTTTTGTTTGTGTCATCCTCATAAAAATGTAGGCTGTGTCAGGCCAGAGGTAGGTTTTTGACCCACAGGAGGTCTAAGCCTGGGAACAATGATGTAAAAAGATCAAAGCACAGGGGGACTATTTGGACTAAATCCCCTTTTAAACAGAGAACTTTGCTATCTCAGCCATTCTGGAAAGCGGTTCTAATTCTGATTTCATTCTAGTAAAACAGGCAAACATTTCCTTTGCAAGGGTTGTCCTCTTCTTTCTGCTTTTGCATGAGCATCCAAAGAGTTCTTGTAGAGAGTTCTTACACTCCTCTGTGTAAGATGAGAATTACAGCTTTAACATTTACTTCCTCTTAACCAAGACTCAGGAATCCTGAATCAATAATTTCAAAGATCAAGTGAGACGGCCTTTGCTTTGTAATGTGTTTTTCCATCTCACTATCTACACACTGCCCTTTTCTCTCTGCAGTCATCTGTAATTAGTTTTCCGCCACGACCTGTTTAGAATAGCGGATGCACTTCCCTTGACCATCTAGTTAAATATTATATAATTATACTTCACATTTTGTGAAACCTGGGTTATTCTAAAAAGGTTGGACACGGTGGATCATATTTTCTCATAGAAAAGCAGAGAACGAGGTTTTGAGGCTTGGCTTATGGTTAGTGGCAAGTCATAAGAGTGCTGGACATTCTCCTGGAGCAGCCTCTAACACATTCTAACTCACCTTTACTGTGTCAGCTCTGTGATCTCTGCCTTAGTCCTGTTAAGCAAAATGATATATATATTTTTTAAAAACCACATGGTCTATGGTGAATGGCACTACATTTACTCTCATACATTTTCCAGTTCCTGTTCTTTTCCCTAATGCACACTGGAAGAACATGGCCCAGCTGCATGCCAACCAGCAGAAGCAGAGGGAACTATATGGCTAGAGATTCCAGTTTCAATGGGAGATGTGGTCCTAAAGGCCTCAAATGACTGAGGTCTCATCATCCTCAAACTATCCTGTGTTGTTGTTATTATTTGTGACTCTTTACTTATGCAAATCTCCACAAAGAACAGTATTTCTTTTTTTTTTTTCATTTTTCAAATGTGGTCACATAATTATTTAAACACAATAGTGTATGTGAGTGATGTTTCCATTAACTGTGGGGATTTTACAAATTGTAACTCCTTCAAGCTCCTTTCATCTGGGAATTTTAAAGTCAGATTAGATCTAGATTGAGCTTTATGAGGGGTCTCTCAATGGCAAAAATAGCAAAGCATTTTTTTTTTTTTTTTAAAAATCACATGCTCCCCATCCTGAACCCTCCTCCCTCCCAACCTCCCCATACCATCCCCCTGGGCCTTCCCAGCGCACCAGCCCCAAGCATCCAGCATCGTGCTGAACCTGGACTGGCATCTCGTTTCATACATGACATTTCACATGTTTCAATGACATTCTCCCAAATCTTCCCACCCTCTCCCACAGAGTCCATAAGACTGTTCTATACATCAGTGTCTCTTTTGCTGTCTCGTACACAGGGTTATCGTTACCATCTTTCTAAATTCCATATACATGCGTTAGTATACTGTATTTATGTTTTTCCTTCTGGCTTACTTCACTCTGTATAATAGTCTCCAGTTTCATCCACCTCATTAGAACTGATTCAAATGTATTCTTTTTAATGGCTGAGTAATACTCCATTGTGTATATGTACCACAGCTTTCTTATCCATTCATCTGCTGATGGACATCTAGGTTGCTTCCATGTCCTGGCTATTATAAACAGTGCTCACGATGAACATTGGGGTACACGTGTCTCTTTCCCTTCTGGTTTCTCAGTGTGTATGCCCAGCAGTGGGATTGCTGGATCATAAGGCAGTTCTATTTCCAGTTTTTAAGGAATCTCCACACTGTTCTCCATAGTGGCTGTACTAATTTGCATTCCCACCAACAGTGTAAGAGGGTTCCCTTTTCTCCACACCCTCTCCAGCATTTATTATTTGTAGACTTTTGGATCGCAGCCATTCTGACTGGTGTGAAATGGTACCTCATAGTGGTTTTGATTTGCATTTCTCTGATAAAGAGTGATGTTGAACATCTTTTCAAGTGTTTGTTAGCCATCTGTATGTCTTCTTTGGAGAAATGTCTATTTAGATCTTTGGCCCATTTTTTGATTGGGTCATTTATTTTTCTGGAGTTGAGCTGTAGGAGTTGCTTGTATATTTTTGAGATTAGTTGTTTGTCGGTTGCTTCATTTGCTATTATTTTCTCCCATTCTGAAGGCTGTCTTTTCACCTTGCTAATAGTTTCCTTTGATGTGCAGAAGCTTTTAAGTTTAATTAGGTCCCATTTGTTTATTTTTGCTTTTATTTCAATATTCTGGGAGGTGGGTCATAGAGGATCCTGCTGTGATGTATGTCAGAGAGTGTTTTGCCTATGTTCTCCTCTAGGAGTTTTATAGTTTCTGGTCTTATGTTGAGATCTTTAATCCATTTTGAGTTTATTTTTGTATATGGTGTTAGAAAGTGTTCTAGTTTCATTCTTTTTACAAGTGGTTGACCAGATTTCCCAGCACCACTTGTTAAAGAGATTGTCTTTAATCCACTGTATATTCTTGCCTCCTTTGTCAAAGATAAGGTGTCCATATGTGCGTGGATTTATCTCTGGGCTTTCTATTTTGTTCCATTGATCTATATTTCTGTCTTTGTGCCAGTACCATACTGTCTTGATAACTGTGGCTTTGTAGTAGAGCCTGAAGTCAGGTAGGTTGATTCCTCCAGTTCCATTTTTCTTTCTCAAGATCGCTTTGGCTATTCGAGGTTTTTTTGTATTTCCATACAAATTGTGAAATTATTTGTTCTAGCTCTGTGAAGAATACTGTTGGTAGCTTGATAGGGATTGCATTGAATCTATAAATTGCTTTGGGTAGTATACTCATTTTCACTATATTGATTCTTCCAATCCATGAACATGGTATATTTCTCCATCTATTAGTGTCCTCTTTGATTTCTTTCACCAGTGTTTTATAGTTTTTTTATATATAGGTCTTTAGTTTCTTTAGGTAGATATATTCCTAAGTATTTTATTCTCTTCGTTGCAATGGTGAATGGAATTGTTTCCTTAATTTCTCTTTCTGTTTTCTCATTATTAGTGTATAGGAATGCAAGGGATTTCTGTGTGTTGATTTTATATCCTGCAACTTTACTATAATCATTGATTAGTTCTAGTAATTTTCTGGTGGAGTCTTTAGGGTTTTCTATGTAGAGGATCATGTCATCTGCAAATAGTGAGAGTTTTACTTCTTCTTTTCCAATTTGGATTCCTTTTATTTCTTTTCTGCTCTGATTGCTGTAGCCAAAACTTCCAAAACTATGTTGAATAGTAATGGTGAAAGTGGGCACCCTTGTTTTGTTCCTGACTTTAGAGGAAATGCTTTCAATTTTTCACCATTGAGGATAATGTTTGCTGTGGGTTTGTCATATATAGCTTTTATTATGTTGAGGTATGTTCCTTCTATTCCTGCTTTCTGGAGAGTTTTATCATAAATGGGTGTTGAATTTTGTCAAAGGCTTTCTCTGCATCTATTGAGATAATCATATGGTTTTGTTTTTCAATTTGTTAATGTGGTGTATTACATTGATTGATTTGCGGATATTGAAGAATCCTTGCATCCTGGGATAAAGCCCACTTGGTCATGGTGTATGATCTTTTTAATGTGTTGTTGGATTCTGATTGCTAGAATTTTGTTTAGGATTTTGCATCTATGTTCATCAGTGATATTGGCCTATAGTTTTCTTTTTTGTGGCATCTTTGTCAGGTTTTGGTATTAGGGTGATGGTGGCCTCATAGAATGAGTTTGGAAGTTTACCTTCCTCTGCAATTTTCTGGAAGAGTTTGAGCAGGATAGGTGTTAGCTCTTCTCTAAATTTTTGGTAGAATTCAGCTGTGAAGCCGTCTGGACCTGGGCTTTTGTTTGCTGGAAGATTTTTGATTACAGTTTCAATTTCCATGCTTGTGATGGGTCTGTTAAGGTTTTCTATTTCTTCCTGGTCGAGTTTTTGAAAGTTGTACTTTTCTAAGAATTTGTCCATTTCTTCCTCGTTGTCCATTTTATTGGCATATAATTGTTGATAATAGTCTCTTATGATCCTTTGTATTTCTATGTTGTCTGTTGTGATCTCTCCAGTGTCATTTCTAATTTTATTGATTTGATTTTTCTCCCTTTGTTTCTTGATGAGTCTGGCTAATGGTTTGTCAATTTTATTTATCCTTTCAAAGAACCAGCTTTTGGCTTTGTTGATTTTTGCTATGGTCTCTTTTGTTTCTTTTGCATTTATTTCTGCTCTAATTTTTAAGATTTCTTTCCTTCTACTAACCCTGGGGTTCTTCATTTCTTCCTTTTCTAGTTGTTTGAGGTGTAGAGTTAGGTTATTTATTTGACTTTTTCTTGTTTCTTGAGGTGTGCCTGTATTGCTATGAACTTTCCCCTTAGGACTGCTTTTACTGTGTCCCACAGGTTTTGGGTTGTTGTGTTTTCATTTTCATTCGTTTCTATGCAAATTTTGATTTCTTTTTTGATTTCTTCTGTGATTTGTTGGTTATTCAGCAACGTGTTGTTCAGCCTCCATATGTTGGAATTTTTAATAGTTTTTCTCCTGTAATTGAGATCTAATCTTACTGCATTGTGGTCAGAAAAGATGCTTGGAATGATTTCTATTTTTTTGAATTTACCAAGGCTAGCTTTATGGCCCAGGATGTGATCTATCCTGGAGAAGGTTCCATGTGCGCTTGAGAAAAAGGTGAAATTCATTGTTTTGGGATGAAATGTCCTATAGATATCAATTAGGTCTAACTGGTCTATTGTATTGTTTAAAGTTTGTGTTTCCTTATTAATTTTCTGTTTAGTTGATCTATCCATAGGTGTGAGTGGGGTATTAAAGTCTCCCACTATTATTGTGTTATTGTTAATTTCTCCTTTCATACTTGTTAGCATTTGTCTTACATACATGCGGTGCTCCGTGTTGGGTGCATATATATTTATAATTGTTATATCTTCTTCTTGGATTGATCCTTTGATCATTATGTAGTGACCTTCTTTGTCTCTTTTCACAGCCTTTGTTTTAAAGTCTATTTTATCTGATATGAGTATTGCTACTCCTGCTTTCTTTTGGTCCCTATTTGCATGGAAAATCTTTTTCCAGCCCTTCACTTTCAGTCTGTATGTGTCCCCTGTTTTGAGGTGGGTCTCCTGTAGACAACATATGTAGGGTCTTGTTTTTGTATCCATTCAGCCAGTCTTTGTCTTTTTGGTTGGGGCATTCAACCCATTTACGTTTAAGGTAATTACTGATAAGTATGATCCCGTTGCCATTTACTTTATTGTTTGGGGTTCAAATTTATACACCATTTTTGTGTTTCCTGTCTAGAGAATATCCTTTAGTATTTGTTGTAGAGCTGGTTTGGTGGTGCAGAATTCTCTCAGCTTTTGCTTATCTGAGAAGCTTTTGATTTCTCCTTCATACTTGAATGAAATCCTTGCTGGGTACAATAATCTGGGCTGTAGGTTATTTTCTTTCATCATTTTAAGTATGTCTTGCCATTCCCTCCTGGCTTGAAGAGTTTCTATTGAAAGATCAGCTGTTATCCTTATGGGAATTCCCTTGTGTGTTATTTGTTGTTTTTCCCTTGCTGCTTTTAATATTTGTTCTTTGTGTTTGATCTTTGTTAATTTGATTAATATGTGTCTTGGGGTGTTTCGCTTGGTTTATCCTGTTTGGGATTCTCTGGGTTTCTTGGACTTGGGTGATTATTTCCTTCCCCAGTTTAGGGAAGTTTTCAACTATTATCTCCTCAAGTATTTTCTCATGGTCTTTCTTTTTGTCTTCTTCTTCTGGAACCCTATGATTCAATGTTGTAGCGTTTAATATTGTCCTGGAGGTCTCTGAGATTGTCCTCATTTCTTTTAATTCGTTTTTCTTTTATTCTCTCTGATTCATTTATTTCTACCATTCTATCTTCTAATTCACTAATCCTATCTTCTGCCTCTGTTATTCTACTATTTGTTGCCTCCAGAGTGTTTTTTAATTTCATTTATTGCATTATTCATTGTATATTGACTCTTTTTATTTCTTCTAGGTCCTTGTTAAACCTTTCTTGCATCTTCTCAATCCTTGTCTCCAAGCTATTTATCTGTGATTCCATTTTAATTTCTAGATTTTGGATCAATTTCACTATCATTATTCGAATTCTTTATCAGGTAGATTCCCTATCTCTTCCTCTTTTGTTTGGTTTGGTGGGCATTTATCCTGTTCCTTTATCTGCTGGCTATTCCTCTGTCTCTTCATCTTGTTTAAATTGCTGAGTATGGGGTGTCCTTTCTGTATTCTGGCAGCTTGTGGAGTTCTCTTTATTGTGGCTATTCCTCACTGTGTGTGGGTTTGTACAGGTGGCTTGTCAAGGTTTCCTGGTTAGGGAAGCTTGTGTCAGTGTTCTGATGGGTGGAACTGTATTTCTTCTCTTTGTTCAGTCGTGCTGTGGGGAGGAGGGAGGGATGCTGCAAGCAAATAACACTGGCGTCGCTCGCAGTGCCTCAGCCACACTGGGTCTGCCCCCGCTCACTGCGCGTGTAGCCTCCCTGCCCACACTGCTCGGGCTCTGGGTTGTTCCGCCGGGAACAATCCAAGGCTGGCCCTGGGTTGCATGTACCTCCCAGGTCCAAGCCGCTCAGGTTCAGGCACTCGGATAGTCCTCAGAGGCGCAGACTCAGTTGGGCCTGAGTATTGTGCTCTTCCCAGGTCCGAGCAGCTCAAGTGATGAGGTGTTTGGCGGCGCCAATGCTGCGACTTATCGCCTCCCGCCACTCGGTTATCTGGGCGCAAAACCGGGCACCTTCTTAGGCAGATGTTAACCGTCCAGACCCCAAGAAGTTTTAGTTAGCAAAGAAGCCTGCTTACAGTTTTATAGATAATGTCTCTCTGGGGCTGCGATTGCCCCCTTCCGGCTCTGGCTGCCTATCACCGGAGGGGGGTCTGCAGCCGGCTATCTCTGTTCAATTCTTTGTTCCGTGCAGGCCTGGCGGTCTTAGGTTGGGGCTGGCTTTTCGTAGTAGATATCCCACAGTCTGGTTTGTTAGCCCAAATTATTTCGCTCAGATAGTGCTCAGGTATTCAGGCCAGATTCTTACTCTACGATGCAGCCCGCGCTGCGCCTCCCTGCCCAGCCCCGCTTGTTAATGGCGCCTGCAGGCGCCTGCGCTGCTTCTCCACTGGGGAGTTACCGTAGGACTCCGCAATCTTCGAGTTTTAATTGTTTATTTATTTTTCTTCCTGTTATGTTGCCCTCTGTGCTTCCAAAGCTCGGCACAGATTCGCAATGAGAAGGTTTCCTGGTGTTTGGAAACTTCTCTCTTTTAAGACTCCCTTCCCGGGACGGAGCTCCGTCCCTCCGTCTTTGTCTCTTTTTTTGTCTTTATATTTTTCCTACCTCCTTTCAAGAGTTGGATTGCTTTTCTGGGTGCCTGATGTCCTCTGCCGGCATTCAGAAGTTGTTTTGTGGAATTTACTTGACGCTTAAAATGCTCTTTTGATGAATTTGTGGGGAGAAAGTGTTCTCCTGTCCTACTCCTCCGCCATCTTGGCTCCTCCCTCAATAGCAAAGCATTTAAGGAAGTGCTATCTATATACAAATAGCCTATATCTTCAAAGGATAGTTCATTATAACTAACATGCAACAATCCTGATTATTTCAGTAGGTCATATACAGAAAATATAATTCTCTTTTCCCTACATTATTTTTTCTGAGAGTAATATCACAGACCAAAGGATCATTAAAATCAGGTCCTGGATTTTTAATTTTCTTCAAAGGAATGTGTCAAGGAAAAGTATATGCTGTAAAAATCAGCTTATCACTGACAAGTCACTCCTTAGGTTATTAAAGGTGCAAAAACTTCCACACCACCATTTACTTTTTATAGAGAAAAAAATGTAAATGTTACAGTAAGAAGAGAAAAATAGTTTATTCAGAATTGTTGAGAGGCATAACTAATGAGACACTATGCAATACTTTGCAAAACTGTCACCTCTCATTCATTTGAGTTCCAAATCTCCACTTGGGTATGAGCAAAATCTTTTGCTGCTGCTTGTCTCATTATGGCCAGAGGTCCTCCTCCTAGACTATCTGCATTGTTTCTCAAACTGGTGTTTTGCAGAACACTGACCTTCAGAATGGTGGACAAGACAACAGAGCAGAGTGGTGGTCACCTTAATAGCCATGGGCATGAGCTGTGTGTGGATTGATGACAAGGTATGCGCTGGACCCAGGATACTGATGAACCCAATGCTGTTCACCTGATGCCAACAACACTTTTAAATTAGACTTTAATGCACACACAGTCCTAGTTCTAGCACGTCCACCTCTGTGATTTCAAATGTTACCCGCTCTAGTCCTTAGTCTCAGTATTTATAAAATAGGCATGATAAAGACAGTCCTTGTCGCAGTAATTGAGAATACAATGAGATGAGGCATGCCAATTTCTTTGTTCATGCTTACCTATTTCTTGTCTGTCCTTACCTCATTCCCAGGTAAAAACTAGGGACTTTATCTTGTACCCAGAGGTATCTCCAGTGCCAGGAACAGTGTGGTCACGTAGCAGGAAGCTTGACAAATATTGTTCTGAAGAAATGAATGACTGAGACAATGTAAGAGAAGATCTTGACATGATTCCTGGCAAATAGTAAGTGCTCAATAAATGTCAACCAAATTAGTTCTTTGAAATGTTTTTTGAATAAAGTAGCTTGTGTAATATATATTATAAAGACTCTGAGATATGGGGCTTCCTGGCCCAGTGGCTAAGACTCTGTGCTCCCAAGAGGGGAGCCCAGGGTTTGATTTCCAGTCAGGGAACTAGATTGCATATGCTACAAATAAACAAGATCTTGCGACTTGATGTAGCGACTAGGACTCAGTGCAGCTAAATAAACAAATGAAAAAAAAAAAAAAAGACTCTGAGATATCCTTCAGTGAAGAAATCTGCATAATTTTTATTTCTTCAGTTAAGAAATCTGCATAACTGCTGCATTTACCAGTATTACTTAGCCACAAAACTCCCTCTTCTCAACTATACCTGCTAATCAGTATTTTGCAACACTATTGTAAAACTGAACACACTTTGGGGAATAAGGAATTAGTTCAGTATCCCTATTTAGAGGTAAGGCAACTGAGATCCAGGTATTAAAGAATTTGCCTAAATCAAGTAGAAAGAAGTAGCAATTCCAGAACTAGAAGCAAAAGTTCCAAGTTCCAAGCCTGTTGTTCTCTCCCCAGTGTGTGAGCCGTGACATTGTTCTCTGGGATTAGAAGGTATTGGATTCAAATCCCACCTGCATTGTCTAACATTGAGGCATGTATCAGACACCGCTGGTGCTCCACCTCACAGCCTCTCTTCTCTAACGGGGGCCTCTTTGACATCTGAGCGTTGAGTACCTGTTGGAATTGGCCCCTAGGAATGTGCAACCTGGGGGGTTCAGGGCTTAACACCCCACTGGGCAACCTTTGACCAATGGGGGATGGTCTCTCTTGGGTAAGTGCTTTCCCTTTCTACTCCCAGGCAGATAACGCAGTGCAGTCTGTATGTCTCCCTTGAGGGTCCCTCTGGGATGGACCCCAGGTGCCCAAAGCGGTGACATAGTTCACAGCTGGGTAGGAATGTATGTGAACTCTCCACATTGCTAGCTTTCCTCCTTTCCACTCACGTGCCTTTCCCCAGGTGTGTTACTCTTTTGCTTACTATTGGAAGCAGCTGTATCGTCTCTTGTGAGCCCATTAAACATGTGCCAGGTTTCACACCAAAGGTGGCTGCGATCTGGCAGGCAGGGGTGTAAAAGAGGGAGTGACGTCTAAATGTAAGTTGGACTAGAATGGAGGCCTCTCACAGATGAGAGGTGCTACTAGGCTCAAAGCTCTGTTGTTTTCCTCTTCCTGAGTTTTCAAGGATTTTGAGAAGACACGAGAACAATGTGTTTACAAACATACTCTGTGTTTTTAACACCTTCTGGTTGTTCTGTTATGCTGATTGAAAAGAGAGAGCCACTCTCGGTGTGGGAAAACCATGCAATCTGAGGTCATTACCACAATCCTTTAGCAATGTTGGGTAACCTACTAGGGCACCAGAGGTTCAAGCTTTAAGCTTACTGTTCTGCTCTTGACCCTCAGGCAAGAAAGGGAGGCAGCACCGCTGTATTGCACTGTGGACAGACCCCCCAAATCTCAGTTTATTTCCTGCTTATGTAATGATACAATACAAGGGTTTTGGTTCAGCAGTTTTCTTCCATGTTACGCCTTAGGGACATGGGCTCTTCCACACCATGGCTTTGTTGTTCCCTGGAGCCTCATTCTCATCATCTGTATTCAGCTGGCAGAAAACGAGAGTATGGAGAAGGCTCTCTGCCCACAGCTGACACTCAATACCAAAGTTTATATTCCACTGGCAAGAACTAGTCACGTGGCTCCCCCTAGAACAAGGAGGTTGGTAAATGCAGGGGTGAAGTATAAACTGGGGAAAGCAGCCCACCGTCTCTGCTACAAAGGTACAATTGTCAAGAATGCCAGTTCTAGGGACTTCCCTGGTATTTCAGTGGTTAAGACTTCACCTTCCATTGCAGGGGGTGTGGGTTTGATCCTTAGTCGGGGAGCTAAGATCCCACATACCTTGTGGCCAAAAAACAAAACATAAAACAGAAGTAATACTGGAACAAACTCTATAAGACTTTAAAAATGGTCCACTTAAAAAAAAAAAAAAATCTTAAAAAAGAATGCCAGTTCTAGGGCCTAGGACCTGAATCCAGATCCCAGTTCTGCCCCTCAGATGTTGTTGTTCACTCAGTCATGTCTGAGTCTTTGTGACCCCATGGACTGCAGCACGCCAGGCTTCCATGTCCTTCACTGTCTCCCGGGGTTTGCTCAAACTTTTGTCCACTGAGTTGATGATGCCATTCAACCATCTTATCCACTGTCGCCCCCTTCTCCTGCCCTCAATCTTTCCCAGCATCAGGGTCTTTTCCAGTGAGTAGGCTCTTCACATCAGGTGGCCAAAGTATTAGAGCTTCAGCTTCAGCATCAGACCTTCCAATGAATATTCGGGGTTGATTTCCTTTAAGATTGACTGGTTTGATCTCCTTGCTGTCCAAGGGACTCTCAAGAGTATTCTCCAGCACCACAGTTCAAAAGTATCAGTTCTTTGGCACTCAGCCTTCTTTATGGTCCAACTCTCACATCCATACATGACTATGGAAAAACCATAGCTTTGACTATACAGACTATACAAAGTGATGTCTCTTGATTTTCAATATGCTGTCTAGGTTTGTCACAGCTTTTCTTCCAAGAAGCAAAGGTCTTTTATTTGGGGCTGCAGTCACTGTCTGTAGACATTTTGAAGACTGAGAAAATAAAATCTGCCACTGTCTTCATTTTCCCCCATCTACTTGCCATGAAGTGATGGGACCAGATTAAACCAGCTTTTTCACTCTCCTCTTTCACCTTCATCAAGAGGCTCTTTAGTTCACATTTATTGCCTGCCTGTAATTTGCTATGAATTAACTTGGTTTCTCAAGTCTTAAGAAGGAATGCTTAAAAGTGAAGTATTCAGTTAATTCACTTACCTGGTATCCCTGGTTGAAACTGTCTACATTTATCCATCTTCTATACTGCCATCAGAGTTCTGTCCCTATGTAAATCTGATTATTTTACTTTCCTGCTTAAAATCTAAATTGCTTCCTTTCTATCTATGAATTAAGTTCCAACTTCTTAGCCTGGTATATCAGGACCTCTAAACGCTGCTACCCTGACTTATCTTTTACCATCAGCTCCAGCACCCTTTCACTAATGCCTCACTGCACTGGATTTTCTCCATTCTTTTTCACACCTTTGTGACCATGTATATGCTGCTACTAGAATTCTGTTCCCTATCCCATCACCACCTGGCAAAGGCCCATGTACTATTCTTTAAGGTCCACTCATCTGATCCCTTTTCTTTGAAGCTTTCCCTGGATCTGCCAGTTCTGCCTCCTCCCACCACCACCACTCCTGGATGCCTGGGTGAAATCAGCTACCCATTTCCCTGATTCCCATCGCATGTAAACATACCTCCATGGTGGTATTTATTACTTTACACTCTGGTTTTCTAGCAGTCAGCCTCCCAGGCACAGCTGTGAGCCTCAAAAGCAGAGAACATGTCTGATTCATCTTTCACGGGCCCAAGACAGCATCTGTCTCATTTAGCACCCAACACCCAAAAATGCTCAACTTCATTGGAATTCAAAATCCTGGCACCACAGAAGAATCTGGAACAAGGAAATAAAATCCACTCATTCTCTTGTTGTGTTTCTCCTTACACAAGATCTTTACTTCTCAAGAGTTATTTTACCATGGACACATGTAGTCTATTTCATAAAGTACAAAAAAGAAACAAGTGTATGTTTTCTATAAAGTTACATGCTGCAAGCTTTGATGCTTGTTCAAGATCTAGGAGAAAGTATATGGTTTTTCCTCTTAATATGTGTCATCATCCAGGGAGCAATGAAGTCACCAAGGTACATCCACTGGAGATGAGGACTGGAACGATGAAATGTCACATTCTCCACATGTGGACACAGATCCTCTTTGGGTTTTTGAAAACTAATCTCTTATGACCAGACCTCCTTTCTGCAGAGGACTCTTTCAGAGGCGCTGGCATTTGGTAATGTGTATAGAGCAAGTATGGTTGTCACAATGGTCAGAGCATGCTTCTGGTGTTTAGTGGGTGGGAGACAGGAATGCCAAATACTTTGCAATGCATGGTCAGTCATGCAAACCAAATATTGAATATCATTCTACCAATGCCAATAACCTCCCGGGTAAGAACTACTGAGTTAAGGGATATGGTAAGCCCTTAGTTGAGAACCCTTGAGTTACCCACTCATATGCTTAAGTCTTTATTTTTTTAGGTGAGATAATAGCAAATCATAAAAACCCAAAAGGAAGTTCCTGCCTTTGTTTAAAGACCTTAGATTTAAAGAAATTAATAATATCTTTCTTCCATGTACTAAGTATGGGCTTATATCACATTCACTGGAAATAGGAGACTCCTAAAAGAATCAACAAGAGAAGCATTTGGCAGGCCCTCTTGCTTTTGAATATAAGATAGAACAGCAGAATAAAATGGCCCTTCTTTGCAATGCATTTAATTTAATAAAACACCAGATTAAAGGTAGGACAGTCTCATCCTTATTATAAAATAACCTGCAGAGTGAAAACTGAAACATGCACAATTCCATTAACCTTCCATTCATAAAGCATAATGTAAGTAGAATGTCATTTTAACATCCAACTGAACAAGGCTATTTCCATGCCCTTAAGAGTGCTTTACATCTTAACATTATTTGTCAGGGTGCACACAGGAAATAGTATTGGGGAACAAAAATCCCAGTGCAACAAAGCATTTAGAAATATTTACCCTCTTAATCATCTGCTTTCTGAATGAAGATATTTCCTTTTCATATAGAGTTTTGTTTGCATTATTAAATATTCTTTTTATTAAAGTATAGTTGATATACAACATTATGTTAGTTTCAGGTGTATAGCATTGTGATCTGACAATCAAATACATTACAAAATCATCACCACCACAGGTCCAGTAACCATCTCTCACCATACAAAATCATTACAATATGGTTGACTATATCCCTTATCACTCTGTTAAATATTTTTAGCAGCATATACAAAAGCATGTCAGTTGTGGCTTCAAGATATTTATTGAATTTGGCGTCTCTGTTAAATAATGACCTAGGGTGTACAGAATCACAGAACTTCAGAGTCTCAGGCCTTCAAAGCCCAAGAAATCATGGAGTCCAGTTCCCTATTTTGCAGATGAGAAAACTGAGGCTCAGGGAGATGAGGGACAGTGGAGGTGATGGTTATCTGTAGGGCCAGGGAGGAAAAAGAGTGGATCTGGGTAGGTTTGCTTTGTGAGCACTCAGCATTTTCCAGTTACAGATTGTCTTTAGTGAACCTTTGATTACTTTCTGAACGCTGCTGCTGCTGCTGCTGCTAAGTCGTTTCAGTCCTGTCCGATTCTGTGCGACCCCATAGACGGCCGCCCACCAGGCTCCCCCGTCTCTGGGATTCTCCAGGCAAGCACACTGGAGGGGGTTGCCATTTCCTTCTCCAATGCATGAAAGTGAAAAGTGAAAGTGAAGTTGCTCAGTCATGTCCCACTCTTAGTGACCCCATGGACTGTAGCCCACCAGGCTCCTCCATCCATGGGATTTTCAGGCAAAAGTACTGGAGTGGGGTGCCATTGCCCTCTCCAATTTTCTGAATAGATAATGGCAATTCAAAACCCTGCTCATTTTATACCCTATTTTAGCTGTTAGTACTAATATAATGAGCTCATGACCAAAAAAAAAGAAAGAAAAATAGGGGTAAAACCAAACAACCATATAATTTATAAAACCATGAAACAAAACCACCTAAGATTTGAAAAACATGTTGCATTTCATTAAGATATTGTGTTGTGTTCAGTTACAGTCAGTGCAGAAAGATGTAGCACCATTTACCCTCTCTGGCCCTAATGGGTTGGCACAAGGCAAGCATGTCCTTTAGTGCCTATCTCTTCCTCCCTACCCCCCAACACCTTTGAAAATGCATACCTAATGCTGGCTTTGTGCAAGTGAATTTTAAGCCCAGGAAACAATAGAGTATATTTAGTATATTATAGCAATAGGCTTCAAGTTTAATGAGATTTGGATCTAATGTAGCAATTCGGAAGTCTCTTCAAGCTTATTAAAATGAGATTCTACTCAAGTTTACAAGCAGGTACAATAACACTTGAGATGTGACCGTATTCTGTATTCAAGAGGCTTTTTTTGAAGTACATGTAAGCAAATTGCTTATGTAATATTCTCTTTTTCTTTCCATATTTTTATCCTATGACCACTGACACAGGAACAAATGTCCGTCTTTGCTAGGTACTAGTGTAGCATTTTGGTAATTAGCTTAAAATACAGCTGCTTTGTCCTCCTGCTGCTTTGCCCCAAGGCAACCTGTATCTGAAAGCTTGTTTTAAAGCCATTCAACAAGCAGGAAGAACCACACCTGTTGCATTTGATTTCCTCCCCATTAAATCAGGATGAATAATTTAATAAGAGCTGCTCATGCACAGACACTCTAGTGACTGGTTGAAAGATATGACTACCAGGCTGCTGGCATTTTTGTTATTCCTGGCTGGTCTTGAGCAGAAGCTTGTTTTTCTTCCCCAGTAAGCCAAATAGCCCTGTGACCTGAGACTTTCACCTAAACCCTTAGAGCACTAGGACCTTTCAGTTATGACAAGAGCCATTGTTTCTTTTACAACCATGGCAGATACTTTTGGTTGGCTATTTAACTGACCATCACAGCCTCCATCTTCCTATAGGTTGAAATAGGCAGATATTTGTATTCCCAGCCTCCTTTGCAGCCAGGGTGGTCATGTGACCCAGGTCTAAACAATGAAGCATAAGGTGAAGTTGCCAAGGGTCTTCTGGCAAATCTCTTCTTCCCTAATGGAGAGGTGGTTTAACACTGTAAGGGCTCTAGAGCTGAACTGCCAAAAGCTTGAGTCCAGCTTTACAACATCTTGTCTCTGTGACCCTGATAAAGGTAACTGCACTCTCTGTGCTTTGATTTTTCCTATCTGCTGTAGAATTAAAGGAGTTAACACATGTAAAGTACTTAGGATAGTCCCTGAAAGATTAGCAAATGTTCAAAAATGTTAGTTATGATTATAATTAATGAAAGAGAGAGGACACACAAAGAACATTTCTGCTAGCTGCCTTTGAAAATGGCTCTGTGAGGTCACAATGCCTGGAGTTATGGCAACCATTCTGTCATCATGAGGGGAAGAAAATTGCAAAGACTTTTGACTCAGAACCCTTGAGTTCTGAAGATGCTGACACAAACCTGGGACTGTTTAACTCAAGGTTTTCTTAAGTAAACAATAGACATTCTAATAGTGGATTTTCTGTTACTATCTACTGAACAATTCCATCTAACACTGTCAGTATTAATCCAGGGTTTAATCCCTATCATCTCTGCCTCCAGCTGTACTTTTGGCTTTGTTCACCACATATTGTTTCCTCCTCTGGGGGAAATCTTTTAGGATGTTCCCTCCTAACAGTCTGAGGCTGACTTCCTTTAATCCTCTCTGGGAACTCTCTTAAATAGGCTGTGGGTTTGATAACAGCCTCCTGTGAGGGAACTAGGGTTTAATGGGGAACGGGAGTTATTAATCCTTCACCCTCCTTCATCTGAGCAAGATCTAGCTATAAAATAGGCAGACCCCCCCTGGTTCCTGCAGGGCTAGCCACTGCATACAGTCATATACAGTCCATGGAATTCCTCAGGCCAGAATACTGGAGTAAGCAGCTGTTCTCTTCTCCAGGGGATCTTTCCAACCCAGGGGTCAAACCCAGGTCTCCCACAATGCAGGTGGATACTTTACCATTTGAGCCACCAGGGAAGTCCAAGAATACTGGAGAGGGTAGCCTATCCCTTCTCTAGTAGATCTTCCCTACCCAGGAACCGAATCGGGGTCTCCTGCATTACAGGCAGGTTCTTTACCAGCTGAGCTACCAGGGAAGCCAGTAAGTTGAAGGGGTTCCAATCTGGCAACTCACAGGCTGTGTCTGAGGTGGCGTAGGGGGTCTCTGCAATCTCTAGGCTCTGATGGTAATCCAAGGCCACCACATGCATGATGTGAAGAGCAGAACTGAGTGACCTCTGAATTTCACATGGTGCTTTTTTGCCAAGATCACTATAAAACTGCCCTACCTCCACTCCCTCAGTGCAGTTATGTTTCTTCTGGCAAAGTCTATTCTCTACTCTTTGCTTTCCAGACCACTCCAGGGTAGACCATTATGAAAAACACTGAAGACAATGATGTTGTTGAATGACAGAGGAAGGAAGAAATACAAAAGTAGAAGCTCTGGGACTCTTGTCTAGACACTTTCTTGCTGGGTGCCTGATATCTCTTTTTCTATATCCAACTTTGATGATAAGCCTCCAAGGATTTCTTTCAGCCTGTTTATTGCTGAAACTACTGTAGAATCACAGTTAAAAAAAAAAAAATGGATAATGAAAAGAGGGTGTTGCTTTATAGCCCACCTGGGTTCTGGAATTAAATCCAGCTCAGGTTAGGAGCAAGCCATAAGACCCAGTTGCTGTGACCTACTACAAGGCCTCAGTGAAATTATTTTCAACATTTCCAGTGCATTTGTAGGTGATTTTTCTGTCACATAAAAGTCAGAATGAGAAGGCAGTTTCTCTGGGGAAATTTGGAAGAAAGAAAGGCACATTCATCTATTGCTTGAATCTGTTTTCACTTTTTAAGCATATCAGGGTATTTATGTTTTAGCTAAACCCACAAGATGTTCCAGTAAGGATCAACATGTTGCGTTGGATTACATTCTCAGAAGAGACTGAACCCTCTGGAAGACAACATAAATGGTCGTTTAGGTGTGGGTTAATGAATAGCCCCAGTGCTTAGCACCCTATGCTATCCTGCTAACTCCCAGGATGTGCTGACCTGAGGGAATAGTTTCATGCAATATACCCACTCCAGTATTCTTGCCTGGAGAATTCCACATGACTGAGTGACTAAACACACACACCCACACCCACACCCACACACAAACAGATACTGCCATGCACATCACTGGGGGATGACCAAGAGCTGGACAGGGATCTGGATTTGTAGAGCTGCCCGAAGAGGAAGCTTCGTGGCTTTTCCACTCCACACTGTTAGACATGCCTAAGTCCCTTCTCCAGCTAAACAAGCCATTTTCCCCCAGTGCTTCCTGAGTCCTTAATCCTTTTACTGAGAAGCCAGAAAAAGAGGTCAGTGCAAATGGGTGTTGAAAAGAAAAACCCTGGGTCTCTTTTAACCAAGAAAAGCAGAGCATTTCTGAATTCTGGCTCCAACACAGAAAAACCCTGTCTCTAAGTCCCTGCTCATGACGACTGCCTGCGGACTTGTTGAAAAGTATTCTGGCTGATATTAACTGCCACGATCACATATCCGCAAAGAAACGCTTTAAAAGTACCCAGAACCAGGTTTTTAAAAGCAAGTAGGCCAAGCAGTCTATTATACAATGAGCTTTAAATGAGAAAACATATATGCACACATACATACACACACAAGTGAAGGTTTAAGATCTGTAGTCTCAGGTGTGTGCCTAGCACTATGCCAAGCCCCCTAGGTATGTAGAAGATTCAGAAGACAGGTTTCTTATCTTCCAAGAACTTAGACACAGGAAGGAAGGCACGATCATTCTACATAAGATGGTTAAACAGTTAAGTGCTCGACTGTGTGGTAGTAAGTAGAGCCGTGCCAGGTGGGCAAGGGAGAGCCCTGGGGCTGAAGCTGTCATGGGACACTTTGTGGAGAAGCCGCCAGCCCAGTGGCTGGTGCCATGTCAGGGAAATGATGAATTTAGACAGGACTGAGATGGGGCAACTTCTTTTATCCACAGAGGGCATCTGTGTGGGTCAGGAATGCAATCAGACAACTTATGTTGGTCTGACTCAAACTTTGTACTTAGTTCAAGGTCTGATTTATAGCTTCAAACACTTTTACCTATAAACACAAAGACACTGCAAAATGATTTGAGTCTTTAAAGTAAACAGTTGAGAGCTGGTTTTACTGTGGCATGAGGCTATGTAAGAACTGTTTGATGGTTCTGTCTTACTACAAAGGTGGCTCTTTCTTACAAGTCAGGACTTCAGTTTCCAGGAAATGAACATTCATGGCTTTAGTCACCTCCTTGCTAGAGAGACAATAGGAGGAGAAACTGAATTCATTCCATCCATATATATCACTTTCCCTGGATTCCCAAAGCAATGAATGAGATTTAAGCAGCAGTTGCTGAATTCTTTGCTTTGTCCTGACATGCAGACTATTTAAGAAGGAAATCAAGCCAGAGAAGTATTTAGGGGGGAAAGTGGCTGCAATTTATTTTGAAATGCATCAAAAAACAAACTGGACTACTGGGTTGGATAGAGGGATGGATATGTAGATATGTCATAATGTAAGTATAGTAAAATATTAAGCATACTCATGTAAAAAATTTTTAACTTTCAACTTAATTATTAAACAGTTTATGATGGTAAACTGAGTCAGGGTTTTGTTTTGCTTTTTAAATTTTCTTGCCCTTTCTTCTAATAGTTAAAGATCATTATCTGAAAGGACACAGAAAGAAAATAGCTTGGATTAAGTGCTGCTGCTGCTACTGCTGCTGCTAAGTCGCTTCAGTTGTGTCTGACTCTGTGCGACCCAATAGACGGCAGCCCACCAGGCTCTGCTGTCCCTGGGATTCTCCAGGCAAGAACACTGGAGTGGGTTGCCATTTCCTTCTCCAGGATTAAGTGCTAGACATACTGAAAAATAAAAATTGTATATGTTATTTTTTTAAAACAAAACCTCAAATCTGTCTTTACCAGCCAATTGTAGATGCCAGAAGTTCTACCATTAGAAACATGGTCTTCTGAATTTAGGGGTTATTCTATAAAAACCTCCTGGGGTTCTTGGAGGACTACCAAATTAAACTCTATTAGTTATCAACACTTAACTTCAAACCTTAACTGTCCACTTCCAAATAATATGTAGCTAAAGATGTTGAGATAAAGGAGACAGAAAAGAAAACAGAAGTACTGAAGATTTTAGAGGATGAGTGCAAGATGCTGAAAATATATCTACAGATCAGATATAAAGATGTAACAACAACTTCACTTTCTTACAAAGTAACCCTGGGCCAACTCAAATCTGTATAAATGTTTGATGTTCTTGAATTCTATATAAAAACATGAAACTAAAAATTTCTGAAACTCCAATGGAAGTCTCCTGTGGCAATCTAAAAAGGCTTATAAACTTCCCTCCTATAGCTCTTGCTACTTGATATCAAGGACTCAAACCCAAATATCAGCTCCACTGAGGACACTGGGTACAACAGACTGTTCATCTACGATTAGGTTGAAATGTTGACTTACCTTTCCTCTGTGAAGGAGAATAATTTCATCTTTGTATATTTATCTGCTTTTTCTATCATTAGGTACCCTTTCTTAGCCTGGTTTCTAGAGCCCGAGGCAAAGGTTCAGGTACTGTTAGGAAGGGTACACCAAGGATCGGGAGTGAAGAACAAAGGAAGTGAAGCAGGAGATAGAAACCAGATAAGGAAGCATATTGTGCTGGCTACCACTGAGCACAACTGACTGATATCAAAGGACTATTTTCCATGGAGCCATGTAAACAATGTTTCAGCAATGCCCCTGTAGGGAAAGACAGGGGAAGAATGTATTCTCTGCTTCCAGAGCCCACTGGTCACAAGTTTCACTCTATAGAGTAAACCCCCACTGGACACCCAGGTGTACACCTTCGAGGGTTGCTGTGAACATCTACGTCAATGTCTTGAAATAGAAGAAATCCCAGAGTAACAGGCAAGTCGTGCACAGCATGGGTGTGAGGCAAAGAGCTGTCAGGCTGTGCCTTTGTGAAGCTGCTGGTCAGCTGGAGCAAGAGACAAGTGGAAAAGATCTCAAGCGGTGGATAAGCAGCAGCTGATACATCCCACCCTGTACCAAGCAGCCTGCTGTTCCCTCTGTCATCTGGCTCACTTGGTTTACTCTAGAATCTCGATTTTCCTAAGAGGAGGGTGCGCTTACTTTTTCCCTGAAGGGGAGGTCTAAGTCTAATCAGTCACAGAATTTCCCTCAAGGTGGTGGCAGTTGAAGTTTCCAAAAAAAATTTCAGAGCAAGAGGGTTAATGAAATAAGATGTAGTGCCAGCTGGTTCTAAGGCCTTAATTGACATTCACCCTCCCCCTCTTCCACCTCCTGTTTCAGATTTCTATCACCTTGGCCAGCACTTTGCCACTGATGTGCAGTGCTAGCCTAGTAGTATAATCAAGATCTACACTCCCAAGGGATGTGAGGTCTTTACTGCTTTGCCCTTGGGCTGTGATTGCTATAATTACCCACTTTCCCTGGATGCAACAAAATATATACATCTTTGTGAATCCTGTGGATTTCAGAAGTACTCTTCCCTGCTCACATTGTGCAGAACCACCATAGCTCCTCTTTCTTTGCTTGCTGATCCTCCAGTATAAGGAGCACAAAGTGAGCAGGAGGTGGATACAATTCAAGTTCAAAGGAAACCTTTGGACCTCTGAATATCAGGGCCTCTAAACTTGGAAAATTCTGTTTGTAGGAATGCAAAACCTTCCCTGAGAAGGTTTCTGGAACTGATGATAAGACAGGCCATGTCTCCTTCCCAGACCCATGTGCTCTAACTAGTGGGAACATGAAGTGAAGTGAAGTGAAGTGAAGTGAAGTCGCTCAGTCGTGTCCGACTCTTTGTGACCCCATGGACTGTAGCCTATCAGGCTCCTCTGTCCATGGGATTTTCCAGGCAAGAGTGCTGGAGTGGATTACCATTTCCTTCTCCAGGGGATCTTCCTGACCCAGGAATTGAACCCGGGTCTCCTGCATTGAAGGCAGATGCTTTACTGTCTGAGCCACCATGGTATATTGCCTGATTGTTGTTTTTTGGTCACCCAGTCGTGTCTGACTCTCTGTGACCCCATGGACTGTAGCCTGCCAGGCTCCTCTGTCCATGGCATTTCCCAGGAAAGAATACTGGAGTGTGTTGCATTTCCTTTTCAAAGGGATCTTCCTGACCCAGGGAGTGAACCTGTGTGTCCTGCATTGGCAGGTGGATTCTTTACCACTGAGCCACCAGGGAAGCCCACATTGGCTGACCATCCAACATATATAGTGCAAGCCCACAGAAGATTGCTCCAACTCTGCAAGGTGTTGCCCCCAAGGTGACGACTTAGTTGAGTCTTTAGTAGCCTCTTCCACCACTCTGTTGACATGCTTTGGCCACCTGGTGCAAAGAGTCGACTCATTGGAAAAGACTCTGATGCTGGGAAAGATTGAAGGCAGGAGGAGAAGGGGACATTAGAGGATGAGACGGTTGGATGGCATCACTGATTCAATGGACATGAGTTTGAGTGAACTCCAGGAGATGGTGAAAGACAGGGAAGCTTGGTGTGCTGCAGTCCATGGGGTCACAAAGAGTTGAACATGACTTAGGGACTGAACTGAACTGATTGATATTAGACTGGCTGCTTCTGGATGACAAGGTACATGGTACATCCTGCAGTTATGTGCCTATTGTCACCTCTCTTCTGCCAGTACTATAAAATGGGTCTCTTGGTCTCACATATCATTGTAAGGGTGACTACATCAATATACCAGGTGTTCTGAAAGACCTTTGGTGGTTATATAGGTGGAGGCATTACTTGGAGACAAAACAAACCCATATGCAGAGTAGGTATCAACTAATTTACCAACAGTAAAGATGAAGGCTGCCCATCAGGGCTGCTGCTGCTGCTGCTGCTAAGTCGCTTCAGTAGTGTCCGACTCTGTGCGACCCCATAGACAGCAGCCAACCAGGCTCCCCTGTCCCTGGGATTCTCCAGGCAAGAACACTGGAGTGGGTTGCCATTTCCTTCTCCAATGCATGAAAGTGAAAAGTGAAAGGGAAGTCGCTCAGTCATCTCCGACTCTTAGCGACCCCATGGACTGCAGCCTACCAGGCTCCTCCATCCATGGGATTTGCCAGGCAAGAATACTGGAGTGGGGTGCCATTGCCTTCTCCAGCCCATCAGGGTAGAAGGGACCAATATCACAGCCCTGCTATGAAGTAGCCAGATGCGTCACTGAAGAATGGTGTCATATCAAGGAATCAACACAGGTCTCTGGTTCTGCCAAGAAGCCTTGAGCAGCCTTGGTAAGAAGGTTCATAGGTGGGCCCTCAAAGGTGGGCCCATACTTTGGACCCACGCATAGGCTCCTTGCTACTTTGGCCACACTGTTGATGGGATCACAGGACAAGCACTGGGGAGCTGAGGAGAGACACTGGCTTGTACCCACAGGATCAATCATCTGTCCCACTGGTTGCTGAAATCCTCCCTCGCTGGATGCTCTTTGGTGATCATTGATGTGAAACACAAACATCTGCACACTTTATGCCCAAACTGTGTGTCTCTTCTCCAGACCTTCTTGCTCCATCTGATGAGACCATCCTCTAAGAAAGTGCATAAACTGCATCTCAAAGATGGCGTGCTGTACTGGGATGGGAGAAAAAGAATTTCTCTACGATTGGTAGAGAACTCCCATTTCCCACTAGTCAAAGGTTTAAACTGGGACCAGTAACTCTCTTGCATTTCTAGGCTGGTGCTCACACCTGGGCATCTGAAGGTGGGGGGTGGTCCCATGCCTCTGTGTCAGTAGGGAAGCACCAGGAAGGTGAAGGGCTTGCAGAGCAGTCCTGAGGCAGTCTCAGGTGGCACTGTCTATGAACCCCATGTGAAGCACCTGTGTGAAGCCCACTGACATCCATGCAGAGCTGCCCACTTCTGAAGCAGCTGGAACAAGCAGGTGAGGCTGAGAATAACTGAAGTAGAACATACATGTTTGCACTCCTCCAAGCACATTTCCAAAGAACTGTGTCTCCAGGCTATAGGAATTAACTAAGCAATTTTATCGTTAATATGGAGTTTCCGGCTTTGGACTCCATCTGCCTTATTCCCTCTTCACCACCCCTTACCCCGAAGGTGTTCTTGGGAATCCGAGGAATGTGTCAAACGTGTCTGAGACTCTATCCGGGCCTGTGTTCAGTGCCATGATCCTGTTCCAACTTTGCCAGCAACCAGACTGCCCCTGCAGGCCCTGCCAATGCTGCTGTTCTACTCGGGAGGCAGAACTTTGCCAAGTGCCTTGGCCACACTGAAAGGAGAAGGTATTTCTGCTTGTGTCATGCCCTGTGGTGGGAGATGCCTCATCCTGCAGCAGAGTTGTCTGGGCTCCGTGGTGTTACACTTTGGTGACACCGCACTTCCAGTTTTATTTATTCTTCTCTCTAGTGCTGGCATACGACACTGAGATAATTGGACCAGGGTGTCTTCAAATAACAGAGACTCTGTGCTGAACTGAGAGTCATTACTCCTTTTGATCCTTAAGTCCTTTTGCTAAATCCGGCTTGCTGTGCCAGAATGTTTTTCCCCTAAGGATAAGTTTGCTCCCAGGGACTGTACAGCTCTTACAATTTAGTATTTGATACATCTTTTTCTTCCAAATCCCTTTCCTCCAGTTTGCTAGAGGACTCAATTCAAATTCTTTGTCTAGGAGGTTCCTGAAGATTCTTGTAAACCAGGACAACTGAGGGCTGGGAGGTGCTGTTTGCCCATTTCCTCCCACTAGTCATATCTGACTCTCAGCTCTGGCCCATCCCTGCTGCTACTGCTGCTAAGTCGCGTCAGTCGTGTCCGACTCTGTGCGGCCCCATAGACGGCAGCCCACCAGGCTCCCCCGTCCCTGGGATTCTCCAGGCAAGAACACTGGAGTGGGTTGCCATTTCCTTCTCCAATGCATGCAAGTGAGAAGTGAAAGGGAAGTCGCTCAGTCATGTCCAACTCCTAGCAACCCCATGGACTGCAGCCTACCAGGCTCCTCCGTCCACGGGATTTTCCAGGCAAGAGTACCGGAGTGGGGTGCCATTGCCTTCTCCATCCCTAAGGGTTCTCAAATGCTTAGGAAAGGAGAACAGAGAAAACATCTCTTATACACACACACACTATCAGGTTAGTGATTTAAAATATAATTTGGAAGTCATAACAAAGCCTCCTCTTAAATGTTTACAAAGCTTGTACCTACAGAGCATCCCTCCTATTATACTCCCTTTGATGGTCACTTCCTTCTTGGTTTTGGTACCCCTTGAGTTAAAATTTTAGAGCTTTTTCCATATACAGAGACAGTGAGACTTGATGATAGCCTCAGAGAAGCAGAGAAATGCTGCCAGGAAAACGTGCAGTGGACACCCTCCATGCCAGGACCCCAGTCATCACCACATCTCAGGAGCTGGATCTCAGTGGGTGATCCCAACATGAGGGAAAGCCCAGCATCCCCTGGGAAGTTATCAGGACTCCTGACCCTGTCTTCTCAGACTTTGGGTGGGAACTTCCCCTTTCTGTTTCCATTGTTGCTTGGACAAAGGAAGTGGCAAAGTATGCCAGCCACGATTCAAGTCAGTCAATTCAAACCTGGCAGACACAGTACTGTGCTGCAGGTAGGCACACCCTGGATTAACTGCTTTCAGCTGAAATACTCATGTGTGTGTCCATGGCAGATCCTGAGGCATATTCCAAGACGCTGCTACTGTTTTACTGGGCTGTCATTTCATGGTGGCTTCCTGAGTGCAGGAATCTTGTTGGCATCTTCCATTGGACAGCATCAGGCACACAGTTGGTGTTAAAAATGCTTATTAAATAATTGCACGAAAAAAGAATTACATGTAGAAAGAAATACTTGAAATAAATGCCATGAGCTGGTGAGCTCTACATTTTTTTTAATGATAGAGCAGTTCTCACTTTAAGAAACTTTGAAAAAGAATCAATATATAACCCATTTGAATATGTGTCTAGACATCGATAAACATGGACCAATGTAGCATCAGAATCCCAATGTGAAAGAATACATAAAGAGGAGAGCTCTGTCTTGTCTGCTATTTCCTATGTACACACTCTTGTGCTGTAAGAAGTCAGAATGTTAGAGCCGGAGGAGACCCACCAGATGTAAAAACCGAAGTCTGAGGAAATGTGGTAACTTGCCCAAGGTCACGCCTTAGTTTGGAGCAGATTCTGGACTGGGACTCAGATGTCCTAACTCACACTAGACGTTTGCTCCCTCTAGTCCCTGCTCAGTTATGACGCCTTCTCCTCAGCTGTACTTTTGGGACCGTGGCATGCGAGCATTTCTCCTTCAATTTTGAAGTCCCCTGTTTCAGAGGTGAGCCAGTCTCACTCTTGGAGAAAGGCTGCTGAAAGTAGCAATTACACCCCCAGATTTTAGTCCTTCTCTTTCTTAATGACATCTCTGATCAATTGGTGGAAATATTGGTGGAAATATTTCAGACTGCTGTCTGAAATATCTCAAATTCAGCAGTACCTCCTTATTTCAGTGGCTATGCTAACTTTAAGAGAGGAAACACGGGAGAAACAATTTAGTTAGAAATGCTATGATTTTCTCTTCTCTGCCTCGTACTCTCTTATCTCCCTGTGTGTTTATTTCTCTTTCTCTCCCTTACACACACACTGATTATTTCCTGTACTCAAAGGGTTGCAAAGCAGCCGGAGAAGTTATTCAATTTGTCCCCCTTAGACACGGCCACACCTCTACATCCTAGATGTAAGAAAATCTGACTGTTTGTGCAGAGGACTCCTCCCTTGGAAGTGCCCTTCATTTTCTAGTAACTCTGACTAAGAGCAAACCATGCATGAGTACACCCCACACACGGGCACAGTGTGGGCAGCACGGGACCAGAGGACCTCCCACTGCTGCTGCTGCTGCCGCTAAGTCACTTCAGTCGTGTCCAACTCTGTGCGACCCCATAGACGGCAGCCCACCAGGCTTCCCTGTCCCTGGGATTCTCCAGGCAACAACACAGGAATGGGTTGCCATTTCCTTCTCCAATGTATGCAAGTGAAAAGTGAAGGTGAAGTCACTCAGTCGTGTCCAACCCTCAGCGACCCCATGGACTGCAGCCTTCCAGGCTCCTCTGTCCATGGGATTTTCCAGGCAAGAGTACTGGAGTGGGGTGCCATTGCCTTCTCCGCCCACTGCTGCTGGCGGCCCCTAAAAGGCAGTGCAGGTGCAGAGAGGGACAAAGTTACCCACAGCTCCATTTCCTACACACACGAAGCTGGGCTCTTTATCAGGGAGCTTTCCCTGGGAGACATGCCCCAGCAGTCACCCTCTTCTAAGGGAAGGGATATGTGTATACACATAGCTGATTTACTTTGTTGCACAGCAGAAACTAACATTATAAAGCAATTATACTTCAATTTAAAGAAAACAGCTTAAAAATAAATAAATAAATAGACACACCTGAGGTATTACAGGGAGTTTGTATCTGGTGCAAGATTCTCTGGATTTATTAACAGCATACTACCTCCTCAGCACGAAATCCTTCCTATCCTAACCCTCACTGCAAAGGCCATTTCTGTCACTTCTCATTGACCACTGCAAAGATGCAGAAGAGTAGGTGACCCCCTGGGTGTCACCATTGACCCAGGTCATCCCATGAGAGGTTCATCTAGCCTCTCATGGCAGTTTGCTATGAAATTCATTGAACAGATTTTTACTGGAAATGTCCTCTGTGCTAAGCTCTTAGTATAGAAACCCTGAACACAAAACTTATCATAAAGTGAGAAAGTTTATATTATAATGATAATGGTGATAATAGATAGTATATGCCAGGTCCTTCACTAACTTACTACCTCAACCCTATGAAGTGTTATTACCTCTGTGCTGTGCTTGCATGCTCAGTCATCCAACTATTTTCAACTCCATGGACTGTAGCCCGCCAGGCTCCTCTGTCCCTGGAATTTTTCAGGCAAGAATACTGGAGTGGGTTGCCATTTCCTTCTCCAGGGATCAAACCCCCAGCTCCTACATCTCCTGCATTGCTGAGCCACAGGGGAAGTCCCTGTTACTACCTCTAATATTCCTTTAATAAACAGAAGTCACGCATCAGAGAGGTTAAGTGACTTGCCCAACATCACACAGCTTATTCATGAAAGAGCCAAAAAGCTTTTCTCCAAAGTCCATGGTGCCACCACCATGAGCAAGTAGACAATTTCAGTAGATGGTAAGAACTATAAAGGAATATGTACAAAATACCTGGCGAGCACAGAGAAGTCACCTAACTTAGCCTGAGGAATTACAGAAGGCTTCCTGGAGGAGATGTTCTCTGAGGAGCCTCAGACCCCTCCAAGCCCTAGGCCAGAGGCAGGCTCACTAATGCAGTAGGGGCCTGTCCAGTCTCTACTCATTTTTCCTTCCTCCATATCTTGACTGGATGTGACTGGCTCAAACCACTGTTCCTGGTACCAGACTCGGATTCAGAGGAAGTTGATCCTTCTTGGGCTTCTGCACCTCCCCACCTCCCCAGCTTGGCTGTTGAATCCCTCACAGTCTAAAGCAAGTAAGAGAATTGATGCTGCCTCCCTTTCACCATTAAGGGAACCCGGGTGGCAGGCGAGGAGAATTAATGCATTGACTCTGAACTCTGAACATATCTGGGATGGGGTGACTCCATTGCAAACTCATTGTGTCATACTTGAACAATATAAGGATTCTTTGCTTCTCTCTGAGAACCCACAGCTGCAAGATTTCTAGGCTGCTTTGCAGACTCTTATCAGAGTTTTAATGAAGTGTAGTTGGTTTGAAGTAAAGTCTGTCGGTTCTCATGAAAAGAATTAAATTTTGTTCTTGCACTGTATATTCAGCTCTGAACCATGACTCAGGGCTCATTACTCAGAAAACAGTAATCCATTTTCATCCCTAAATATTAATTGTGCTGCTGTATTTTCCCCTGATAGGAGGATGAACTCATTATCTAGAAGGGTTTGCCCATAGGAAACAATTGATTACAATGGTCTAGAAACCGGGTGCTCAAATAATTTGAAAGGGCCAGATACTGCCATGCTGAAGGCGTCTTTGGCTGGGAAAAAGGAAACTAATTACCACACTTAATCCTAGTGACATTCCAAGGCAAACTAGTATAGCCATTGGGATGTTTGCAACATTTGTAAAAGGCTCTGGCTGTACTTTTCTGTAGCAATAATCACTGATTATGAACACAGAGCTGGAGAATAACACAAGGTCTTTTAGTCCAGCTTCTAATCTTTGATTTAAGCCTATGTGTCAGATGAGCAAGACTACCCCTCTCTCAGTTTAAAGATTGACAAGAGCTTTAATCTCAGGGACATGGCACATAGTAGCTACTCAACAAATATCTGTTGAATGAATAAACAAATGTGAATGCATGTTGTGGCTTTCCCGCACTTCACAGGCTTTTCAGCCACGCTTCCTATTGTAGAGTCAAGAAGCAATCTATTTTTTCCATTCATGGCTCTGGGGAAGGTACAGCAAGCATGGTTCAGAAGGGGAAAGAAGGAAAAGGAAGAAGGGAGGAAGAAAGCCAAAGAAAGAGGAGAAGGAAGGAAGGAGGGAGGAGCTCTCTGGAGAAGAGAGAAAGGTACAAAAGGAAGATGTAGGGAAGCAGGGAGGGCAGTGGAGAACGTGAGAGGAAGGAAGAGCAGTGAAGTAGCCAGACTGGAGGGAAGAGGAGGAAGACGGGAGAGCGGGCCTTGAGTAAAGCAGTTGATGGCCTGATAGCAGCTTCTGAGAGCTCTTGGAAAATTGGAAAAAGCTTCTGAGAGTTCCTGGAAAACAAGTGCTACCACCTGGTAGTTTCCCTAAGTGGGAGGCAGAAGAGCCCCCGGGGAAGAATCTGTGTCTGTGGTGGGATAACAGACTGAATAAGAAGGTTTTAAATAGCAAGAAAGAGAGGGAGGGAGGGTGGGAAAAGACTCTCCCAGTTAAGAAATCTACCATCTTCCTAAAACTGTAAGTTCACTTTCACAGCGATGAGACAGGCTCTTGTTTCCAAAAGGCACCTTTCTAGCTAGAGACCCTAAAAAATTGCCAAGCTCACAGGTTGGAGTGCTGCTTGTGGGGAAATGAAGCCTGCTATACCAGAAAGCAGACCTAACTTGTTTAGGTCCTTGCAGGAAATCTAGCCTGCTTCACTGCCTTTCTCTTCTTTTGGCTGTGCTTTGAGGCTTATGGAATCTTGGTTCCCCAATCAGGGACTGAGCCCCGGCCCTTGGCAGTGAAAGCGCCGAGTCCTAACCACTGGACCACCAAGGGACTCCCCTCATTGCTTTCTGAGCTGGCCAAGGTCAAGATGATAGTTTTACTTGCCCTGCTCAGCAACTTAAAATGCTCATTAGCAGCAAGTTCTTCATTACGTCTAATCTATATCTCTCTTGCTTTAATACAAGTTTCCTTTTTCCTCTCTATCCAGCATCAACAGAGATTAATTAGCTCCTATGTTCTGTACAGTACGTTCCTTGATACTCTTTGCTGCTGCTGCTGCTGCTGCTAAGTCACTTCAGCTGTGTCCGACTCTGTGAGACCCCAGAGACGGCAGCCCACCAGGCTCCCCTGTCTCTGGGATTCTCCAGGCAACAACACTGGAGTGGGTTGCCATTTCCTTTTCCAATGCATGAAAGTGAAAGTGAAGTCACTCAGTCGTGTCCAACTCTTAGCGACCCCATGGACTGCAGCCTACCAGGCTCCTCCGTCCATGGGATTTTCCAGGCAAGAGTACTGGTGCGGGTTGCCACTGCCTTCTCCGTGATACTCTTTACTCTTAGATTATTCATTAGCCATCTCCACCCTCTCCTACCCAGGAAGGCTTTGAATAATCACTAAATAGATAACGAGACCTACTTCTGCTAACTTTTCCTAACACATCCTCGTGCACAGCATCACGAACCTGCCACAGGCAAAAGGATCACAATAAAACAATTTCAGATTGAGAATTATCTGTACATTTCCTTAGTATTTAGTCTGGATTATCACCCAAAGATTAACTAACCACATGCTCTTCCAAATATTTTTATGAAATTCATATAGAGCATGAATTATCACCTCCATGTGAGGGAAGAAACTGGAATGTGCCTTTCCCCAGCAGGTTTTCAGTACAGCCAGGAAAAACCTCCAGTGTCTGCACTTGAATTTTCTTTCCCTGCCCACAGTCCAAAGTATCCTTCATGTCTTCAAGATAAAAGTCCAGAAAAATCCCAAAGAATTTCCGAGAGCCACAGCCACGAAGGAGGGCTTGTTGTTGGTCTCCCTGTGGTTCTAACACTTCCCTCAATAGCCTGATATATCTTCCCACCACACCAGGCATTTCATCCTGAAATTCTCTTTATCAAAAAAAAAAAAAAAAAAAAAGCCTTGCAGGAAATGCTCTGGCCATTGAATTGGTTCATAATGACAACTTTCTCAAAATTTTCCATTAGGCATCAGCTGCTCTTTAAGTTAGAGTGAAGAGAAAAGGTCATCATTTCTCTTGCTGCTTAAACTAGAGCATGACTCAGAAGAACAAACAGGGAAGAGACGGCGCGAATCCCCACATTATTTTTTAATACCCCACGTGGTCCTGCAGGCTCCACTCAATAAGATCTAGGACTAAAGTAAGTCTATCTTTCCTTACGTAACTGTTTACCTTTGCAAAGCCTTCCTAATCTCCCAGGATGTGCAGATGGCTACAGAAAAGAAACTACATTCCTTCTTCTATCATATGGGACAGACACCCAGCAGGCAAGACTGGTTTCCCCTAGGGTCAGGCAAGTGGACAGCCAGCCCCGTGTCAGAACAGAAGGTTGGAGCTGAGGGTGTGGGCTGAGCTTCTCCTAGTCAGAGAAGGGGGTGGGGACTGAGGAGAGAGCAAAAGGCCACCTCCCCAGCCAGCACACCCTCCCAACTCAAGAGCATCTGTGAGATTCTATCATTAGAGATTCCTTGTCTTTGTCTCCTGAGAGAAGACAACAAATCACACACTGAATTATAAGCAAATCGGTGGGAATCTGTTCATCATGTGACTCCCTCTGGAAGTGGGGCTCCGGGGCAGTGGGAGTTCTTCATTCACAATGCTGCTCAAGCCCTGTCCAAGTGGATGAGAGCTGGTGCTGTGTACAGGGACAGAGCAGGCAAGTCTTCTCTTCTTGGTCCAGCCAGGGTTGGTTTTGTTTTTGGTTTGTTTGTTTTAACTGAAGTACAGTTGATTTATGTGGCTTCCCTGGTGGCTCAATGGCTCAAATGGTAAAGAATCTGCCTGTAATGTGCAAGACCTGGGTTTGCTCCCTGGATCAGGAAGATCCCCTGGAGAAGGGAATGGCTACTCACTCCAGTGTTCTTGCCTGGAGAACTCCATGGACAGAGGAGCCTGGTGGGCTATGGTCCATGGGGTTGCAGAGTCACTGAGCAACTAACACACACACATAGTTGATTTACAATGTTGTATTAGTTTCAGATGTATAGCAAAGTGATTCAATTATACATATATATATATATATTCTTTTTCAGATTCTTTTCCCTTATGAGTTATTACAAAATATTGAGTAAAGTTTCCAGTGCTACACACCTGTCCTTGCTGGTTATTTATTTCACATGTGCAATGTGTATATGTTAATCCCAAACTCCTAATCTGGGGAAAGAACACCCTCCCCTTCCCTCCTTGGGAACCCTAAGTTTTTTTTCTATGTCTGTAGGTCTATTTCTGTTTTGTATACATTCACTTGTATCTTTTTTAAAAAAGATTCTACATATGAGCAATATCATACAGCATTTGCCAATGGTTTTTAAGACTCCATAACTAGTCTTACATCACTGGCCTGCTGAGCTGGCACACCTCTTGCACACATAGAACAGCACTGCTCTCAGAATGGACCCCTCACCATCTTGATCTGTAGCCAAAGGTTTTCAGCCCAGGGATTTCCTGGATATAATGTCAAATCAGGTGAATAGAATCTCTTTGGTTACCTTGGAAATTCTCTCTGAAAGTAAAACCTTGGTTTTAAAAGGGAAAAAGGGAAGTTGATACCTGCCCAGCTCCATTTTGGGTGAGGTTAGTGGAGTTGCCTTTGCAGAGTTAAGTGTTACCAGGTCCCCCACCCACGCTGTCCCAAACAGGCTGCGTGAGCTAGAGCTTCCCTTTATTCCCCAGCTCCTGACAATACAGTGTCCCACTGGCAACTTCCAAAACACAGGGTATGAACTTTCTCTTCTGGATTTGAAGGCTGGAATTTCAGAAGCGATTTCAAGTTTTGATTGCCCAGTTCTCATTTTCTGTGGATTTTGGCAAGCCAGCTGTTTGTGACATTATTCTCATCTGCTAGCCCCACCCTTTGGTGGGACACATTTCAAACTGAAATCATCCCATCTTGAGCCATGAGATCTCTTGCTTCATTTTTAAAAAAGCAAAAGAGCCTAGCACTCAGCTGCAAACAAATTCCTAGGTTAAAGAACAACCATTTTTTGTCAGCTTAAGCAGATATTCTGACTTTCTGGGGACGTTTACCCCATGAAAATGTACTCTCTCTCTCCTGGTGGAATGCCTCCCAGAATTCGCTGGGTGGATCAAGTGACATTTCCAACTAGAGAGGCGAAGAGGAATGGAATGGGAAACACAGTCATGATTCTTTTCTTCTGCAACCAAGGTTTTCAAGGAATTGGCTACTTACTCTTCTGGCCTTGGTATGTCTCAAGCAGCTGTATTCACATTTTGTTTTGGGGCAAGCTCTCACTGTCTGAATTGCTATCGGCCGTTTAGGCCAAATCTTGTGTCTGAATCTCGGTTAATTTAGGAACAGGCTAGAATTTTACCTGCATACCTATCTTCACTTTCTGTTTTACTTTGGAGACCTGGATTTTTAGGTAGAACTGGAATCTCTCAATGCTCTCAATGTGGATTCCCTGTGCCAAAGCAGCTGCATTACGAAGTTGAAAAGGGATCTGATTTGACTTTACTTCCATCTCAGTTTCTATCCAGTTTTAGTAAAGATGGAAACTGCACATCTTCTTTTATGCCCATTATTTCCACTTCAGGTAAAAAAGGAAGAAGTTAATGTCCAAACATGTTCGCTTGTCTCTGTCTCAGAACATTTCTTATAGGTCTATCCAGAGAGGACAGAGGCTGTGTTGATTCTGCCTGGGAAGACTGAGACAAGTGGGTTTAAATAATTCATAGCTTTTCAATCTATCAAGGCGGTGGCTGTGGGGTTGTTTATCATACTTAAACAACTGAGAATGGGCAGGAACTGACATTCAAATGACACCAACATGAGGGCATGGGATGGGAAGGAGGAACAGGGGTGGTGGTGGCAGAGCAGAATGATGACTTATGTAGCAGTTCACCCCTCTGCCAGCATCTGCAGCAATGCTACTCATTTCCCCTATGCTTTGTTTCTCAAACCAGAATTGTCAGCTTCCTCCTCCCAAGGAATATGTAGCCATGTGCTGGGCACTGGTAGCCCGGGGATTAACAAATCCATCTTCCTAGAATACAAATTTTGCATGAAAGATTTGGGGGTTGGGACATGTAAAGCAACTTAACTAGTAATTTAAATAGTTTTATGTTTAAAAAGCAACATATTAGGAATAGCATAATATTCAAATATATATTTTAACCTAAAAGAGGAGAGTGAAACCAACTCTTCCAACTTCCATGAGTGTTCTACTAAATCCCAGGCTTCCAGGGATTGCATGTCCACACTCTGGCAGGTGGGATCCCTGAGCAGAAACATCTGAAAAACCCATCCTGCTGTATCTAACAGAAGTACCCACTACACCGGTGTCCCGAGGCTGGCCTGCAGCTGGCTTCTGTTGGGCAGGGCTGCCCCAGGCACGCTGCTGTGTGGACTTGCTGCGTGATGCCTGGGCCCAAATGAGCCATTCCACCCCTCTTGCTCCAAATAAATCCCCACTGTCTGCCTGTCATGATTGCTTCTCACTGGATGGTAGTTACGAGGCCATTAGTAGAAAACAAGAATCTGCTCTTTCCCCATCTGCATATTGGACAAGTCTTGCACTATTTAGCTTGTGAGGCCTGATAAGAAGGCAGCACAATTTGCCCATTGACTGCTGCCCTCCTTTCCAGCCCCGAGTACCAGAGTCTCCTGGCTTAGACTCTGATTTTGCATGTCCCTAGCTGTCCCCCATTGAATGCTTTCAGTCGCACCTGCGTGGCACTTGTGAGCAAAGAAAAAGGGCTCCCTTTGAGCTAATTCAAACTCCTGGCCCTCACACTTGTTCCACTCTTGTCTGTCCCCAAGATCTCTAATTTGAGGCCTAAACATGTTGGAAGAATGCTGTTTTCATGTGTCCACAATGCACTGTTTATTTTGATCCATACTCCTAGGAACATGCTGGGTACTTCCCTTGTATTTTTTTTTTCCCCCAAAGAAGGCAGGCACTGATGACACGGCTCTCTCTCCTCTTCTTTTTCATGATGGCTCTGAGGTCAGCCGTGACTGTGTCCAGGCATAATCTCCCCTGGATTCAGCATCTCTCCGGACCTGGTCCTTCTTTTGTTGACTTTCAAGAAAAACAACTGACTTTAGGACATGAATAGCTCGGTGCCATAGTCCCATGAAGGTTTAGCACATTTGAAAATTATTATCATGATGACAGACTATTGGATGCCATGATAAATTAGGAAGTTCAGATGCCAATTTATCATGTAGTGAGATTTAAAAAGAATTGCTATCAGAACTGTTGCTACCAGAATTCCTTTTGTGAAGAGAACTGACTGCTAAGTTCCATAAGGATAAGGACTATATCTACTTTCTCTTCTTTGAATACCCAATGCCAAGCTCAGTGAGGGGAACAAAATAGGAGCTCGATAAAAATTTATTGGAAAAAATGAATGCATAAAAACCTTTAATGGGCCATTTAGACAGACTAAATACAGCATCTGGAAGGGCCAGAACAAAGGAAAAGCTAAATGGCTATACATAAGAAAATGGAAGAAATTCCCTCTTAAGAGGGAAGAGAAAGGGAAAGAGAGAACAGAACATTTCAGGAGGTAGGCTCAGAGATATTTAAGTTCAGCAGTGTATTAAATTCAAATTTAAGCTATGCTTGAATTATAAAATCCCTCATCTCCTCATGTTTATTTTATGTAAAACTGCTACACACACAAAGGTTTCAAGTGAAGACTTTTTGTTGTTTTACTTGCTAAGCAGTGAAAGGTGCTGAATTTTCTGTATGGGAAAGTACCACAAGAGTAAGGAATATCCACAATGATGCTCAGAGGACCTAGAAACTACTCCACTGGAAGCGGGAATCACCAGCAGGGGTTGTTGCTTCTCCTCTACTCAAATCCCAGGCAAACTTGCATAGTGTGGGGTGCAGCCCACCCAAGAGGGATGGGACTCATTTTGGTCTCCTGTGACATCTAATCATGGTAAGACACGACCACTGGGCTATGAATTTCATTGTATCTGACACCACTCAAGTCCTTGTTTTTGAATTCAATCCTTCCCATTATCCTCCTTTCCCATTTTTTATAATGCCTTAAAACATTTTCACTATCATGAAATAAAAAGTTTCTGCTGAGAACAAAATGAGAAATATGTTTATTCCCATGAGGATTACCACCCATGAAATCTATTCTTGCCTTTATAAGGCTCAGCTTAGAATATAGGTAGAAAAGCATTTGAAAAATGCTTGTAATCTTGAATCTGAAGTAATAATTAATTGGCGTGAATCTGAAGAGGCTTCCCTGGTAGCTCAGCTGATAAAGAATCTGCCTACAATGCAGGAGACCCTGGTTTGATCCCTGAGTTGGGAAGATCCACTTGTGAAGGGAAAGGCCACCCATTCCAGTATTCTGGCCTAGAGAATTCTCTGGACTATATAGTCCATGGGGTTGCAAAGAGTTGGACACGGCTAAATGACTTTCACTTTCCTTTACACTTCCACTTTAAACTAATAATAAATAATTAAGTATAAGAAATTATGATGCAATCTTAAATTTCAAATGAGATTTGTTGAAGAAAAAAAGAAGAAGTGTAGAAATGTGCCACTGAAGAAATGTGCCTTCCCCATCTCATCTCAACCATCATGATGGATTAGTGAGATTAAAACAGTAACTTTCTCTACTACTGACTATGATAATAGGTGTTCTTTATCATATCTCTTTATTTAAATTTTAAAAAATGAGTGTGATTAATTCTGAACTTGCAGGAAACTTGCATACCAAGAGACAGTTTGAGGTTAATGTTCTTTGCAATTATCTTAGGCTTTTCTCCAAATCCTCCAAGGAGTTTTCTTAGAACAATATCCTGGGAAACGAACCAGGAGGGTAGACCCTTGGCATCTGAGGGTTCCACATGGCACGTTTACACTCTGCATATCTGCTATATGTAACTGCCTCTGGATTTCTATGATACATAGGAATTTGTCATTTTGAGTCTCACTTAGCCTCATTTGTTGTTCTCTACTGCTCTCCAGAAGGGGTTCTCTTTCTCTACAAAAAAAATGGCCACTGAAATTTCTTGAAAATTGAAAAAGTGGTTAATTTATGATGTAAAAGATGGGACAAGAAATAGACTTATGCTTGAAATGTGGTTCTAGGAAAACATGGATTCCCCAAAATAAAGAGAAACAACCTTTTCAAATATTAAAGAAATTGTATACTGGGACTTCCCTGTGGCTCAGACGATAAAGAGTCTGCCTACAATGCGGGAGACCTGGGTTCGAACCCTGGGTCGGGAAGATCCCCTGGAGAAGGAAATGGCAATCCACTCCAGTACTCTTGCCTGGAAAATCCCATGGATGGAGGAGCCTGGTTAAGCTACAGTGTGTGGGGTCACAAAGAGTCGGACACGGCTGAGCAACTTCACCTTACCTTACCTTACTGAAGTGACAGAAATTAAAATTTGGAAAGAAAAGATCTCATTACCAGCTCTTAGCTCATATTTTAATATAGAGGCAGAGTACAGAACTGACACTGCACTCATTTTCTATTTCCCACCCACCCACGAGCCAGCTGTGTAAACTGCAGATAGCTACTTCACCTCTCTGGTCATTGTCATCATCATCACCATTATGGAGGCCAGAATTTATTGAGTCCTTACTATGAGTTAGGCATTGTGCTAAGCTCTTTGTCTGGATTATCTCATTTAATGCTTGCAACAGCTTGATGAAGTAGGCACTATTATTATCTTTAGAAGCAAATACTACTGAATAACAATAAGAGTTACTGAAGCTGTATGTTGTCACTCTGCTTATTTAACTTATATGCAGAGTACATCATGCAAAATACTGGGCTGGGTGAATCACAAACTGGAATCAAGATTGCCAGGAGGAATATCAACAATATCAGATATGCAGATGACACTACCCTGGCAGAAAGCAAGGAATAACTAAAAAGCTTCTTGATGAAAGTGAAAGAGGAGAGTGAAAAAGCTGGCTTAAAACTCAACATTCAATAAACTAAGATCAGGGCATCTGGTGCCATCATTTCATGGCAAACAGTTGGGGAAAAAAAATGGAAACAGTGGCAGATTTTATTTTCTTGGGCTCCAAAATCACTGTGGACAGTGACTACAGCCATGAAATAAAAAGACGTTTGCTCCTTGGAAGTAAAACTATCACAAACCCAGATAGCGTATTAAAAAGCAGAGTCATTACTTTGCTGACAAAGGTCCATATAGTTAAAGCTAAGGTTTTTCCACTAGTCATGTATGGATGTGAGAGTTGGACCATAAAGAAGGCTGAGCGCTGAAGAATTGATGCTTTAGAACTGTGGTGTTGGAGAAGACTCTCAAGAGTCCCTTGGACAGCAAGGAGATCAAACCAGTCAATCCTAAAGGACATCAGTCCTGAATATTCATTGGAAGAACTGATGCTGAAGCTCCAATAATTTGGCCACCTTATGCGAAGAGCCAACTCATTGGAAAAGGCCTTGATACTGGGAAAGTTTAAGGGCAGGAAGACAAGAGGGCAAAAGAGGATGAGATGGTTGGATGACATCACTGACTCAATGGACATGAGTTTGAACAAACTCCGGGACACAGTGAAGGATGGGGAAGCCTAGTGTGTTGCAGTCCATGGGGTTGCAAAGAGTCAGACAGGACTTAGTGACTGAACAATAAAGCAAAACATTACTGAATGCTGATTGTGGGGGAAAGGAGGCCAAATGCATTACATGCATCATCTCATATAATCCTTTTAATCATGAGTTGGGTACTATTAAGCCTCTATTTAACAGATAGGAAATTGAGGCTTAGAGAGGTTCATTAATTTGTTGAAGATGACACGGCTAGTAAGAAGCTAAGGGGGATTTTGAATTAAAAATGCCATGTGCAGCAACATGGACGGACCTAGAGATTATCATACTAAGTGAAGTCAGACAAAGATAAGTATACAGACATCGCTTATATGTGAAATTTAAAAAATGGTATAAATAAACTTATTTACAAAACAGAAACTTACTCATAGACTTCAAAAACAAACTTATGGTTACCAGTGGGGAAAGCTTGCGGGGAGGGAAAAATTAGGAGTTTGGGATTAACATATACACGAGCTATCTATAAAATAGATAATCAACAAAGACCTCCTGTGTAGCACAGGGAATTCTACTCAATATTCTGTACTAACCTATATGGGAAAAGAATCTGAAAAAGAATGGATAAATGGATAACTGAATCATTCCACTGTATACCTGAAACCAACACAACATTGTAAATCAACTATACTCCAATATAAATGCAAGAGAAAATATTCTCTGGAGCTCAAGATCCTAACCATTAGGCTCTACTGGGTATGTAAAGAAACTAATCATACTGAAAAAACAGACATTAGTGTACAGATGTGGAGTTCTTTATATTTACACAGTACCCAGTGTTGGCAACATTCTGTCATTTAGTCATTATGTCATATAGATGGTATTTCCCATTGGCACGGCCAGATCTCTGAACTGTTTCCTCTGTAGTAATTTTCACAGAACCATACTCACTGCATGTGGTTTCCTATTTGCGGCCAAGATTGAACGCTGAAAGGACAGCTGGTTGAGGTTCAGCTTTTAGAAACAGACTATAAAGCCAGGTCTCATCTGTGTGTGACTTGAGGTGACCCATAAGCGACTGAACCTGTGCCCTGGTCACATTAGCACTGCACTTTATCCAAAGAAACCAATTGCCCTCATCAAATCCTAAGTGTTATCTCGAGCAATTTCTTTTTTTGTACCCTATTAAACAGATGGCAAGAATCTGTGTTTCTGACAATTGAACAAACTTTCTTTTTTGCCTTTCTTGGCTTACAAGAAGAAAGGAATAGAAAATGGAAATTCACTGGGACAAAGAGAGGCAGATTTCTAATGTAGATTCTCCAAACCCTACAACATACACCATCACACATCCACACACACACATGCACATACCCCAACACAAAGACACACAAATGCACACAAAATACATACGTACATGCACACATACACACAGAGCCACCACCAGCAGAACAGCAGAGACAAGAGCAATAATTATTTGTCCATAATGAGAGCCCGATGGGAGATTTAGCAATACTTCATTTTCATGCATTTTCTTTAAGGGAGCACAAGTCATAGAAGACATAGAAACAAATAAACAATCTCTTAGATTGACTGTCAATGTGAGGAGCAGATGTATCCAAATGATAGTTACTAATGTTATTTCTGTCTCTGGGAGAATGATAAATTACATTCAAGTCCATTACTTAGTAGAGTTATTATGCATTTAGGAACTGAAATGGGGGACAGTTTTGATTTTTTTTTTTTGGGGAAGAGCAAAGGCAGACTCATCTTTCGGCTGAAGCATGACTGTTTTGGGATCTTCTTAGATCCCATCTTGAAAGAGAGAGAAGCTGGCCAGGTGTCACTCTCGTCCTTGATGGGTGGCACAGATGAAAAGAGGGGCATGCGCAGGGGATTTGTTCTCGACTTCATCATGATACTCTTCCTTTATCTGACATTCACTAAAAATAACATTTGAATGAAGGAATCAGGTCACCCGGTGACAGTTTTAGTAGTAGCAGTACATTGTGGGGAAAGCTTTTATGTCTTCATGCAGCATTGCACAATTTCAGTGTTGGGTTTGTAGAAGGCATTTCCAAAGACAGTCCTCAGAGCTCAGGAGAGGGTAGCTACATTTCTGGGGCAACTCGGAAAGCACGCTTCCACTATGAAGGCAGAAGCTAGAAGGAGATGAATAAAACCTTAAAGCCTTGTTCCAGTCCTGCCATTCCGTACCTTTCTCCATGTGATATACTGGCCCCAGTAAGTAAGCAGACTACTCACTGCTTTATGATATTTGTTTCATTTTTGAGTACAGAAAATACAAGCTGCAGATTATTTTAGTGTCAGATGGTCGGAGTGAAACTTGGAGCCTCTGAAGACAGAAGACATTTGTATCCTAACTCCTGATTCCAGAACTTTTAAGAGACCTGGCACATAGTAAAGTTCTGAAGATTATTGAATGAATAGTAATAGTCAGAAACTCTTGCGGTCTTTCTGATGCATCTGCTGCCTTCACCCTCACTCAGCCCGGCCACTGGGTCCCCTGGCAGAGACTCAGACACACCGAACACAAACCTCCTTTGCATTCACTGTCCTACTGACCTGGACAGCTTCTCACATTTATTTGTGGGACCGGCTCTCCCACCTCCTAAGGTCTCTACCCAAATGACATCTTATCAATGAGGACTTCTGTCCTTTTCTCCACATTCTTCCATTGTGCTTACCAGCATCTGATATAATATATATTCACTTGTTCATCTGTTTAGCCTCTTTATCTACTCCCCCTGACTAGAACACAAGCCCATAGGAGCATCAGCTTTGCCTTGTTCATTGCTGGATCCCCAGAGCTTAAAAATAAATACTGATTGAGTGAGCAAATGGATGAACATGTGTTTTGGTTATCATTCCTCGCGTTGATACGAACAGATACTCACTCAAGCAATATCAAGTAAAGGGGATTTGCCTTAAAAGGAAGGAATCTTCCAGAAACCCAAGGATAGCAATGATGATAGGTTCCTTGGTGGGGTTGGGATGGGTGTCCTAGAGGCAGGAACTGGAAAAAGTGGCCGGACCTCAGTGGAAGGGTTGAAAAGATTAACTCCGGCACTCCATCGTGACCGCACGTGGAGTCTCCTCTCCCTGGAGACTACTGATTTCCTTCTCACTTCAGCTGGTACCACCCCACGTGATAGCTCTGGCTGTACATTTACTGCCCCACTCCATCAGCTCTCTCAGTCACAATCTTTCCATGGAGGAGTCTGATGATCTCAGGTCACCTTTTCAACCCAGGTCAACAGTGCCTAAGTTGCTGGCTTCTCAACTGGTTAAGCCAGTGTCCTCCCTGGAACCACTCACCTATGATGTGAAGCAGTATCAGGTGATCTGATCCTCATTCAGTAGAAATCGCCCAAGGGGCAACTTCTAGAAGGATCAGGATATTGATCTCCCAAATACTATCCTCCTCCTCCTCCTCCAAGAATGCTCTTTTATCTCCTGCGCTCACACTGCACTCAGTTGCTCAGTCGTGTCTGACTCTTCGCGACACTGTGGACTATAGCCCACCAAGGTCCCCTGTCCATGGGATTTCCAGACAAGAGTACTGGAGTGGGTTGCCATTCCCTTCTCCAGGGGATCTTCCCAACCCAGGGATCAAGCCTGCATCTCTTACGTTTCCTACATTGGCAGGTGGGCTCTTTACTGCTGAGCCACCAGGAAAGCCCCTTGATTTCCTACATTCCCCTTTAAAGGCAGTAGGGAGTTCACTGCACCTTTTTTGTTTGCTTGGTAGACTTTTAATCAGTTGGTTTTGTCCCCCACATGTCTTAAATATCATGACATGTGTTAGTTTAAAGACTTTACAGTTCATGTGGAATCAAAAGTCATACAAGCATTTTTTTGGTCATGGGCATCATGGCAGATTCTAGATCTAAAAAGGTCAGATGGTGTGGCAGTCCCACATCATTCCTGGGCAGAGAATGTTCTCATATACACAGTTGACCAGAAATGCCACATCTACTGGGGCTTCTTCTCATGAGTTAGGAGATTTGGGGACAGGGAACATTCTGAGACAGCTAAATTCACAGCAAAGGGACTGGCTGCTGCTGCTGCTGCTAAGTTGCTTCAGTCGTGTCTGACTCTGTGCGACCCCACAGACAGTAGCCCACCAGGCTCCCCCGTCCCTGGGATTCTCCAGGCAAGAACACTGGAGTGAGTTGCCATTTCCTTCTCCAATAAGGGACTGGCAGGAGACAATTATTTTGTTTGGCTCAGATGCTAGAGGCTAAGCTCTTGAAAGGTGTGTAATTAATCTCTCCTACGCACTCTTTAAGTCTCTTGTCAAACCCAGGATTTGTGTTACTTTCTGGTCTCAAGATTTTACTATTGAGAACCTTCAGCTAAGTAAACTGAAGCCTGCATGGACCCTGATGATGTTCCAGGGAGACTGTTGCCGTCAGCATTCTACAGAAAGCAGGCAGCCATAAGCAATGGGGTGGTGACCCTTACAGAAGCCACCGAATGCATTCAGCGGACCCAGGGGCAGTCACCCTCAGTTTCTTCAGCTCTGAACCTTAGAATTATGAGGATCAAAATTGAATGGACACACTGTGTGTGAAAAATCCTCCAGTTTAAATGATCAGGAAAGAGACTTTATTTTTCAGAGTAGGAGCTGACAACTATGGCCCATGGGGCTTGCTGCCTGCCTTTTTTTTTTTTTTTTAATAACCTGTGAACTAAGGATGGGGTTTACATTTTTAAATGGTGAAAAACGTCAACAGAAGAAGAATATTTCATGATATGAAAACAATATGAAATTCAGATTTCAGTGTCCATGAGTAAAAGCTTTATCGAACACAGCCATGTTCAGTTGTTACATATTGCCTATGGCTGCTTTCCCACTACAAGGGCAGAGCAGTTGTGACAAAGACACAAAGCCTAAAATATTTGTTTTCTGGCTCTTTACAGAATCAATTTTCCAAATTCTGTTTTAGAACATAGAAGTTAAAAGTAACCATCTAAGTCAGACATAACTATGTCAAATCATAGCTCACCACTAATTAGCTTTGTGGCCTTAAAAAGTTACCTAAACTTTTTAAGCTCCACTTTCCTCATCTGTAAAATAGAGACAAAAACAGTCCTATCCCCAGTGGTCTTCTGGAGGAAGTGGATGAGCAGAGAGCCCAGCTCCACTGAGTAAACCAAGGGATGACTGTGAGTCTCTTATCCTCAGCTTCCGGGATGGTGACTGGCACAGAACAGGTGACAGATATGTATTGCAGGATAAATGCATGAATAAACAGCAGAGTGGACATTTAATATTAATTTGGCATATTACCCCAGAGGTGTCTGGGGCCAAGTAGCCAATGAAAGAAATGGAAAAGACAAGCCAAAAGTCCAAGAGGGGTCAGGACGGAGCAAAGCCAGACCAACTGAGCTGTTGCTATTCCTACCAATGCTGCCCCTGCTGCTGGGGTCAACCAAGCCTGGGCAGGGGGCTCTCACTGGGCACTGAGATTTCTCTTCTGCTCGGGTTTATCAGAGTACTTATTCCTGGAATTAGAAGCCACTCATTCACTCTCTACCATTAGGAGATCTTTTGGGCTTTACCTTTACAGGCAAATATATCCAGAACCCTCCCCTTTTCTCTCTCTCTCTTTCCTCTGCCATTCCTAGAGTTCTGGGCTGAGCCACCCATCATCTCTCACCTCGGTGATTTCAACAGTGTCTGTTTCCTCCTTTGTTCTCCTGTAGCCTGTTCTTAGTACAGTAACGAGGGTAACCCTTGCACAAGGTCAGATTATGTCACTCCTCTGCTCAACTGTCCGGGCTGCTTGTCCCATGCAAAGTAAAAGCCAAAGTCCTTCCAATGGCTTAAAAATCACGGCTTGCTCTGTTCCACCCATTGCTCTTGACTGCCTCTCCTCTTCTCCCCTCTTGCCCACTCTGTTCCAGTCGCAAGGCATTTTGCTGTCCCAAAGGCACCAATCGGTTCCTGCCTGAGGGCCATCCTCCCATCTGTAGCTTCTGTCTGAATGCTCTTCCTTCTGACAGCCCCATGGAGTACTCCTTTCCTGCCTTCAAATCTCCTCAAATGTCACGTCTCAGTGAGCTCTATCCTGGCCACTCTGATGAATTAATTCTGTTTAAAACCAGATTTGCACCCTTCAGCATTCCCAATCCCCCTTAGCTTTTACTGGTTTTATTTCCACTAGAATGTAAGCTCCACGAGGGCAGAATTCTGAGGGTTCTTTGTCCAGCAAAGCATTCCAAGGATCTGGAACAGTAGCCAGCCCATAGTAGGTTCTCAATAAAATTTGTTGATTGAACCAATTAATCTAGTGTTTTATAATCCAATAGCCTTTCTCCCATCTCAGAATTTACCTCTCACTGGATCTGCCAGGAAGCTGACCACCCCCTGGAAGTCTCCGTGCCAGTATTTTAGATTCTATAAAGGAAGCCTAGAGAAACTCTCCCCAGGGGAGTCTGCGGAGGCCCAAACTACACCCCAACTCCAGCTGTACCCCCTGGGTCAGGAATGACCTTACTGAAGGCAGATCATCCAGCACTGGACTATTCAAATTCCTGTTTTTTCCCTTTCCCTTGCTTTGTTTTTGCACCAGCATTATTGGCAAGATCTGCAGAACTTCAGCAAAAGGGTGAGGAAGACACAAACCTCAATAGCACTGAATTTCTAGCCTGTATAAAAGATCTGGCAGGAAAAAGAGCTTAAACTTTGGCAAAAATTAGGGGTAGAATCTGTGTATTGAGTTATCCCAATTATCTCAGATAATGGTGCGATTATATCAACACCTCTGAGGAGGATGAAAGGAAAATATGAAACGGCTCCCTTCTCCTCTGTACACTGTACCCTGTTCTGTACCCTGCCCAGCACAGCACGGGCACATCCAGCATCTCTCATCCCAAGAGGGAGACTGTTGCTTATAGACACCTGGTTCCCGGCTGTCACATCGTAAGGAATCCTACCAGTGTTCACAGGAAACGTCCTCACAGCCCTCTCCCTCTGGCCCATGTTCCAGTAGAGATGACTGTGGTCAGAGCCGTCATAAAGTTTAAGTGTACGTGAATCATAAATAATGACGAATAACCACATTATAAATTTTGCAAGGCTTGTTTCACAGAGATGAGATTTATACCTAAAGAAACTGAAAGTAAATCCTTCCTCCACCCTTTTAGGGCCTCAGGATACTCAGCAATAAACAGGGAAAGGAAACTGCCTGAAGAATTTATTGAGGGAAGTCCTTGACCAGCCAGAGCTGGGGCACTCCTGGCGTAGGCTTCCCGCATGTTCTTTCACTTCTCAGGTTGTTATCTAGAGAAAGGGGGTGGGAAGAGCAAAGTGCTCCTAAGACAGCACAATATACTATACTTCTGGGTTCCTCTTTAGAACCTGGAGATGTAAAGTTTTAACTTTTTTTCTTACACATACAACTATTTATTGCTATAAAATAGGCACCTACCTTTTTTTTTCACCTATCAATTTTATAGGTGTGCTTTAAGAAAAAAAAAAAAAGCCAAGCCCTTGCTTCTCTCTGCTTCTGCCCAGTCAGAATGTAAGGAGTAAAGTAAGTGAAAGCTATACCCTTTTTTACCCATTGGGCAGTGCTGCCTGCCCCTCACTCTGGGCCAGTGAGTCTATTTGCAAAGCTGATTTAAGATGAAAAGCAAAGTGTAAGGAACAAGCTGTACCCCTCTGCCCTGATGAATATTTTCTGAGTGAAGTTTGACCAGTCTCAAAATTCTTCACAAATTCAAGTGGAAAAGGCATTGGGCTTCTAATGGCCTGGATCAGGTTTCCATAGTAGCTTGGTTAGACAACAGACCTTTTCCCAAGAGTTATGCAGATCTTGTCAATAATGCTTGTGCAAAAACAAGAAAGCCAACAATGGGGTCTTGTTCAGTTTAAGCTGAGTCATGAAAATCATGCACTAAAACCATCCTAGGAGAAAGACCTGATTGGTGAAGCAACAGCCAGTAAACTCGGAAGGAATTTTTGAAAGGAAGTGTTACCCTCTGTATTCTGAAAGGCATTCAAAGCAATGAGATGTTGAAGACAAATAATTTGACATTGCACTTCTTAATCTCATAAAATATGCTTAAAACTAATTCATTATCATAATTTATAGCAGGAACTAGTCTCTTATGTCTCAATGGACAGCCTGTCTGACATCATGGTTCCATTTGCATGATTCATTTTTTTTAATGGCAATCTTGCCAGGCCATTATAAAGTAAAACAATTAATTATTTTTATGATAGTTGGTTGCCTTCTGGCCCTAGTTTTTCCTTCATGGGGAACGTTATCGCTCATGCAGGCTTGCCTGATACTTCTGCCAATGCATGTCAGAATGCTGCCTGTACATTAACACGAATCATCCAAAACATGCAAAATGAAACCTCATTTCGTTGGCCATTGCAAATTTAATACTGTTCCTGTCTTGTGTTTCTTACAGCTCTGCCTTTACAGCAAAGCAATTATTCAACCTGACCGGCACTACCATTACACCAAATGTCACCATTCATCCCAACAAATAGGAAAGCTTTAGTTAAGGACAGAGCTGTTTTCACTGGTGCTCTCTCAAAGAGGACAGTGAGAAGGCTGTGGGGAGGCAGAGTAAAGGATAAGGAAATTAGTCCTTCTGAGACTCTTCTTATGTCTATACCTCCAATGGAGAGTCAGATGCCATCTAAGCCAAAGTGAGGCTAGCTTTTATTTCTCTACCCCCTCCTACTCACTTCCCACTCTTCCTCATAACTACAGAAAAATGTAGAAAATCATTTTTCTGTTAAGATTCTCTATTGCTTATTATAATTATTATGGCAACGATTGCTGGGTAGGTTTGCAATCTGTGAGAGTTTACCACACTAAAGATATTAAATCCTCTTATGGACATGATCTCATTAATTCTTAGAATGATATTCTGATATGAAACAAGGACCCAGACCTTCAGTGCTCGTGCTGTTTATGGACAGGAGAGCAAGGCAAGGAGCTGGGAGGCTACAAGGGAATTAGCTAAGCTGGGATTAAAACCTAGTGTTCTCTCATTGAGTGCTAAGGCTACGCTAGATGATTCTACACCTTAGAGGCACAAAACAAACACATAAGGATCAGCCAGGATGGACTGAAAGTAACCCTTATTTCACAGAGCTTCACAGAGCACCATCTGACTGCAGCCTCTGGGTCTCTTAATTCAAATCCTTAGAGGGAAATATCACCGGCAAAGCCCTATCTCTAGACTGATAGCGTTTGGGTCAGGTGCCCAATCCTGGTCTAGCTCCTGTGACGTGAGTTCCGGTGAGGGATCACATGTGATGCAGAGGTGCTCCTGCAGCTAGAAGGGAAGTGAAGTCAGGCTTGTCTAGCCTGTTTGTTCTGACAAGTGTTAGTATATCATTGTGTTCAGCCTTGTCTTCATATTTAACTTGTCTTTCCTAGTACAGTAAGTTTCTCGACATTAGGGCTCTTTTCAAATTTTTTTTTTCTTCCTACCTCTCAGGGCCTTGTATGTGGGTTATCAAAAAATTTGGTTGAACCAACTTTATTCTCTTTTGGTATATAGCAAGTAAAAAATGTAAATATCTCTTAGCCATTTGATAAGAGAATTAATGGTATGACATTTTCAATTGCAATAGCTTTTAAATACTCATTTTAAAAAGATAGAAGATAGCCATATTTTTCTTCATAGAAGTGTGATCTTCCCATTGGCAAACATCACTTACAAGTGGTCTATGTTTCTTCAAAATGGTTTTAAGATGATGTGCTCAGAGACTTCAGTGTTCCACAATGACAGAGTAACTGATACCTGGCTTGTCTTCCTACTGCAATAAACTTTAACGATGAACAAAACACCTGAGGTAACTGTTTTTAGGCAAAGAACGACAGGCAGCATAGGACTGTGGTTTTTGTAATTCTGCAGTTCTTGAGAGAAGGGAAGCATGACATTAACCCCACAATTACCCCAGTTTTGTGCTCTGGGTATAGTTCTGCCATAATATAGGGAGATGGGGACAATGTAGAGTGAGAAGATAAGTCAGAGATTATAGTTCCAAGCTGCTGAAACAGTTAATATTTGTGAGATCAGATGCTAGAGTAGAATCCATGCAAAAAGAGGTCCCAAAAGTCTGTGGAGACTCACCATGGATCCTTGGCACAGACAGGACTGCACATCACCAGGTGAGACTCTTGGGTTCAGCAGGGATCAACTTCTGTAGGGCTGACAGTTGCATGGTAGTACCAGTGGTAACACCAAAGGTTGTATAGCACTGGCAGGTACTGGAGTTCTAGTCTAGAATTCAGTTGAAACCTCAGAAAGACTTTGTTTTAGGACTTGAGAAGTAAGAACTTTAAGAGTAAGGACCATATCATAGACTAAGGACTAACTTCAAAACCAAAACAGACATCCCCTAAAACAAAACAAAACAAAACTGAGTTTGACAGAGCCAAAAAGGATCCACCAGTGACTTAACCAGCCATAAGAACAATTCAACACTCTTTACACTCAACACATAATCCAGAGTCTCTATAATGTGTTATTCATAATGTCCAGGCTACAACAAAAATTTACCAAGCACACAAATAAAAAGACAAAATGATACAAAGAAATAAAAACAAGAAAAAAAAAAAAAAAAAAAAAAAAGCCGTTCCAGATGTTGAAATTATTAAACAAATACTTAAAGAGAGCTACTACACATATGTTAAAGGACTTAAAATATGGTCAAAATGAGTGCAGAGATGAGAAATCTCAGCAGAGAAAAGGAAACTATAGAAAAGAATAAAATGGAAATTCTAAAACTGAAAAGTACAATATATAAAATGAAAATTATTACTAAAGTTGAAGAAAGATAGATATTATCCATTCTGGAGATAAGAGATAGGTTAAAAAAATGAACAACTTGAGTGATCTATGGGACAATCATGTGGTTTAACATAATAAAAAGTATTCCAGTGTGACAACAAGATGGCAGAGGAGTAGATGGACCTGGAGTACTTCTCTCTCCAGGGATGCATCAGAAACACATCTTCAGATGAAGAGAATCTCACAGAGCTGAGAATCTCACCAGCTGAGAGTGGCCAGGAGTCCCTGACTACTGGAAAGGAATATATAGATCCATGCAAAGCTCGTTAGGATGAAGGAAGGAATGGAAAAAGAGGAGAGTGAGTGGGACTGGACCTTCACCTGGGGTGGAGGAACTGAAGCAGGGTGAGATCCCCACAGCAAAGCAATAGTTTGGGACAAAGCGTAGGCATCTGAGGCTGTTGGAGAGTGAAGCAGCTGACCTGTGATGGTCTGAATAGAGTGAGAACCACACAATCTGTAGCAAACAGGGACACAGGTCCTCTAGTAAGTGTAGTGGCTAGGAGCAGGGACATAGGGATTGGAGAGTAATCCCAGGGTGAGGACCGCTGTTGACTGTGGGGAGATGGCCCGAGAGGACCGAGTAGGGAGATCATGGCAGGGAATGCCCTTGGAGGAAAGCCAGGCAGTGATGGAGACAGGGTGATACTGCTGAGTCACGGGCAGGGGGTGGAGCCATCACTGTAGTGCCTCTCTCTCCCCACACGCCAGTGCTGGTAGTTGATTAAGAGAGACAGACCCCTATATATGCCGTCTTCAAGAAACCCACCTCAGACCTAGGGACACACACAGACTGAAAGTGAGGGGCTAGAATAAGATACTCCATGCAAACAGAAATCAAAAGAAAGCAATACTTTTGGAGTAGCAATACTCATGTCAGATAAAATAAACTTTAAAATAAAGACCATTACAAGAGACAAGGGCTTCCCTGGTGGTTCAGACTGTGGACAATCTGCTTGCAATACAGAAGACCTGGGTTCAATCTCTGGGTCAGGAAGATCCCCTGGAAGAGGAAATGGCAACCCATTCCAGTATTCTTGCCTGGAGAATCCCATGGACAGAGGAACCTGGTGGGCTGCAGTTCATGGGGTTGCAAAGAGTCACACACGACTGAATGACAAACACTATAAGAGACAAGGGAGGGCACTACATAATGTTCAAGGGATCAATCCAAAAAGAAGATATAATAATTATAAATACATATGCATCCAACATAGGAGCACCTCAATACATAAGGCAAATGCTAACAACTATTAAAGGGCAAATCAATAGTAACACGATAATAGTGGGGGACTTTTTAAATTCCCTGCTCACACCAACAGACAGATCATCTAGACAAAAAATTAATAAGGAAACACAAAGTTTAAATGATACACTGGACCAGTTGGACTTAATCGATATCTACAGGGCATTTCATCCAAAAGCAGTGGATTTCACTTTTTTCTCAAGTGCACGTGGAACTTTCTCCAAAAGAGATCACATCTTCTACCACAAATCAAGCCTTGGTAAATTTTAAAAAACTGAAATCACTTCAAGCATCTTTTCCACAACAACACTGTAAGATTAGATATCAAGTACAGGAAAAAACAAAACAAAACTACAAAAGACACAAATACCTATGCTTCTGAATAACCAACAGATCACTGAAGAAATCAAAAAGGAAATCAAAATATACCTAGAAACAAATGACAATGAAAACACAACAACTCAAAATCTATGGGATGCAGTAAAGGCAGTGTTAAGAGGGAAGTTTATAGCAATACAAGCCTACCTCAAGAATCAAGAAAAACATTGAATAAACAATCTAACCTTACACCTAAAGCAACTAGAAAAAGAGCAAAAACAGACAAACAAAAAAAAACCCCAAAGTTAGTAGAAGGAAAGAAACCATAAAAATCAGAGCAAAAATAACTGAAAAAGAAATGAAAGAGACAATAGCAAAGGTCAGTAAAACTAACCGGTTCTTTGAGAAGATAAACAAACATTAGCCAGACTCTTCAAGAAAAAGAGAAGACCCATATCAATAAAATTAGAAATGAAAAAGGAGAAGTTATGACAACACAGAAATACAAAGGATCATAAGAGATTTCTACAAGCAACCATATGCCAATGAAATGGACAACCTGGAAGAAACAGACAAATTCTTAGAAAAGTATAACCTTCCAAAACTGAACCAGGAAGAAACAGAAAAAAAGAACAGATCAATTACAAGCATGGAAATCAAACTGTAATAAAAAATCTTCCAACAAACAACAGTCCAGGACCAGATGGCTTGACAGGAGAATTCTACCAAAAATTTAGAGAAGAGCTAACACCTTTCCTGCGCAAACTCTTCCAGAAAATTGCAGAGGAAAGAAAACTCCAACTCATTCTACAAAGCCACCATCACCCTGATACCAAAATCAGACAAAGATGCCACAAAAAAGAAAATTGCAGGTCAGTATCACTCATGAACACAGATACAAAAATCCTCAACAAAATTCTAGCAAACAGAATCCAACAACACATTAAAAGGATCATATATCATGATCAAGTGGGCTTTATCCCAGAGATGCAAGGATTCTTCAATGTAGAATCAATCAATGTCAAACACCATATTAACAAACTGAAAGATAAAAATCAGATGATCATCTCAATAGATACAGAGAAAACTTTTGACAAAATTTAACATCCATTTATGATAAAAGCTCTCCAGAAAGTAGGCATAGAAGGAAATACCTCAACATAATAAAAGTCATATATGACAAACCCACAGCAAACATTTTTCTCAATGGTGAAAAACTGAAAGCATTTCCTTTAAGATCAGGAATAAGGCAAGAGTGCCCACCCTCAACACTATTACTCAACAGTTTTGGAAGTTCTAGCCACAGAAATTAGAAGAAAACAGAAGTAAGAGGAATGCAGATTGGAAAAGAAGAAGTAAAACTCTCACTGTTTGCAGATTACATGATACTATACATAGAAAACCTTAAAGGTGCCACTACTGCTACTGCTAAGTCGCTTCAGTCGTGTCCGACACTGTGCGACTCCATAGACGGTAGCCCACCAGGCTCCCCCGTCCCTGGGATTCTCCAGGCAAGAACACTGGAGTGGGTTGTCATTGCCTTCTCCATTACGTGAAAGTGAAAAGTGAAAGTGAAGTCACTCAGTTGTGTCTGACTCTTTAGTGATCCCACAGACTACAGCCCACCAGGCTCCTCTGTCCATGGGATTTTCCAGGCAAGAGTACTGGAGTAGGGTGCCATTGCCTTCTCTAGAGCTAATCAATGAATATAATAAAGTCATAAAATTAATACACAGAAATCTCTTGTATTCTTATACACTAACAATGAAAAATTAGAAAGAGAAATTAAGGAAACAATCCCATTCACCACTGAAACAGAAGGAATAAAATACCTAGGAATAAACCTACCTAGAGAGACTAAAAACCTGTTTGCGAAAAACTATAATTCAGTGATGAAAGAAATCAAAGATGACATAAACAGATGGAAAGATACATCATGCTTCTGGATTAGAAGAATCAATATTGTGAAAATGACTATACTACCCAAAGCAATCTACAGATTCAATGCAATCCCTATCAAATTACCAATAATATTTTTCAAAGAACTAGAACAAAAAAGTTCACAATTTGTATGGAAGCACAAAAGACCCCCAACAGGCAAAGCATTCTTGGGAGAGAAGAGTGGAGCTGGAGGAATCAGACTCCTTGACTTGAGACTATACTATAAAGCTACAGTCCTCAAGACAGTATGTACTGGCACAAAAACAGAAATCAGACCAATGGAACAAGATAGAAAGCCTAAAGATAACCTATGTACCTATGGGCACCTTATCATTGACAAAGGAGGCAAGAATATACAGTGGAGAAAAGATAGTCTCTTTAGTAAATGGTTCTGGGAAAACTGGACAGCTGTGTTTAAAACAATGAAATTAGAGCACTTCCTAACACCATACACAGAGATACACTCAAAATGGATTAAAGACCTAAAGGGAAGACCAGAAACTATCATATTCTTAGAGGAAAACATAGGCAGAACACTCTTTGACATAAATCACAGCAAGATCCTCAATGTCCCACCTTGCAGAGTAATGGAAATAAAAATAAACATGGGACCTAATTAAACTTAAAAGCTTTTGCACGGTGAAGGAAACTATAAACAAGGTGAAAAGACAACACTCGGGATGGTAGAAAATAACAGCAAATGAAACAACTGACAAAGGATTAATTTCCAAAACATACAAGAAGTTCATTCAGCTCAATACCAAAAAAGCAAACAACCCAATCAAAAAGTGGGCAGAAGATCTAAACAGCCATTTCTCCAAAGAAGACATACAGTGGCTAGTAAACAAACGAAAAGATGCTCAACATTGCTCATTATTAGAGAAATGCAAATCAAAACTACAATGAGCTATCACCTCACACTGGTTAGAATGGCCATCATCAAGAAATCTACAGACAATAAACACTATAAAGGGTTTGGAGAAAAGGGAACCTTCCTGTATTGTTGATGGGAATGCAAATTGATATAGCCACTGTGGAGAACAATATGGAGATTCCTTAAAAACAAGGAATTCCTTAAAAAACTACCGTATAACCCAGCAACCCCACTTCTTGGCATATACACTGAGGAAACCATAATTGAAAAAGACACATGTGCCCCAATGTTCATTGCAGCACTATTCACAATAGCTAGGACATGGAAGCAACTTAGATGTCCATTGACAGATGAATGGATAAAGAAGTTGTGGTACAAATACACAATGGAATATTAGTCAGCCATAAAAAGGAACACATTTGACTCAGTTCTAATGGGGTGGATGAACCTATAGCCTACTATACAGAGGAAAGTAAGTCAGGAAGAGAAAGACAAATATCATTTATTAACACATATATGGAATCTAGAAAGATAGTACTGATGAACCTATCTGTAGGGCAGCAATGACCATATAGAGATAGAGAACAGACTTGTGGCCACAGGAGGGGAAGGAGATGGTGGGACGAATTGAGACAGTAGCACTGAAACATATACATCACCGTATGTAAAATTAGATAGCTAGCACGAGTTTGCTGTACGACACAAGGGACTCAAATCCGGGGCTCTGTGACAACCTAGAGAGGTGGGAGGTGGGAGGGAGGTTCAAAAGGGAGGGGGCATATGTATACCTATGGCTGATTCATGTTGATATATGGCAGAAACCAACACGATATTGTAAAGCAACTATTCTCCAATTAAAAATAAATAATTTTTTTAAAAAGCAATCCATTAACCCAAAAGAAATCAGGAAAGGAGGAAAAAAAACATACGGCAACTAGAAAAAAAGAGATGACAGACTTAAAACTAATAATCATCCTACTTATAAATGGACTAAATATTCCATTTAAAAAGGAGAGATTAAAGAGTGAGACCCAACTAAATACTGTCTAAAAGAGAGCCAATTAAAATATAAATACAAAGATAGCTTAAAGTGAAAGGATATAAAAATATATGCACACAGTAAACATAAAAAACCGCTGTGATTTATTAATATCAGACAAAGTAAAGAGTATTATCACAGATGAAAAATGATATTTCTTAAGGAGAAATCAGCAAGATATAAAAATTCAAAACATATACTTATCTAATTACAGAGCTTCAAAATATGTGAGAAAGAACTGGCAGAACTAAAGGGAGAAATAGAAATCATAGCTGGAGATTTTAACACCCTTCTCTCAGCAACTGATAGAACAATTAGACAATCAGAATAGACAAGGAAGATTTTAAACAAAATTATCAACTGGATCAAGTTGCCATTTAGAAAACACCATACAGTTAAGAATCCAGTCTCTTCATGGAATATATTTACATAATGAAATATGTCCATCATGTTGAAATATTATACAACATGATCTGTGACTATAGTACATTTAAATTAGAAATCTATAAAATAAGGATATCAGGAAAAATCCAAATATTTTTAGGTGAAACAACATAGCCTAAATAACCCATGTGTAGAAGAAAGCACAAGGAGAACTGGAAAATTTCCAAACTAAGTGATAATGATATCAACATATCAAATCTCATGTGATAACAGTTAAAGCAGTCTGCTTGGAAGGAAATTTATAGTTTTTTAAAAAATTCATTTTCTTTTAAGGAAGAATATCTTAGAAATTCAGAAAGTTTTTTTATTTTTTTGGCCACAACTCATGTACTCTGCTGCCTGGAGAATCCCAGGGACGGGGAGCCTGGTGGGCTGCCGTCTATGGGGTCGCACAGAGTCGGACACGACTGAAGCGACTTAGCAGCAGCAGCAGCGTGTACTCTGCAGGAGTTCCCCAAACAGGAACTGAACCCATGCCCTTGTAGTGGAAGCTCAGCATCTTAACGACTGGACTACCAGGGAAGTCCCAAGAAATTTACAGCTTTAAATGCTTATACTAGAAAAGAAGAATGATCTGAATTCAAAGATCTCATTCTCACCTTATAAAGCTAGAAAAAGAAGAGCAAATTAACCCCAAAGTCAGTTGAAACAAAGACACCAAAAAGCATAATCAAAGAAATACTCTATTTTCATTTATAATACTCTAGCATAATTGATCAAGAAAAGAGACAGTACAAATTACTCACACCAAGAATGAAAAAGAGGATGCTACTATAGACATCCTACAGACATTAAAAGGATAATAAGGCAATATTATGAAATATTCATGCTAATAAATTTCACAATTTAGAAGTACTGGAAAAATTCCTTGAAAAACTCAAACTGCCAAAACAAAAACAAGAGGAGAAAATCTGACTAGCTCTATGTCTATCAAAATAATTAAACTCATAATTAAAACCTTCCCCACAAAGAAACCTCCAGGCCCAGACAGTTTTTATAATGAATTCTCTTAAACACTTAGGGAAGAGTATTACCACAATCAAGGACTTGAAAGATACAGAGGTGGTGATTCCCATCACATCTACACTGAACTTGTCTGTCTGGCCTGTGCAGAAAGCCAATGGATCTTAGAGAATGACAGTTGACTATTGTAAACTGAACCAAGTGCTGACTTCAAATGCGGCTGCTGTTTCGGAAGCAGTTTCATTGTTTGAGCAAACATAACATTTCCCCTGCCACCTGATACGTAGCTATTGCTCTGGAAATACCCATTTCTCAAAGCCTATTAATAAAGACCACCAGAAGCAGTTTGCTTTCAGCTGGCAAAGCCAGCAATACACCTTCACTGTTCTGCCTCAAGGATAGAGCAACTCTCCAGTCCTATGTCATAATTTAGTCTACAGTAGCCTGATCACCCTTCCCTTCCAGAAGATATCACACTGGTCTTACTAGGGGCCACCAAGTTACTATGCCATCTGAGTCAACAGGCAAATAAGAGGGTTACTTTACTGGCCAGACTTATTGATCCTGCTTATCAAGGGGAAACTGGGCTGGTACTACACAATGGGTATATGGAAGAGTATGTCTGGAATGTAGGAATCGCTTAGGGTGTCTCTTAGTACTACCGCCATATGATTGACAGCACTGGAAAATGAGAACAATCCAATTCAAGTAGGACTGCTAATGGTCCAGACAGACCCTTCAGGAATAAAAGTTTGGATCACACTACAAGGCAAAGAACCAAAATCAGCTAAGCTTCTTGCTGCAAACTAAAGGAATATGGAAATGGTAGTGTAAGAAGGTAGATATAAATACCAGCTATGACCATGTGACCATGTTATAGAAATGAAGACTTTAATTGTTATGAGTATTTCTTGCTTATTTTGTTAAATATGTTTTTATATATATATATATATATGCATATGTTTGTTTTTTCCCTCTCTTATCCCCGTATCATCTAACATAAGATATATTAATAGTTAACTTTATATAAGAATATCTAAGTTATAGGATATCAGGGAGAAGAGGGAACCTCACCCAAGACTTTTGCATCCTCTTTTGGGGAAAGAGTCAGTGCATTTCTGATTGTATACACGATAGTTGCACCATGTTAAGTAAAAGTAGGGTTTTGTTAATGGGCTTTGTTGCAGCCTTTATTTGAAAGTTAAGAACAGTTTAAGGAAATGTATATGAGTGTCAAATCAATAAGAGATAGGCTGTGATGGTCTGTTTTATGCCAGCTTTACTAGGCAATAGTCCCCAGCTATGCAAATACTAGTCTAGGTGTTGCTATGAAGGCATTTTCTAGATGTGATTAACATCCACAATTAGCTGATTTTAAAGAGATTATCCTCACCAACAGGAGTGGGCCTGATCCAATCACATAAAAAGGCCTGAAGAGCAGAACTTGAGGTTTCCCTGAAGAAAAAAAATTCTACTGAAGCTTCAACTCCTGGGCAAATGTTTCCAACCTGTCCTCCTTGATGACCTGTCCTACAAATACTTGCAATATAGCCATCTTTCTTCCTTTCTTTTTTTTTCTATCTTCACATACACACATACATAGATATGTAGATACACATATATGTATATATGTATGTGTATATATATACATATATATACACACATGTATATGTATACAGTGGAACCCTAACAGATATGTCTTCAACTCTTCTTTAAGGCTAGAAGAATCTTGATACCAATACTTGACAATAACATACAGGAAAAGAAAATTGCAGACTAATATAGCTCATAAATTATAGGCACAAAAATTCATAATAAAAATGCTAGCAAATCAAATTCAGCAATATAAAAAGGATTATATATCATGACCACATGGGGTTTATTCCAGATTGAAAGTTAGTACAATACTTGAAAATCAATCATAGAAATTCATCATTTTAACAGAATAAAAGAGAAAAGCCACATCACCATCTTAAAAGAGTAGTAAAAGCATTTAAAATTCCACATTCGTTTGTGGTAAAATTCTCAATATATGAGAACTAGAAGGGAATTTTCCAGAATGTGATAAAAAGCATCTATAAAAACCTACAGTAAAGATACTTAGCAGTTAAGTACTGGCTGCGTTCCCCCTAAGATGGAAACAAGGTAAAGCCTCCACTTCTACCATTTCTAGTCATCATTGGACAAAGATGGCATAAGCAGTGTAATAAAGCAAGAAAAAGAAATGGAAAGAATAAAGATGTGAAAAGAAAACAGAGTGAAGGAAGCCAGAAAGAAAAACACCAATACAGTATACTAACGCATATATATGGAATTTAGAAAGATGGTAACAATAACCCTGTGTACGAGATAGCAAAAGAGACACTGATGTATAGATTAATCTTATGGACTCTGTGGGAGAGGGAGAGGGTGGGGAGATTTGGGAGAATGGCATTGAAACATGTATAATATCATGTATGAAACGAGTTGCCAGTCCAGGTTTGATGCACGATACTGGATGCTTGGGGCTGGTGCACTGGGACGACCCAGAGTGAGGGTATGGGGAGGGAGGAGGGAGGAGGGTTCAGGATGGGGAACACAGGTATACCTGTGGCAGATTCATTTCGATATTTGGGAAAACTAATACAATATTGTAAAGTTTAAAAATAAAATAAAATTAAAAAAAAATTAAGCTGTCTTTATTTACGGATGGCCTGATTGCTTATGTTGAATGTTGATTACACCACATACTCTTAATAGCCTTGTGATCTTGGGCTAACCGCTTACTATAACAAGGCTTATTGTCCTCATCCTCACATCAAGTTATGAGGATGTAATGAAACGTTTAGCACAATGGCAGACTCATGATGGTGGTAATGGTGGTAACTTAATCCAGAACTTTAACCAGAATTTTAACTTCTCTGTGCCTCAATTGCCTCATCTATTAAGCAGATAATACTATTGGCTACCACATAAGAGGGCTTCCCAAGTGGCGCTAGTGGTAAAGAATCCATCTGCCAGTGCAGGAGACATAAGAGCCCTGGGTTCAATCCCTGGGTAGGGAAGATCCTCTAGAGGAGGGCATGGCAACCCACTCTAGTATTCTTGCCTGGAGAATTGCCACGGGCAGAGGAGCCTGGTGGCCTGCAAAGAGTCAGACACGACTGAAGCAACTCAGCATGCATGCACCACGTAAGAATTCTGTGATGATTACAAGCAAATGTACATATGATGCTTTGAACCATGCCTGGCACAAAACAAGCGTCAGTAGTGTTAGCCACTTGTATTATTATCCAATTATGTGTTCCGTGTTTAGAATAATCTTTTATCTTAAAATTATTCTCTAAGAAGCCATCTTAATAGAAAGGCTTTGGGACTCACTCTTCTTGGTAAGAAGAGCAGAGCTCCTCTGGAACCTGAAAGTGATTTGTAGTCCAAGCAATTTAATTAGATTCAATAAGCTCTTATTGAAAACCTACTCCATAGCAGTTACTGCTACAGAAGGCAATGGCACCCCACTCCAGTACTCTTGCCTGGAAAACCCCGTGGACGGAGGAGCCTGGTAGGCTGCAGTCCTTAGGGTTGCTAAGAGTCGGACACGACTGAGCGGCTTCACTTTCACTTTTCACTTTCACGCATTGGAGAAGGAAATGGCAACCCACTCCAGTGTTCTTGCCTGGAGAATCCCAGGGACGGGGGAGCCTGGTGGGCTGCCGTCTATGGGGTCGCACAGAGTCGGACATGACTGAAGTGACTTAGCAGCAGCAGCAGCAGCTAGGCACATCTATACATTTTAATCTCTTTTAAGGCTCAAACCCGGTTTTGGGTGGGCACTTTCTTCAGGTCCATTTTTGGGGAGACTGAGACACAGGGTAAATACTTTGCCCAAAGCCCCACTGCTAATAAGTGACCAGGTTAAAATAGCATTTCAAGGCCTCCAAGTCCAAGCATTCTCCTCGCTTCTTAATCATGTACAATACAAGTAGCCCCCAACTAACCTCACCAGCTTGTGTTTATTCTTTGTGTACAGATAAAATTAGTCAGTCATGAGCATTTACGCTAAATGTCCAAATTAACACTGGGAATGTGTGTCGAACGAAGCCAAAACTGTTGGTGGGGGTGGGGAAGGAGGAAGGGAGAAGGCTTCTCTGCAGTCCAAGGGATTTGGAGCCACACCAGCAAATCTACCCCCGCTTTCTAGACTCCGTGCTATGAGAGATCAGGACGTATAGTAAACGGCGTCACACCAAACTCCATGCCCAGTTCTTGTAGGAAAAACACAGAAGGAGCTAAAAATGTAACCTGTGTTGGATCCCTGCACAAAGTGGGCCTTCATTAGTTATCGCTACATGTTGGTCTAGGAGAAATATTTCATTAGCTACACTCTTGCTGTAGATTTTATCTAGTTGCCATAGAAACTTGGGAGGAAAAGCTTGTTTCTAACCCTTGGACTAGGTTTGCCACCCAGTTTTACAGCTCTATTTAAAGAGCCCCCTTGTTATTTTAAACTCTTCCCCTTCTGGTCTCCTATTTTCTTCTCCTATGAGACAGCTGGATGGGACCTGTTCATGACCTTCCAACTGAGACTTGGCATGTTTTGAAGGCACAATTCCTGAGGGGAGATGGCAAGAGCCAATATTGCTTTTCTGTGTTTATCTCTGAGAAGGGCTCCGGTCGCAACAGAATTTTTTTAAGCTGAGGTTTCACTTCATCAAGAGTAAAAATGAATTGTTCTGTTTCTATTGCCTCTACCAAGGAAGCTTCCCCACGTAGCCCAGGTCCTTACAGAAGTAGTGAGCCCCACCCAACTCCCTAGCAGCCTCTAAACTGGAAGTGTCTAGTTTCTAGACACCCTGAGTTCTTCTGTTCTCTCACAGGCCCCCTCTTCACTGTTCCTAGAGTTTCCAAATACACTACTCGAGCTGTGCTTGTCTGCACCGCTTTCCCTCCCCAAGGGACGAGCACATGTACCTCAGAGCAGGAGTCTAGGCTCAGCTCACAGAGAGTGGCTCGCAGGATGTGAACTCCTGCCTGTCCCCATACTGAATGAGTGTTGTCCCTCTCCTCTCCTGTCTGGGGACTCATTCGGCACAAATGGAGATTCTCATCTCATTACAATTGGGTTGGCTCCACAGGAGAGAGGTGGGTGTCAGACGGTGAGTTGTATTTATAGTGGGAGACAGTTAAGGCCTGGCCCTGCTGTGGTTTGGAGGTAAGGTTGAGGGCCAAATGCTGGGCCCTCCTGGAAGTTAGAAAATGTAAGCTGGGAAGGATAGGAAGACTGCTTCCAAGCTTATTTTGATCGTAGATGGAGGTGAGCTTGGGTACATGGCCGAGAATGATATCACATAAATGACATACTACTCCTGCCAAGGCAGAGACAGTCTCCCAGAGAGGAAGTAGAGCTACGGGTCTCACCTGTGTCCAGGAGCACGACTGCCACGCCATGGACTTAACCTCTCCAACTGAGGATGAAAATTGGGTATGATGGCCTACTAAGGAAGCTGCCAGGCAACCCCACCTTGCAGGAGTACACGCAGTTAGGAGGGTGTCTTGTATTAGCATTCTCTTTCCTGTATTAGCTCTGGGGAGCCTGATTATGGAGCCTGATAGAAAGGCCTGGATGACTCTCACAAGCATAGGGGAAGATAAAGATGCATTACAAACTGTTCTGTTCCTGTGATTACTAACAAACGAGTGAGATAAGCTGGTTCATCAGTGAAACACTCCCTGGAGATGAGAGGCTGCAGGGTTGCCAAGACAAGTAGTCTTTCCTTGGTAGAAAGTTCAAAGGTGACCACTATGGCTGGGTGGGTGTTTACACCTGGCTGTAAGCCGACAGTATCCAGGTGAGTCCTGGATGTGGGCAAGGAGGAGTTCCAGTTGCACCTATGGGATGCTTATAGCTACAAACCCCTTGTTTGTCACACTTGCAAATGCCTCTCATGCTTCAGATAAAGCTTGATGCATATAGTAGATAGTAAACAGTGTTTGTTAAATGTATACCAAGTTGTTGTTGTTTTTGCTATAGGTCATGCTGCTGCTGCTGCTAAGTCGCTTCAGTTGTGTCCGACTTTGTGCGACCCCATAGACAGCAGCCCACCAGGCTCCTCCGTCCCTGGGATTCTCCAGGCAAGAACACTGGAGTGGGTTGCCATTTCCTTCTCCAATGCATGAAAGTGAAAAGTGAAAGTGAATTCGCTCAGTCGTGTCCAACCCTTCGAGACCCCATGGACTGAAGCCTACCAGGCTCCTCCGCCCATGAGATTTTCCAGGCAAGAGTACTGGAGTGGGGTGCCATTGCCTTCTCCAGCTATAGGTCATAGATTTCTTTTAATAACAGTTTTATTGAGATACACTTCACAAACCACGAAACTCGCTGTTTTAAAGTATACAACTCAATGAGTTTCAGTGTATTCACAGAGTTCTACAACTATTACCACTACCTAATTTGAGAACATTTTTCACTACCTCTCTCCAAAACTCTGTATCCGTTAACCATTCTTCCCTAGCCTCTATCCCTCACCCCCTGGCAACTACTGACTCAGTTTCTGTCTGTGACAACAGTTTTCTGACAATTGCATTCCAGTTTTATGGATTTCTGCTTAAGCACACAAAGCAAAATGTCCACCCAGGTCACGTTCTTCAGAAAGCATCCCTTGTGTTATCCTGGTTCTAACTAATCCAGCCTCATCCTTTCTATCACTTAAAAGAACAGATGGCTTTAGCCTTCTCCAGGCCAAGGCTGAGTCTCTGGATTGCCAAACATGCTGATGAGCACTGAAATTCAGCCCAGAATCACAATGAGAGCAAATGTGAAATACCTGGACATCGCCAAACTAACACAGGCCTTTCCCCATGCTCTAGCACCATTTAGCAGCAACGGAGGCGACCCATTCTGGTGCAATGACTGTTAGCGGAAATGGGGCATGCTAGGTCAGTGATGAGGGGTTGGGCTTAGTCTGAAAAGGCAGCACTGAAGATGGGCAGTGGTGTCAGCCAAGCGACTTCACATGCAGAAGCACCAAGACCTACTTTAGGATGCAGCCTGGAATCTGAAGCCCCAGGGTTTGAGATTACGCTGGGAGAAGTGGGGATAGCCCAAAGATCTGAAGCCCAAGGCAGAGCTGATTCAGGATCCAGGGTGGGCAGCCAACTCCAGAACACAGGAGTCTGTGCAGGCTGAAAAGGTAGTTCTGAGGACTATTGCCAAATAGCTTGTTGCTACCTCAGTCAGATTTCTTAGCCCAGTGCAGCAGCAGTTCTTGCCTGAGAGCATTTTAAAGGTACCATGGGAACTCTGACACTGGGAACTGAGACTCACTGGCAGATAACAATCTAGAGGAGGTCAGTTCTTCCTTCAACAGCTTAGCCTATTTTGAAAATGAAAGTTGGTGAGGACAAATCTCCAGTTCCGGGAACATCATGGTGGCTTCCCTTAGAAGAGGTGGCGAGGCTCTGTGTCACATTTACAGACAACTGTTAACGTGGCTTTCCTAAGCCAGAATGTGAGCTTCTCGCAGACAGTTGGTGTCATTTTCATTTTTGTATCCCAGTGCCTAGAAGTTCTGGCACATAACAACCACTCAATAAAGACTTATTTAGTGAGTAAGTGAATTTCTAGTACCTGACTCCATAAAATATATGCTCTCTTTTTTTTTTTTTCCAACTTCTCAAGGAAATAGGAGGGAAATACAAAGGAACAAAACTTTCCACAGAACTCAGTGGCAAAGAATACCCCTTCTCCAAGACTCACTGCATTGAGGAGGGCAATTATGATAAAATATAAATGTGTGCTTTTAAATGTGCTACTCTTTCAGGGGGAAAAATGGCACTGCACATCCAAGAGGAAAATATGTGAGCTGAATGAAGATTTAAAAAACAAAACCAAACAATTGATGTAAGGCCAGAGAAACAAGCTCTTAAAATGCTGGTGCAGAGACAGCGAGTACCACACATGTGTGTCTACCCCCTTCCTCCCGAGCCCATGACAGACACCGCTAATCAAGTTTAGGCTATTCTTTCCCACCAAACTGAGGCTTAACTTTAGAATCCTTGTCAACACTGTATTTCATGTGGTCATTACTGGGTGGTTGGTGTTGATAGACCTAATATAAGCCATTAGTCACGGCTGAGCTGGAGTGTAGGAAGGACAGGGTGGTGAAAGAGTGTGAGGTCATCTAAGGAAGACAAGAAGGGGGACTGGGAGGAGCCCCGACAGACGGCTGAGATCTGTGGTCTGGCTCAAGCCTTCTACGGAGGTTGTGGGGTTCATGCAGAAGTCTCGGCCTAACTCAAGGAACGCCCTGGGGCTGGATCTGAGACAAAGACAGAAAATGGCCTAGTTTTCCAAGAGCCCCAAGGGGCTAAGCTAACAAGTCGGGTCACCTGGCAAAGTCTGTTACCCCAAAGCCTGAGTCCAGAAGAGCAGGCAGTTCACTGAAAGAGGAAGGAAACAGCGTTAATTCTGTGCCAGGGCCAGGTACAGAATAACTGAGTCTGCCTGGAAGACATGCTTGAGCTATAAGCTGCTTGAACCCCAAAATCTGCTGCCTGTGCAGAAAATGCTAGTGGTGTACAATTTGATGGAGCAAACTGCTTCTGCCCCCATGTTAGGGGTGACAGGAGGACAAGGAGGGACAGATTTGTTTCACAAGTGAAGGGAAGGGACTTCCCTGGTGGCTGACTCCACCAACTGAAGGTTGGCTGACTCCAACCTTCCAGTTCAGGGGTCCTGGGTTTGATCCCTGATCAGGGAACTAGATTCTGCATGTCTCAGCTAAGACCCAGTGCTGCCAAATAAACAAATATTTTTAAAAATCAATACAATGTTAAATGAAAAAAAAAAAGTGAAGGGAAACTGGTAAAGGAAAAATTTCTCTTCTCTTGTCTTCCCAGAAGGGGATAACACAAAATGACCTGAGTATAGCTTTTTGCTTGTCAGCAGCTCCTTTGTAAACCTGAAATGTCTGCATCTATTTTCAGCCAAGCTCTGTAAGGGCATGGGATTTCAGTTTCTCTTTTGAGGTGGAGGAATGGGAACCCAGACAGACTGCATGACGAGTTCTCTGACACACAGGAGACAGCTGGGATCAGCCTTCACGCTCTTCTTGTTCAAGACTTGTCTGGGCTGACAGTGGAAACCATGATGCCCTCATCAAAACAGCCCTGAAGAGAAGTGGTCAGGAACCACTATGAACTGAATTTGAGTTTTTCTATGGCACTTTTCCTCTGAGAATCTAGAAGTATTTTCCTGCTTTACACTGAAGGAACTCAATAAACATATCTTTATGTCAGTAACATCTTTCTAATATACATGTTTGACTACAGATCAGAAGAACCAGTGTATGGGCTGGCCCACCCATTCTCAGAAGCAGTGTGGAAAAAGAAAAGTTAGGAAGACTTCAATTTCAGCTTTAGCACTTACTAGCTGTGCAGCCTTGCGTGGTTACTTTCACTCTCTGAACAACTATAAATTTAGGGTACAATTCAATCCTAAAGGAAATCAACCCTCAATGTTCACTGGAAAGACTGATCCTGAAGCTGAAACTCCAATACTTTGGCCATCTGAAAAGACCCTGATGCTGGTAAAGACTGAGGGCAGGAAGAGAAGGGGGAGGCAGAGGATGAAATGGTTAGATAGCATCACTGACTCAATGGACATGAATTGGAGCAAACCCCAGGAGATAGTGAAGGACAGGGCAGCCTGGTAGGCTGCAGTCCTTGAGGTCGCAGAGTCAGACACAACTTAGTGACTGAACAACATTTACTTCTTAAGGGCTGTCCTGAGAATTCACAGGGTATATAAGTAGCTTGGCACACAATACATGATCAGTAAAGCTAAACCCATCTCTCCTAGGTCAAGACAGAGGCTGGTGGCTTGGTTCTTATAAAGTAGGCAACATGGAAGAAGTCGCTTAGAGACAATTCTGGACTCCTGGATGTCCGGACGTCCAGGCCAAAGCCCCTTCCTCTTCTCTATCTCTTGTTGTCTCACTGGCCTGCAGGCTAGGGGTGAAGACGGTGGCAGGGGGAAGGCCGAGTGGACTGGCTCCCAGGGAACAGAAGCATGCAGCTGCACCCTGCCCTCAGGGCTGTGTTTGAGGTCATTTCAAACCATGGACCGTTTGGAGAGAATTCTCATCACCCTTTTTTGGGAGGTGACAGAGTATGACAGTCTGAAGGGGAGGTGGGAATTAAGGAGAGACAGAGCAGGGAACCATGGCACAGCCAGGACCCCGGTCACTGGGGAACGCTCCCCAAGGGCACTGAAGCTGGCTGCTCAATGAATCTGCTTCTTGGCTCAGAACGTGCACGCCTGTGTCTCAGCCTCCTCCTGCCCTCAGGAGCCCGGGCGCTCTCCTCCCCTGGGCTCAGCCTCTGCCAGCTCCCTTAGCCAAGCCCACGGCTCGCCAGGAGGTCAGGTCCAAAACACAATTGCAACAACTGTAGTGAAGGCTGAGCAAACAGCCCCGAAACGATGATGAAAAGCTGAACCAGGGGAGCAGGCGGGCTGTCTGGGAAAGACACTAGAATGATAAATCATGGCCACCAGGCCCTGAGTTCTCTCCAGACCAGGAGATTTGCCGGCAGTGGGGGTACAAGGCTCCCGGCTGTTCCTCCTGAGCACACTCTGGAAACACAGCACTGTTTCTTTTCAAGTAAAATGTTCACAAGATGGCTGTCAAGACCATGATGAAAGCCATTAGAGGAAAGTATGAATGCAGAACCCTAGGGACTTATGAGAAGGCAGTCAAAGGCTGGAATATTTTAAAAACCAAACTTTTTCTCAGCCACCCCTGGTATGGTCCTGCCCTCTGCTGAGGCCCCAGTACGGCCTGGGTGCTTCACTGGGGAGGGAATTGAAGCCCCACAAGGCAGCTGCCCTGGAACCACCTGGAAGACAGAACCATGGTGCCAACAGGAGGAGGTTACCCTGCAGAGTTTGGCAGGAGGAGTGAGCAAAAGTTATACAGGGGGACACCCTGGGGAAGGGAAGGTTGACCTGCAATCTATATAAGGGGCATCAGGACAGCATGAAGACTCCAAAGCCATCTCCTTCCTCCTCGCTGGCCATCTGGTCCCTGGCCACTGGGGCCCACTTGTACCTTCAGAAAAATAAGACCTCAGGCTTGTGAAAAGCATCAGTGTCTCCAGCTAAGGCCAGCCTGCTGTTTCTTTCTCCAAAATGTTTTACCAGTTCCTCTTTTCCCCCTCTTCATTCCTGTGTCACCCTAACCCAGGCCATGTCATCTCATTCTTGGATAACTGCAATGGCTACAGTGCAGCCTTCTCAACCCAGCTCTCAGGTCTTCCTTGCCATGACCATAGACTTTCTTATTTTAGGACTTTCTTCTTTAATGACTTAAAAAAAAAATCATGAAGTTCCCTTACTCCTAGTTTTACACTGTTAACCTATCACGCAGTGTCTGGAGCCCAGACCCCTCCCCCCAGCCTTCCAGATCCTCATAACCCAGCTCTAGCTTCTCCAGCTCGTGGAGAATCTGGACTTTCTGCTCCAGTTAAGCCTCCACCTCCCTGTTCCCTGTTCAGGCCAGGCTCATCCCTACCTGCAGCTCTTATTCCTCCTTTCCACACCCTCATCACCCTCTCCACCTAATCAAACTCTCCCCCTCCTTCCAGCCCAGCTGCAGTCCCCTTCACTCCTTGCCTTACAGGACTTCCTCGGCCTCCGTGCTCTCTCATTCTTCCAAGTTTCAGCTGAAATCAGCAGCTCGACATGGCTCTTGATGAGTTTCTGATTGTCTCATTTGTCTAGCTCGTCTGCAAGGGATCTGGGAGCAGGGCCACTGCTCATATCCTTCAGTGACCTCAGGAGAACCAGGACAGAGCATGGTGTTCACACATAAAAGGGTCCCAATTCAAACTGGCTGGCTCTACAAAGTAGGGTGACCTTGAATTATAGTGAGGCCATTCATTTGACAAATGCCCACTGAATACCTACTATGTTTCATGACCGCAGTGTCATGATCACTGGAGACTACAAGGTAAGAAAGATGGGGAATTAATAGACGACAGGGAAGCATAGTTAAATGCACAGTTACCACACAGGCTGGCATGATGATGCTCTGATAGAGAACAAAGAGTATGCTAAGAATGAGGGCAGCCAACCCAGTCTCAGGAGACCATGGAAAGCTCCCCAGGGTTGCTGTTTCTTAAAGTAAGACCTTGAGTTAGCTGGTAATGGGTACTAGGGAGAATGAGAGAAGAATATGAAAGAATAATGAAAGAAGAATTTTAAAAGAACTGAAAGGTTTAATGTAGCCTGATTGTTTCTAGAAATGGGTTTTCTCTTATTTACTTGAACAGCCTCTATGCTATCACTAGTGATTAAATGATAATATAATTATCTGTCTGTATCTATTGATCTATCCATCCATCTATATATTCTTAGCCAAGAACACACAAGTCCTGTGTGCTTGCCAGATATGGTCTGGGGAGGAGCAAGAGAGTATATATTTCATAGTAGCTTTTCATTCTCAGCTGTCTGAGATGTTTGGGATAGTATTTCTTACAAACGGAGGGTGGGGAGGAAGGCGGATGGGAGAGGGAAGGATCCCTCTCTCTTACATAACACTCCAGCCCACTGGTTCCCCTCAGTTTATTGCTATTCATAGCATTCCTTTTTCATCCAAAATGTAGGAATAATCTGACTGTGAAGCTACTATGGATAAAATGAAGAGACTGCTATGTACAGATCTGCATTCTCTTTCTATTGCTGAGAGTCAAAGGGTGAGGGTCCATCCCAGCTAGATTTTCACATGTTCAGACTAGCAGGGTAGTTCCTTGAACAGGAAAAGGTGAGCTTTACACATAGCCAATTTCTCAGAACAGTTTCCCAGCCTGGATGTACTGGCATTTGATTATGCTACTTCTGGATTATTTATTTAATATTGTTTCATTAAATTTTCAAAGAGCACAAGCGGTTCTACAAATAAAACACAGAGTGCCAGGGTACGAAAACGGATGGTTATAGTCAACTAATATTTTTGATGCTGAAAGAAATCAGGTAGGATGTTTGTGTGCTTATGTGGGAAAATAGGTACTATTTTGTGACAGAAGATCCTTCCAGTCACACTGAGACCCTTCTCTCTGTGGACCTGTGAACAGAGCGAGCGGTGCTGCCTAGAAAACTGGACTCTACCCAATCCAAGCACCACAGCCTTCTACTACCTTACAGGGAGATGGCTGGACCTCAGCCTCTCATGCTAAGTATTCAGGGCACAGACATCAAACTCCTCTTTGTCTTCCACGGGATGGCAAAAGGCTGGGAAACACAGTCAGGGCCCCACACCTCTATTGACTGGTTTGGAAACAGGAAGGCCCTGGCTGCGATATTCAACCACATTAAATGGCCGGCATTATCCGGAGCCTTGAACATGGGTTCATTGTCTGGCTGGTCTTTGCTGCTGAGCGCGCTGGAGAAAGGCCGTGCGTAATTAGGGGCTGCCTGGTGAAAAGGGTCCGCTCACACCACATGCCCAGTTTTTGTCCTCGGAGGAGGGTGCCAATCTGAGAAAGGGTGAGCCCCACGGGAGAGACAGTATAAAGGATTTTGAGGCGGGGTGGCTATCTTGTTACAGTGACTTTGAGTTACAGAGGAGATTCCCGGTCAGAATTTAGATTTAGGGCAGGACACCTGCCTGCGAGAGAACCTAAGAGAACTTTGCTGCCGACAGCTGTGTACGGCGAGCGGTGGCTCTTGTGCTGGGGAACTGTGATGTGTTTTTCTAATAAATTCTTCCCAGTCTGATGTGAATCGTTTCCAGGTACTTAGATGACTCAGTGACTTAATATTTCATTTTAAAGCGTGCTCTGCACAGGAAACACAGCTGACATTATTAGGATTTTTAGACTTTAGATGTGCCTCATCCAGTCAGGTTGGTTTCAGACCCTGAGGTGGCATTGTAGAAATATTTCCTATGAACATTAATAAACAACCCACATTATTCTCTAGAAAAGCAGAATCAGTCTTTTTAATGACATGAACAAGCTTTGAAATGAGAAGAATGTGGAGGTTCTCAGCACTCCTGAGACATAAATTCAATCTCTCTGAGTAGAGGGTCTCACATCCAAATCGCCAGCTTTCATTTGCTAGACCACAAGGCTCCTTTAATTCCCTGACCCTTTAGCTTGTAGTTTTTTTTAAATAGCCAAAGACATTCTCATTCATGAGGTTCCCAGTAATTTGAACAAGCTAACAAGCTTTCCTTCCCCGTCTTGTGCTCCTAGCGCGGTTGTGGTTTCCAGGCTGACTCTGGTACCCTTCTCAGCAGTTCTGCTTTCCCTGCCCCATGGTCTGGCTGTGGAGATGCAGGCTTAGAGCAGTAGCCAAGCTTGGCTGTGTTGAAACCAGCCGTTGTGATTTAACCATGAACAAACTCGGAACCTTAGCCTTTGAAAGGAACCTGAAACTTATTTGGTTCAGTGTCCTTCCCCAAGTTATCTCCTCTCTAGTTGAAATCCTCACTACTTTGTAAGACGGCCTCTGTATCAGCTGACATTGCTAACTGCAATCAAGTTCTCTTTCCCAACACCCCACCCCAGTGATTCTACTCAGTCATTCCATTTCCTGGCTATAACCCTGGTACAGCCCTCTCCAGAATGATCATAGCTAGTTCCTTATATATCATTTTTCTCTGCTGAAGTCTTGAAGGCAGGAGCCCTGTCTTATTCATCTTTGTATCCTTACTGAACAAGAGCTGAAAAGAAATGGGCAATTCTTTCACTTCGGCACTAATTCATCTCACTCTATCAGTCAACCAAACCAAACTATTTAACTATTCCATGGTTCGAGCCACATTTCTCCAACTTGCTTGAAAAGGTTTCATGAAAGAGCCCATCAAATAGCCTTCTGAAATCCAAACATATTCCCCTGATCTTTAGGCTTAACATTTCACTTAAAAAAAGTGGAAATGAACTTGATTTGTTATTTTTTTTTACTGAATCCATCTTAGAACCTGGTAACCATGTCTCCCCTTTCTATATTTTAACAAACTATTTGTTAGATAACCCATTTGAGAAATTTGCTGGTGGCTAACGTTGAGATTACTCTGTAGTTTGCAGAGTCCACCTCTGAAATTTGGGGTCCAATTTGCCCCTCTGACTTGTGGCTAGTCATTTCTTCATAACTTGTGCAGAAACTATTAAAAAGTTGTTCCTTGATCCTACCTGCAATTATTTTGGTTCTCTGGAAAGTAATTTATCTGGCCTTGGAAACCTGTGCTGCAGTGCTAAGTCACTTCAGTCGTGTCCAACTCTGTGTGACACCATGGACTTTATTCTGCCAGGCTCCTCTGTTCATGGGGATTCTCCAGGCAAGAATATTGGAGTGGGTTGCTGTCTCTTTCTCCAGGGGATCTTTCTGATCCAGGGATCAAACCTATGTCTCTTAAATGTCCTGCATTAGCAGACGGGTTCTTTACCACTAGTACCACCTGGGAAGCCCTTGGGGACCTGAATGCTTTTCAAATGCCCAGCTTCTCTCAATATCTTTGTCCTCAACTTGGGCTTCACTTCACCTTTCCAGGCTGCGTGCTCACTAACGAAGGAAGACAAAAATCCAGTGTAACTCTGGGACCTGAAGTGTGGTGAGAGTCTGGAGCATTCCTGCCAGCTATTGGCAGAGGTGGATTTACTATGAAGTTCATGAAGCTTAATCTTCAGAGCCTCTTACTAATTTTGTATTCTTTTTCTTAAAACTGTACTGCCAAACCATGCACACATCAAAGCACAGACCTATGGATCTGTCTTGGGTATTGTGTAAGGTCACACAATTTGCTTCTACTGGAAGTGTTCTTATGGGTATCGCCAATAGTTGGTCTATCAAAGCAAGAATAGAAAATATAGGGGTGTTTTATGGGCTAACCAGGAAGCTTAAAATACTCAGCACTGATACTACCATTTCACCAAGACTTTAGGAAATTCACTTAACCTTATTGTTGTTTCATTTCCTTACCCACAACATGGGGAAAATAATCCTTCTTTCTGTCTTAGTTGACACTCATTCAATGTTGACCCACTGCAGGTACATCCCACTTTACAGTAATTTGATAAATATAAAGAAATGTTTGTTGACACCATACACATTAAAAAGAAAAATTAATAACCATGGCATAATAAGCCAGGTTAATTCTACAGGGGAATTGATTTAATTAGTGAGTGCTGAATTTTAAAAAAGAATACGATTTGCAGTAGGGAGAACTGACTTATGAACACAAGCCAAGAAGCAGTGGAAAGTTGAGTGTGCCCCTGAACCCTCTTGAGTCCCAGTTCCTGTGTCTGGAAAATGGAGATGACAATACTTCCTCAAAAGGTGTTGTGGCAATTGAAACCAGGTAGCGCAGTGGTAAAGACTCTACCTGCCAATGCCAGAGACACAAGAGACGTGGGTTCAGTACCTGGGTTGGCAAGGTCCCCTGGAGGAGGGCATGGTAACCCACTCCAGTATTCTTGCCTGGAAGATTTCATGGACTGAGGAACCTCGTAGGCTATAGTCCATGGGGTCACAAAGAGTCAAACACTGAGTGACTAAGCCTGTAATACTAAAATGCTCTGTAAACTGTGGAAGTGATTTATAGATGACTGGTGTTATTACTGCCTTCAATCATAAAAGTTATGCTGATTTAAAAAATCCAACCTACCCAAAATTTCCTGAAGTACAGACTCGGTATACCATTGGCAATCATGGAGCACATGAGTTAAAACTTTGGTGAACAACAATGCAAATATCAAATGCTATACAGATAACCAGAAGTTTGAAAATCAATAATTATCCTACCTCAAAGAGCACATCTCTTCGATCCAGACCCCATTCTTTTCATCCAGCACAGCAGAAAAGCTAGCGATGTTGAGATTCATACTGGGAGTACAGGATCAGTAAACTTATTATCCGACCTTATTATGGAATAAACATTCCTTCAGTTCCTTCTTTACTGTGTCCCAAAGTCTGGGATATTTTGGTGATACTCCCCAGCCCAGGGAAACATTTCTCCAGAGTTTCAAAATGCTTGAATCTGAGTATTCTTATCTTCTTTTGTTCACTCACAATATCACAAGTTCCTGACTTGAGACTGTCCATTCAGAGAAACAACCTTGGACAATAGCTTCAGGTTGCCCTTGAGATGCTTAAGCTCCTTCTTGGCAGGAGAAATTTTACAACATTTTCCTTTCACAGGTTGCCGAAAGATTCAAGAAGGACTTCAAGCCCCTTGGACATTTTTGAGCACCTTGCTTGCAGGATTAATCTCTTGAGTTGGAAGGCTATTTCTTGACTTTGCTTAGCTCAGTTTAACAGCAATTTAAACATAGGTTCCACTCCTCACAACCTGTTGTTTTACAAGGAAGACCTCATTTCACAAAGTTCCACGTAGAGTGGAGCTTCTGGGCTCAATAGAGACAACTGCGTTCATTATCGCCAGCCCTGACTTTCATTTCAGTGAGGAATCCTGTTTCAGTTCATTATCTGTGTTCCAGCTTCATCAGTCTCCATTAGGAAGCACCTTGCCTTTCTGCCAAGAGACAGTGAAGGTGAGTGGCCCAGTTCCCTGCCACGGGTGCAAGCTGCCAGCACCCTGCCCCCACCAAGCACTGGCCCCTCCACCTGCAGGCCAGAAACCCATCTTCCCTCATTAGGAAGAACGTTGTTTCTGAAATCACCTTGTGACACGTAGAGTCCAGAAAGCATGCTCTCTCCATCCCTCCCTGTGCCCCTTTCATTCCTGCCACTGGGGGCTAGCCCCCAACTCTCTTATCACCTCAAATAGAGCACTGATCTCCAAAAGGATCCAGACTGGGTATTCAACCCACCTTTCTCAGCATCTTCCCCTTACTGTTGAAGCCATAGCATTCAAAGGAGAAAAAAGGAGAAGGAAATAAACCAAGGCCAATTTTGGACAGAAAGGGGAAGAGTAAGGCAGATGAAGTAAACAATAAAGATGTAGGATGAGCCTGGGATTATAGGGGCACCTGACACTGAATCAAGAATCCTTCAAAGGTCCGCCGAGACCCCATGGTGTCTCTGAATTTTGTTTAAAAACCAATAACATGAAACTAAAATATGTTTGAGAACTGGTGAGGGTTTCTCCCCACTTCACCCATGTCATTTCTTTCCCTTCTCTGAATTTATTAAAACAAATGAAAAAACAGACCCTGAGTAGCATGACATGTCAAAACTTTGTCCAGAGACCATGCACACGAACAACAGAAAGGTGTGTTTGTTTTGCAGACTTTCCACTCAGAAGAATTTAAGGCCTCCTTAGCCCTGCACAGCAGGGGCTTCACGCGGCCTCTTACAGGATGGAGTCTTTCCTCAGATCTACTATCTTCATACACACCAGCTCCAGCTGTGCCTTCATTTTCAAAGCCAGCACCTGCTTCCCACTTCTCAGGCCTGCACTCAGACAGCTGGAAGTGATGGGGGCATTTCTGTCCTGGTGAGGGAGGGGGGCAGGACAGCCCTTGATCACAGGTGGGAACTCCTCCAGCTCCTTGTCCATCCCTTCCTGATGAGGACAACTCTGAAGGCTGAACTCCTCTGTCTCCAAGAGCAACTCCATGGGACTTTGCCTGAAGCTTTCCTAGACCTCCCTTCCTGATCCTACCTTCCCACCAATTTTTCCTGGAAATGCTTCCTAGTACGTCATTTTCACATGACCCCTTATCTTAGCAGCAGCCTCTGAGGAGCCCCACCTATGACATCCTAGAATGAAGCCAAGAGGATGCAGAGAGGGGAGAGAGAGAGAAAAAAAACAAACAAGTCTCCAACAGGTGGGAATCAGAGATGTGGAGGGAGATGAGAGAGAAGGGCTTGACAGAATGGGCTAGATGGTTTTTAGACTGAAACGAAAGAAAAATTATGTGCCCTCTTCCAGGTCCCGTATGTCTTCTAATATGTGTGTGTACATGTGGTGTATGATTTTCCTTTTCTCTCTCTGGCAAACAACTGTATTTCATACCTTTCAGAGATAACAGGCATAACTAAAGAGTTGCATGTTATTTCATCCTAAAATATATTTTCTTTATATATTCTTAATTTGGGGAACAAGAAAACAGCTTTGACAGGAAATAAATGAAAACACAGTTTAAAGAAAAGACATTATGAGCCTCGAGCAAAGTATTAATAACTCTAAGATATGACAGGAAGAGGTGACGGGGATGGAGTGTCATCTTCTCTCTGGATTTACAGAGACACCCTTTGATCCTCTTGCCCCTGAACTGTGAGGGCCCCCGCTTGGCAGTGGGTTTGAGAGTCTTGGCTGAGACTCTTAACCTCCCAGTCTCTTTTCTCTATCTGTAATATAAATGACAGTGAATGAAAACAGCATTCATTTCATCATGCTTACAGGGTATCAGAGCTAAAATTTATTAATATATTTAACTCATACAACAACCCTTTGAGCAGCTACTGCTATCTTCATTTCCCAGATGAGGAAACTGAGGCACAAAGAAGTAATATGACAAAAATCTGCACAGGTACACAGAAAAGATACTGTCACTGATCATCAGGAAAATGCTAATCACAACCACGAGAAGCGATTACCTCACACCTGTCAGAATGGCTACCACCACAAAGACAAGAGGTAACAAGCGCCCGCAAGGATGTGGAGGAAAGGGAACTCTTGTGCACTCATGGTGGGAAAGTAAACTGGCACTGCCACTATGGAAAACAGTATGGAGGTTCCTCAAAAAATTAAAAATTGAACCACCATATGATCCAGCAATTCTACTTCTGAGAACTTACCTGAAGAGAATGAAAACATCGACTCAAAAAGCTATACACACCCTCATGTTCAATGAAGCATTGTTTACAATAGCCAGGATGTGGGAACAACCTAAGTGTCCAGTGATGGATGAGCGGACAGAGACAATGTGATACACACACAATGGCATATTATTCAGTCATAAAAAATCTTGCCATTTGCAACAACATGCATGAACTTTGGGGGCAGTATGCTATGTTAAAGAATTCAGAGAAACATAAATACCATATGTTCTGCAAGAAAAAAAGAAGCTCTCAGATACAGAGAATAGATGGATGGTTGCCAGAGGCACAGGGCGGGTGTTGGGGAAATATCCATGAAGGGAGTCAAAAGGTACAAATTTACAGTTAAATAATAAATAATTCATGGGGATGAGATGTACAGCATGGAGACCATAGTTAATAATACTGTATTGCCTATCTGAAAGTTGCTAAGAGAATAGATCTTACAGGTTCTCAAAATAAGAAAAAAAGTTTTGTAACTAAGTATGGTGATAAGTGGGCTTCCTGGGTGGCTCAGACAGTAAAGAATCCACCTGCAATGTGGAAGACCTTGGTTCAATCCCTGGGTTGGGAAGATTCCCCTGGAGGAGGGCATGGCAACCCACTCCAGTGTTCTTGCCTGGAGAATCCCATGGACAGAGGAGCCTGGTGGGCTGCAGTCCATGGGGTCCCAAAGAGTCAGACATGACTGAGTGACTAGGCACAGCACAGCAGCATGGTGATAAGACTGACCCATTATGGTGATCATTTCGCAATATATACAAAGAGCAAATCATGTTGTACACCTGAAACTAATATACTACTCTATGTCAATTATTCCTCAGTAAATAAGTAAAACAAAATGAAACAAAATAAAATCTTTTCCTATTTCTCATAGTTGTCATGAGGATCAAATAAAATAATGTATATGAAGACAATTTTAAGGCACATGTGGTATCAATTCAGTTCAGTCGCTCAGTCATCTCTGACTCTTTGTGACCCCATGGACTACAGCACACCAGGCTTCCTTGTCCATCCCCAATGCCCAGAGCTTGGTCAAATTCATGTCCATTAAGTCAGTGACAACATCCAACCATCTCATCCTCTGTTGTCCCCTTCCCCTCCCGCCTTCAATCTTTCCCAGCATCAGGGTCTTTTCAAATGAGTCAGTTCTTCACATCAGGTAGCCAAAGTATTGGAATTTCAGCTTCAGCATCAGTCCTTCCAATGAATAGTCAGGACTGATTTCCTTTAGGATCAGTTGGATCTCCTTACTGTCCAAGGGACTCTCAAGAGTCTTCTCCAAACAGTTCAAAAGCATCAATTCTTTGGCACTCAGCTTTCTTTATGCTCCAACTCTCACATCCATACGTGACTACTAGAAAACCATAGCTTTGACTAGATGGACCCTTGTTGGCAAAGTAATGCCTCTGCTTTTTAATAGACTATCTAAGTTGGTCCTAGCTTTTCTTAAAAGGAGCAAGCATCTTTTAATTTCATGGCTGCAGTCACCAGCTGCAGTGATTTTGGAGCCCAAGAAAATAAAGTCTGTCACTCTTTCCACTGTTTCCCCATCTATTTGCCATGAAGTGATGGGACCAGATGCCATGATCTTAGTTTTCTGAATGTTGACCTTTAAGCCAACTTTTTCACTCTCCTCTTTCACTTTCATCAAGAGGCTTTTTAGTTCCTCTTCACTTTCTGCCATAAGGGTGGTGTCATCTGCATATCTGAGGTTATTGATATTTCTCCCGGCAATCTTGATTCCAGCTTGTGCTTCATCCAGTCTGGCATTTTGCATGATGTACCCTGCATATAAGTTAAATAAGCATGGTAACAATATACAGTCTTGACATACTCCTTTCCCAATTTGGGACAGTCTGTTGTTCCATGTTCAGTTCTAACTGTTGCTTCTCGACCTGCATACAGATTTCTCAGGAGGCAGGTCAGGTGGTCTAGTATTCCAATCTCTTTCAAAATTTCCCACAGTTTATTGTGATCCACACAGTCAAAGGCTTTGGCATAGTCAATAAAGCAGAAGTCGATGTTTTTCTGCAACTCTCTTGCTTTTTTAATGATCCAATGGATATTGGCAATTTAATCTCTGATTCCTCTGCCTTTTCTAAATCCAGCTTGAACATCTGGAAGTTCACGGTTCACGTACTGTTGAAGCCTGGCTTGGAGAATTTTGAGCATTACTTTGCTAGTGTGTGAAATGAGTGCAATTGTGTGGTAGTTTGAACACTCTTTGGTATTGCCTTTCTTTGGGATTGGAATGAAAACTGACCTTTTGCAGTATTAGCATTACTGGTGTAGTTATTATTGACCACATTAATAGTTGTCATCAGAGCTACCAACCTATCCATGTTATAAATAACCTTTCCCTACAGGTCTTACAAAGCCACAAGGCTACATTCCTGGACAGGGTGCAGTGGGGCACTGTTTACCTGTAGAAGGTATTTATTTGAGATTTGCAAGGTTTTTCCTGTCTGCAGTGGGGGCCTCAATTACACCTAATTGTCTCTTTTTACTCCAGTGTCTAGTCATGTCTGGAGGACTGCCAAAGTGGGCTCACAATGAAGCTCCTAAGGGGGCCAAGGAGAGGAACTGCAGAGATATCTTCAGCCCTGCCCTTAGCCTCTGTCATGGATAGAACTGCACACCCCAAAAGATGGTGAAGTCCTAATCCCCAGTACCTGTGAACGTGATCTTATTTGGAAATGGGGTCTTTGTAGAAAGATCAAAATAAGACAAGGTTATTAGAGTGGGGTCCAATCCAATATGACTGGAGTCCTTATAAAAGGGAAGACAGATACAGAGACAGACACATACAGAAGGCAGATGATACAAAGACACAGGGAGAATGCCACATACAAGCCAGGGATGCTCGAGGCTACCAGAAGCTAGGAGAATGGCATGGAACACATCCTTGCCTCATGGCCCTCAGAAGGAAATCTACACAACCAACTCCCTGATCTCAGATTTCTAGCCTCCAACACTGAGACAACAGATTTCTATTGTTTAAGCCACCTAGTTTGTGGTACCTGGTTACTAATACAGCCTCCTTTGTTACTTTCTTATGGTACTTTGTTACTAATACAGTTAATGTAATAAGTTAATATGACCTCCCATTGATAAGCTGCCTCTGCTCCCAGCCTCTGACAGAGAAAACAGGATACCCTTGTAACCTGCCCCTCTTGGATCAAAGCTATGGGGAAGAATGTGGGAAAGAGTTCTGAGTGAAGGGCAACCAGACCCAAGACTTACCAGGATGCAGGACTGCTGCAGCCTGTTTCAGAGCGAGGACTCAGCACCCGCCCAACCTCTCTCCAGTGACAGGAAGCTGTAGTGAGTGGTGGATGCTAAAGTTGGAAGCCCACATAGGCCCTGGACTATGGCTGCCATTCTGGGTGGTATATAAGATGAATAAGGAGAGGAATGAGTTTGGGCAAACTCCAGGAGGTAGTGAAGGACAGGAAAGCTTGGTGGGCTGCCGTCCATGGGGTTGCAAAGAGTCTGACATGACTGAGCAACTGAAAAATAACAACAAAGAGGAGAAGCTGGCCAAGAAGGAGTTAAGAGAATGGAGAGAAGAGAAGCAAATGAGAAAGACTGAAAGACAGAAAGTCACAGAGAGAAAGAGAGACTGGCCGGGCCCAGTGGCTGTCTTGTTTCTGCCCTTACCTGAGCCAGATTTTGTTCTGGTCCCTCAAGCATGTGTGTATGCTTGCTAACTTGATTCAGTTGTGACCCCATGGGCTGCAGCCCATCAGGCTCCTCTGTCCATGGGGATCCTCTCCAGGCAAGAATACTGGAGTCGGTCGCCATTTCCTCCACCAGGGAATCTTCCAAACACGGATTGAATTTGTGTCTCCTGTAGCTCCTGCACTGCAGGCAGATTCTTTACCACTGAGCCACCAGAGAAGCCCTCCCTCATGCATATTCTTTAATAAATACCCACGTTTTCCCTCTGGTAACTTGATTGTTCTCCTTCTTGCACCTAAAGTGGCCTGAGTATAACAGCTCAGAATAGAAACATCAGCCCCTGGAGAATGATACTAAGGAAACAGTGACATGGGTATTTTATTTAGTCCAGCTCCCCATGTTCTGTGCTAATATGAGAAATAGCAGAGTAAGCAAATTAGAAACTAAAAAAGGAATTCATAGTGAGGTAATACACAGAATGGTGATTATAGTCAATAATATTGTATTGCATGTTTGAAGCTTGCTAAGAGTAAATCTTCAAAGTTCTCACCACAAGAAAAAATGTTTTGCAACTTTGTATGGTGACAGATGGTAACTGACTCACTGTGGTGATTATTGCACAGTGTATACAAATATTGATTTGTTAGCTTGTACACCTGAAATTGGAGAAGGATATGGCAACCCTTCTTGCCTGGGAAATGCCATGCATAATCCCTGGCAGACTACAGTCCATGGGGTCACAAAGAGTTGGACATGACTGAGCAACTGAGCTTGCACACACATCTGAAATTAATATAATGTTATATGTCAATTATACCTCAATAAAAATATTTTTTAAGTAATTAAAAGATTGATTTAGCTTTTTAAGGACAGTGAAAGTGAAAGTCGCTCAGTTGTGTGTGACTCTTTGCCACCCCATGGACTATACAGTCCATGGACTTCTCTAGGCCAGAATACTAGAGTGGGTAGCCTTTCTCTTCTCCAGGGGATCTTCCCAACCCAGGGATCAAACCCAGGTCTCCTGCATGGCAGGCAGATTCTTTACCAGCTGAGCCATAAGGGAAGCCCTAGAATACTGGAGTGGGTAGCCTATCCCTTCTCCAGCAGATCTTCCCGGCCTAGTAATTGAACCGAGGTCTCCTGCATTGCAGGTGGATTCTTTACCAACTGAATTATCAGGGAAGCCCATCTTTTTAAAAGCCCTAAGATATTAGGCACAAGATAGAATTGTTCTGGAACCCTGTGACAAAGTATAACCCAAAAAGGGGATGCAGGAAGGAAACAATCATGCTGATGGGGTCAAAGCCTAGAAGTTCCAGGGACCTAGTTCTGAAGAGCCTTGCAGACCAAGTGAAGCAGTTCAGCCTTTTCCTAGGAAGGAGGGTGGCCCAGACTGATAGGGATTTCAGAAAGATGAAGATAGCAGCAGGGTGAGAATGGAGGAGAGTGGGACAAGATTGGTTGTAGGGAGTATGATGAAGAGGCTGTCCAAGAATCCAGCCATGAGATGATGGTGGCCTTAAATGAGGACAGGGCCCTGGAGGAGGAATGAGGAAGGGATGTAGTTAAGCGAGGTTAAGGCAGGAATGCTGAATATGAGTGGACTTGGTGACTGTGGAGCTGAGGGGAGGGAGGAACGGACAAGGACATGGAGTCATGTGAAGTGACTGGTGGGCAAGGACTCAGCCCCGGGGGCAAGGACTGAGAAGCAAGAACCAGTCTCCAACATTTAAGACCCAGTCCCCCCAGTGCAGCCCCATCCTCAGGGGCTGAAAGTATATGTCATCCCCCCAACAGCAAAAAAGCTCCTCTTCAGGCTGCTGCCTGCTTGGAGCCTCACACTGGAGCTCTGTGTTTACACATTCAGGAGAATTGAATCTCCCATAATCATATATGTGACAAAGGGCTCGCTATAAGCAACGTTAATGAAGACAAATGAATGAGCCAAATGCTGCAGCTTGCACAGCGGCTCTCCAGGGCCCTGCCTTGCAGGGAGGCTGCTGGGAGGGAGAAGCTCATTCCTGGCTGGGCTGCTGCTCTTGCCGTGCCTGACGGAGATGTATGAGAACCCTCCCACCTCGGGGTGACTCACCACTGCCTGCCCAGTGGGGGCAGGCCTCGCAGGGGGCTTTAAGGGACTTCTAAGAAGATTCAAAGAATGTGTTTACGCATTTTTTGGGGAAAGCTATCTTAGAGGAGATAGGCAAGTGGAGATTAGCTGGACACAGTGGTCTGATCACGTTAAATAAACAAGCTCCCTGCATCGTGGTGGCTGCTGACTGGGAAAGCAGGTATTAGGATTTAATTCCAGCCAGTGAGTGACCACACCCCGAAAGGCATCTTGCTGAGTGCCATGAATCAGTCCTGCATCCAGGTTGGGACTGGCTCTCAACGGAATTCTCTCCTAACCTTTAAGGCCATGTGTTTCTGCTCATTTCTCTTTGTGACAGAACAGAGAATATTCAACTTTGGGACTTTTACTCCAACCCTTCCTGCAGGGAGAGGGGGGATCACAGCCAGTAGAAAGAAAAAGAAGATACGTATAAATCAAGCAGCATACCACTGGGGCGGGGGAAGCGGCTCTGTTCTGGCCCCAGATGACATGGGTGGATGGCAAGCAGGCCCCACCCTGAAAGGCTAAGCTGTGATGCTTAGATGCAGCTCAGAGAATCTCGAGAGGTAGAAAGACAGTGGTCCAAGGTGCCTTTGGTGAGAGGATACAGAAACCTGCCCCATGAATAGGCAGAAGTGCTTGCTGTAAAAGCTCCCAGACTCAGCAGCAGGGAGAGGACCTCCGCCAGTTCCGCATTTGTTCTGTGTGGTTCAGGAGACTGCACAGTGGACAATGACTCGATCCCAGGGGAAGTCTCTGACAGGACATTAAAAAAAGATGCCCCTCAGAGTCTAAATGAAACACTCTCAGAATTTCCCATCACGAATTCAAGAAGTCAATTTTACTAGATCAATAGGAAGGGATTTGAAACTAATTAATCAGTGCAGAGATCAGATCAGCCAATGACAGGAAGACAAAGTGATGGATACTTGGCAAGTCAGTGCAAGGCCTGCCTGGATTCAGACAGTGAGATAACACTGGGGCTCAGGCCCGTGGAAGAAATTCCAATTGATCAGTGAAGGGAAGAAAGTTGGGTGACAAATCCACCGTTTCCAGCCATCTTCAGGGGATATCCTCTGAGGGGATGACACTCAGATTGATTTTCCATTGCTGGAAGAAAAAGAAGGAAGTAGAGGTATTAAGAGACCATAAATAACTTTTAATAAAGCCAGGCAGGTGGCTGAAAGAATGTATGTGTACAGGAAAAATGAAGAACAAAAATAATGCACAAGTTTCCACCATCAACAGAGTGACTACGAGTCAGTAAAACTGGGATGGGAAACAATATGGAGTACCTTAACACCTTAAGTAGCCAGCAGCCACACCCTCGAGGTGCCGGCAGGGAATGGGGCCTTCTCTCAGGCTCCAGTTCCCTCCTCGCCTAAAACAAAGGGTTGGGCCAGATGAGCGACAAGGCCTAAAGATGCTACTGTTTATTCCTATTCTAGAGCCATACTGTGGAGAAGGCAATGGCACCCCACTCCAGTACTCTTGCTTGGAAAATCCCATGGATGGAGGAGCCTGGCAGGCTGCAGTCCATGGGGTCGCTGAGGGTCGGACACGACTGAGCAACTTCACTTTCACTTTTCACTTTCATGCATTGGAGAAGGAAATGGCAACCCACTCCAGTGTTCTTGCCTGGAGAATCCCAGGGACGGGGGAGCCTGGTGGGCTGCCGTCTATGGGGTCGTACAGAGTCGGACATGACTGAAGTAACTTAGCAGCAGCAGCAGAGCCATACTGAGAGGGGCACAGGTCAGTGTTGACCAAGAATTGGCCATAACTGTGTCACGGGAAGACACAGTCTTGCCTGGCTTTACTAGGTTATTTATGTTCTCTGATCACTTCCACTTCCTTTCAGCAATGGAAAAATCAATCTGAGTGTCACTGGCCATCACTAGGTCGTGGGAAGTTTCCTAAATCAGGACTAGATCTGGCCTCAACACACTCCCATCACTTAATTTTTCAAAATCCTTTCAGAACCCAGTCAAGTTGTATCCCATTATTTTATATGTGCCTAACACCATTCTGGCCACATAGTGGCTCAAAATGTACACATCCCTCACGTCTCCTGGAGCACAGAAAAGCACTCAGCCTTTGGAGCCAGAAAGAACTGGGTTCAAATCCTCATCATACCACTAGCTGGTTGTGGGATTCTCAATTGGTCACTTCCATACGATGGAACAGTAGGCAGTATGAAGAAGAATGAGCTGGTTCTATAGGAACTCACATGGAAACATGCCCACAATATAAGTTTAAAGTACATAACAGACAAGAGTCAAACGATGAAAGCAAGTGTTCATCAGGGGATGATGGGCCAAAAAAAAAAAAGTAATATATATAAGAACGAGATATTATTCAGCCTTAAAAAGGAAGGAAATTCTGACATTCTATAACATAGTTAAACCTAGAAGACATTATGCTAAATGAGATAAACCAATCACAAAAGGACAGATACCTAATGATCCCCATCTATACTAGGTTCCTGAATTAGTTAAGGTCATAAAAATAGGAAGTAGAGTGGTGGTTACTAAAGGCTGGAGGAGGGGGACTGGGGAGTCAGTTACAATAAAAAGGTAAATGACAGAACAGTGAGTTTGGTATGCTCCAATTTTGGTTAAAGCCTTTTCCTCTCTGTGTGTTGTCTTTGTACAGAGGAAAGTCTGGAAGGTTGCCTACCCCACTGCTAACAGGGTTCCTTTGGGGCAGTAGGACTGCAAATGGGTGGTAACAGATGACATGATTTACAAGTTACCTGCATCTCAAGGCATGAAGATTCGTGTTCAGTTTTGACCAGGCAATGTCAGTAAATTCTGACTCTCAAAACTTCCCTGTTTCAAAAGGAAAAAAAAGTATTTATCATTACTCTTGTCATTCCCTCCTGGGATGCTGTCTATGGTTTTCTATTTTTTACCAAACACAGTCTGGATGCCATTGCTTGGCATGTAAGACCTGTACAAATGGGCTGCAACCAGCCTCTGACCAGTCTCATTGAGTTGTCTCCATGTGCCAGGATCACAGCCATTCAATTCTCCCTGAGCACAGTTCTTCACCTCTGTGGCCTTGATTGAGCCTTTCTCTCCAGAAACTGTCCTTCTCCTCAATCTCTGCCAGCAGCCCTCTCATCCATTCCTCATGTACACAGTCTCTGAATTCCTGGATGGAAGCAATCTCTCCTTCCTCTCCCAATCATCACACCTAGCTCATCCCTGGCTCACTTGTGTGTACATCTTCTCTCCCCTCAGGGACCCCCTGCTCCTGGAGAGGAAGGATCATGCCTCATGCAGCTTGGTAATTCCCAGGGCACCTACTATGGCAATAATAACTTAAGAGCAACAGTGGTGATGGTGGTGAGAGCTCCACACGGTACACCTTGCTCACCTCATCCAGTCCCAGCTGCTGCCGTTCACTGAATGCCTGTGAGCCAGGCTCTGAGGTCAGAAGTGACATATATCACCTCACTTCATTCTCACGGGACTTCTGTGGTATAGGTGTTATTATCCCCATTTTGCAAACAAAGAAACCATGGCTTAGAGATTAAAACACTTCCTAAGATCACACTGCAAAAGTGGAGATATGCACTCAGGCCTGACTGGCTCTAAAACACGTGATCCAAATAATTATAATCAACTGCCTCCCCCGTATACTGGCACATGCAGTGGGCACTCAATACCTGCCTGTTTCATGACTGCAACTGGAGAAAAGGCACCATGCCATGGGCAGAGCACAATGGCTGTGGACTCAATGTTGTAAACAAAACAAAACAAAAAATACCCACTGTGCTCTGGGATCCTCGGCCAGTGGAATTCCTAGAAGTGTCAGCTCACACCCGCTGGCAACATTTGAACAACACTCAAGACTGTTCAGGCCAACCACAGCTCTTCCTCTGCTCTCTGTCTCAATCGATTTCAGATATCCATTTCTCCCCAACCAAAGCTTCATCTTCTCCCCATCAACACCCAAGGGCTCTGCTCATATGTGTCAATGGTTCAGTCTGGAAAGTGGCGGGGAGGCGTGATTCTCTTGGATTCTGACTTCAGACACATAGACGCGAGGAAAGGAGCCCTGCAGAGTTGATCTGGCCCACTCGCCTGCTCGTGCTCTCCAGAAGCAGCGATGACGAGGAACACAGGAAAGATTCTCAGATGTGGAGAACAGATTCTAGAGGCTCTAGGAAGGACAGGAAGGAGGGACCTGCCTGCTGACCTCCGTGCCCTAGGCCTTCTTCTTCAGAGGCAGGTGACCCCAGTACGTGGTGAATGTAGACGTGCACTCTCCACACGTGCTCCCGGAAAACACAGAACAGGTCCCAAGACTTGGTGCGAAAAAAAGTATGTAAAACGTCTCATTAATAATTATGTCGATGACATATCAAAAAGATAACATTTTGGATAATTAGGTTAAATATATATATGGTTAAAATTAAGCTTTAATTTTTAATATATATAGAAAACATGAAATAATATATATGATTTGCATTTGTTGCTTGCATTATATTCTCATTGGACACAGCTGATCAGACCTCTAGCTCCTCTGCTGTAGGTCCATGCCTGAGACTCTGGCTTTCCGGACTCAGATCAATCCCACCTGGGTTTTCTGTGCAGCGGCAGTTATGGTGCTTAGGGTTCCCCGCCTCTGAAGCCAACAGCAAAGTTTGAGAATAAGAAAGAACTAGACAAATGGAGAAAGTAGTATCGACATATATACACTATCATGTAAAACAGATAGCTGGTAAGAAAGTGAAGGTTGCTCAGTCATGTCTGACTCTCTGTGACCCTATGAACTATACACTCCATGGAATTCTCTAGGCCAGAATACTGGAGTGGGTAGCCTTTCTCTTCTCCAGGGGATCTTCCCAACCCAGGGATTGAACCCAGGTCTCTGATTCTTTACCAGCTGAGTCACAAAGGAAGCTCAAGAATACTGGAGTGGGTAGCCTATCCCTTCTCCAGGCAGTCTTCTCGACCCAGGAATCAAACCGGGGTCTCCTGCATTGCAGGTGGATTCTTTACTAAATGAGCTATTAGGGAACAAGTTGCTATACAACACAGGAGCCCAGCCTGGTGCTCTGTGATGACCTAGAGGGGTCAGATGGGGAGAGGGGAGGGAAGCTCAAAAGGGAGGAGATATATGTATAATTAGGGCTGATTCGCGTTGTTGTAAGGCAGAAATCAATGCAACATTGTAATTTTCCTCCAATTAAAAAATTATAAAAAGAAAGAACTAGATCTTTGAGTATTCACTCACATTTCCCTCCCAGCCCATCTCCCTGGGACTGCTGCTGCTACTGCTAAGTCACTTCAGTTGTGTCCGACTCTGTGCGACCCCATAGACGGCAGCCCACCAGGCTCCCCCGTCCCTGGGATTCTCCAGGCAAGAACACTGGAGTGGGTCGCCATTTCCTCCTCCAATGCATGAAAGTGAAAAGTGAAGTCACTCAGTCGTGTCCGACTCTTAGCGACCCCATGGACTGCAGCCTACCAGGCTCCTCTGTCCATGGGACAGTGGTTTTCAAAATGTGGCCCTTGAACCACCTACATCACTTCACCTGGGAACTTGTTAGAAACGCAAGAGAATAGGGACTATCCAGAACTGTACATCCCTAAACCTTGAAGGCCTCTTCCATCATAGGTCAGTGCTGTAACGAAATAGGGAGATACACCTTAGATTTTCTAAGGTTGAAACAGCAATGTGGAAAGGGAACAGCTTTTCCTACTGTCCACCAAGAGGAAAGCAGCTGATGGTCAAGAGAGGCCTGGGACACTTTCATCCTCTGAGGCTCTGGGCATGTGAAAACAAGTTCAGTTCAGTTCAGTCGCTCAGTCGTGTCTTACTCTTTGCAACACCATGGACTACAGCACACCAGGCTTCCCTGTCCATCACCAATTCCCGGAGCTTGCTCAAACTCATGTTCACCGAGTCAGTGACACCATCCAACCATCTCATCCTCTGTCGTCCCCTTCTCCTCCCACCTTCAATCTTTCCCAGAATCAGGGTCTTTTCAAATGAGTCACTTCTTTACATCAGGTAGCCAAAGTATTGGAGTTTTAGTTTCAGCATCAGTCCTTCCAATGAGTATTCAGGACTGATTTCCTTTAGGATGGACTGATTGGATCTCCTTGCAGCCCAAGGGACTCTCTCAAGAGTCTTCTCCAAAACCACAGTTCCAAAGCATCAATTCTTTGACACTCAGCTTTCTTTTTGGTCCAACTCTCATATCCATACATGACTACTGGAAAAACCATAGCTTTGACTAAATGGACCTTTGTTGGCAAAGTAATGCCTCTGCTTTTTAATATGCTGTCTACGTTTCTCATAGCTTTTCTTCCAAGGAACAGGTGTCTTTTATCATGGCTGCAGTCACTGCCTATAGTGATTTTGGGGCCCAAGAAAATGAAGTCTATCACTGTTTTCAATGTTTCCCCATCTATTTGCTAAGAAGTGATAGAACCGGATACTATGATCTTTGTTTTCTGAATGTTGAATTTTAAGCCAGCTTTTTCTCCTCCTTCACTCTCATCAAGAGGCTCTAAAGAGTCTTCATAACTCTTTAGTCTAGTTCCTCTCCACTTTCTTCCATAAGGGTGGTGTCATCTACATATCTGAGATTATTGATATCTCTCCTGGCAATCTTCATTCCAGCTTGTGCTTCCTCCAGCCCAGCGTTTCTCATGATGTACTCTGCATATAAGTTAAATAAGCAGAGTGACAATATACAGCCTTGACATACTCCTTTCCCAATTTGGAACCAGTCTGTTGTTCCATGTCCAGTTCTAACTGTGGCTTCTTGACCTGTATACAGATTTCTCAGGAGGCAGGTAAGGTGGTCTTGTATTCCCATCCCTTGAAGAATTTTCCAGTTTGTTGTGATCCACATAGTCAAAGGCTTTGGCGTAGTCAATAAAGCAGAAGTAGATGTGATGTGAAAACAAAGGCATGTCCAAATAGGGTTTCAAAAATTGTGACATATTTTAAAAATTTAATAAATGAAGGCTTGTGCCACATGTAAAATTTAAAACACAAAACAGTGTGATCATCTATTCACAATATAATAGAAGGATTTATTTTTGAAATTTACGGGCATGGTACCAAAGTCTGGCAGAAATTTAAAGCCGATGATCGTTTCCTTCTTTTAGCCCTATTAGCATATCTTTGAAGATAAAACTTTTAAAATCCAAATTTGAAGCCTTTGGTGAGTGTGAGAATTCTGGATGAAAGGCCTCCCTTTGCTATGCACCCCCTTTCTGAGAGGACTCCTGGAGAGACGTCCTTTATAAATGTGGCCAGGGGCAGCTGGGTGATGGGGGTCAGCCAGCAACGGAGAGCCTGGCACCAGACTGCTGAGGTGGGTTGGGGGACACAGGAGAGAAATCAGGGTTCTGAGGGTGTGCCCAGGCAGTGCCAGCCAGCACTTTCCCATCCCCCTCTTCCCTGGTGGCTCAGATGGTAAAGAATCTGCCTGCAATGTGGGAGACCTGAGTTCAGTCCCCGGCTAAGGGAAGATCCCCTGGAGAAGGGAGTGGCAATCCACTTCAGTATTCTTACCTGGAGAATTCCATGGACAGGGAAGCCTGGTGAGCTACAGTCCACGGGATCGCTAAGAGTCGGACACAACTGAGTGATTAACACACACATGTGATCAGTGTCCATGTCTGCAGCTCGCCACCTTCTTGGCCTCTGGTGCCCCCCCATCCACAGACTGCTGGCAGCCCAAAGTGGAGCAGTGACCGTTGCAAAACACCTTTTACCAGTGAGATCAGTCCTCTGGCTTGATACATAGTTGCTGGGGAAGGGGAGGAATTGGAGAACCACTTGCCTGTATAGAACCTGCAGTAGTGTGGGTTTATAAAAGCACAGCTTCTTCTGTCCCAGAGGCTGGACTGGGTTCAGGGCTCAGGACTCCTTGTGATATTAGGCTTTAGGAAGAAGAGAAAGCAATGCCAGACTGAACAGTTACTGCCTGGGCAGCGGGCACATCAGTGAGGAGTGTCACTGGCCGCAGCAGCATATGCTTTCTTCTTTGGGAGGTGAACTCAGAGACATGCCAACTAAAGGCCTTGCCAGCTGCAAGCCTCTGAGGTCTCTTTGGAGGCCCCCAGCAAGGTCTGTGGCATTCGAGCAGTACAGGCAGCCTGGGTGCCACAGGGTGGAGCGGGGCGGGGGCGGGGAGGCACCGGGCAGGAAGAAACAGCAGCCCTTGCTCTCCTGGACTCTCTGCATCAGCAGCCGCCACCACCTTCCTATTTCCTGGAGATGTGGCCCCAGGCCTCATGTCATCCTCTCTCCAGAGAACCAAGGCTGCCAGGGACAAAGGTCACGCCCAGGCAGATGTGAGTGAGAGCTGGGGTTCCAAGTCCGGGGCCAGCACTCACACTTCATGGTGTCCTCAGCCAGGGCAGGGTTGGTCTGAATCTGTCATTTCATTTTTCTCATCACTCTCCCTCTTGGTCAGCAGGTTCCTGAATTTCTCCAGACTATGGAAAATCCGAGGAGGAGGGGAGAGAAAGGCAGAGAGAGAAGGGAGGAGAATGAGCACGTGGCCCATCCACTACCTCATGGCACCAGGGTGGTAAACATTTGGAGAGAAGCCAATCGTCTGGCGCCTCAAATCTTCCACATCTCTCCAGCCAAGATTCAGACCTGTATATTCTGGGCTCTTTCTGCCCCATTTCACCAGGCTTTAAATTACCCAGACCTGGGTCTGGGTTATTTTGTCCAAAACTTTCCTCTGGAAATCCAGATTGTGATGCAAGATATACATTCTTGGAATCAGATTTCTGAGGCCTAAATGCATGACAGTGTGGACTTAGCAGGCTGACTGCATCCCATTTCCACCAGCCCATGGGGTGAATACACAGTGAGGTAATCATCACTTCCTGCTGGCTCGGGAGACAGCAATAGTACAGATAAATCGGGATAACCTAGCCAGGGCTCAGCTTGTCCTGGCTATTCAGAGAGAATAAGGAAGAGGGCCTCAGATGATTTGTACAATCAATCCCAAGGTTGTCAAATTGTTCCTTCACTGTGGAATTATTGGTTTCAAAATCCACCCCTAGATTCTGTTATGACAGAAGATCATTTTGGAAAGACAACCAAAGCCCAATCCCAGAGAGTCTCCCAACAAGTGCTGTAGTAATAATACTGGTGATAATAATGGTGGTTAATAAATACCACTTTGTGCCGGTTATAGTTCTAATGCTTCATGTGGGTCTGTGGGGAGGGCAAGGACCATCCTTGGTCAGGTGGCCTCAGCCAGCTCTCTGCAGTACAGTCCCTTGCCCTCTGCTAAGCCTCCAACATAGACATGTCTCTTTTTTAAAATTTGCCATCTCTTGCAGCATGTGGGATCTTGGTTCCCCAACCTGGGATGGAACCCATGTCCCTTGCAGAGGCACAGCATCTTAGCCACTGGACCACCAGGGAAGACCCAGAACAGACATGTCTTGACTCTTCAACATTCTTGTTCAAGTCTCAGCCAGCCTAGGACCCGGGCCTACTTCTCCTCACCACAAGGAAAGAGCAGTAAGCCCCTGACGGCTGCATTCAGTGGGGTGTTCTTTAGAAGAAAACTCCAGAAGAAGGGACTGTGAGTCTCCAGGAGGCAAGCACTGTTTTTGCTCATTGCTTTTGTTCCTCTAGGGAGCTGTAAGGTGTGGTGGGTGGAGGTCTAATTTGGTGAAAATATGTAAAAAGCGTAAGCTAATTCATAAAGTTATTATTGTCTTTCTAAAGCAGCCTATGTAGATCACAACAAACTATGGAAAATTCTTTAAGAGATGGGAATCTAAGACCACCTGACCTGCCTCCTGAGAAATCTGTATGCAGGTCAAGAAGCAACAGTTAGAATCAGACGTGGAACAACAGACTGGTTCCAAATTGGGAAAGGAGCATGTCAAGACTGTATACTGTTACCCTGCTTATTTAACTTACATTCAGAGTACATCATGCAAAATACCAGACTGGATGAAGCACAAGCTGGAATCAAGATTGCCAGGAAAAATATCAATAACTTCAGATATGCAGATGATACCACCCTTATGGCAAAAAGTGAAGAGGAACTAAGAGCCTCTTGATGAAAGTGAAAGAGTAGAGTGGAAAAGTTGGCTTAAAACTCAACATTCAAAAAACAAAGATCATGGCATCTGGTCCCATCACTTCATGGCAAACAGATGGGGAAACAATGGAAACAGTGACAGACTTAATTTTTGGGGGCTCCAAAATTATTACAGATGGTGACTACAGCCATGAAATTAAAAGATGCTTGTTCCTTGGAAGAAAAGCTATGAGAAACCTAGACAGCATATTAAAAAGCAGAGACATTATTTTGTTGACAAAGGTCCATCTAGTCAGCTATGGTTTTTCCAGTAGTCATGTATGGATGTGAGAGCTGGATCATAAAGAAAGCTGAGTGCTGAAGAATTGATGCTTTTGAACTGTGGTGTTAGAGAAGACTCTTAAAGAGTCCCTTGGACTGCAAAGAGAACAAACCAGTCAATCCTAAAGGAAATCAATCCTGAATACCAATTGGAAGGACTGATGCTGAAGCTCCAACACTTTGGCCACCTGATGCGAAGAACTGACTCATTGGAAAAGACCCTGATGCTGGGAAAGATTGAAGGCGGGAGGAGAAGGGTACAAGGATGAGATGGTTCGATGGCATCACTGACTCAATGGACACGAGTTTGAGCAAGCTCCGGGAGCTGGTGATGGACAGGGAAGCCTGGCATGCTGCAGTCCTTGGGGTTGCAAAGAGTTGGACACGACTGAGTGACTGAATTGAACCGAACTGAAAGCAGCCTGCTCTGAGGTAGCAATTACTCAAGTATATTGAAAATATGAAACCTTATCAAACACATGTGCACTGCATAGCACATACCTGTGGTAAAGTGAAAGTCGCTTAGTCAAGTCTGACTCTTTGGGACCCCATGGATGTTGCCCTATAGCTCTTCTGTCCATGGATTCTCCAGATAGGAATACTGGAGTGGGTAGCCATTCGCTTCTCCAGGGGATCTTCCTGACCCAGGGATTGAACCCGAGTCTCCTGCACTGCAGGCAGATTCTTTACCATCTGAGTCATCAGGGAAGACCTACAAGTGCTCCTAAAATGCTAGTAGGCATAAACCTTATTTTTCTAGCATGTGTCCTGTGTAGAGCAGGGCAAGCAGGGGAGTAAGAACAGTGTCATGTGGCTCCTGCCCGTGCACTGGCTGCAGAGTCGAGCACAGGGTGCCTGGGGCTTCAGCAGCATCATCACCTGTTATCCTCACCTCACACCCATGAGGGAGGGACCCTCATCCCAATTAACAGATGAGAAAACTGAGGTTTGGGAGTCAAATGATGTCCTCATTATTGCACAGCCATCAATAGAAGAACTTGTTGGAACCTGGGCTTCTCTGATTCCAATGACCGGAACTAGAGATAAGATGCAAGCAAGACAACATAGAAAAATTCTCCCAAATTATGCCCCAGTTATGCCCCAAAGCCCCCTAATTACAGATGTGATTACAGAATCCTGTCACTTCCTTTCTTTTGCATCTTCCTTGCCTTCCTGATCCAGTCAGAATATATTTTAGATGGGTCTCAAGTGGGGTGTGCCTTTGCCTACAAAGAGCCACTCAGACACTGGAGCAAGTCAAACCAGTAGGTCTATTAATAAACGCCCCCTTCCAGAAGCATACTTCTACCAGCACAGCTTCATTAGAAGGACTCAGATCCCAAGCTGGTCAAAAGGGCCATCACCCAGTGGTGCCAGGTCCAAATAAGAGAGGCACTGGTTACAGAACCAGTGACACCACGGGATGTCCAAGAGAAGCACAACAGAAGGTTCTCCAGGAAGCTTCTCAGCATTCAGGGAAGTTGATCTCTGCAGATTCAGCATCCTGAGGAGCCAAGGCCAATTCCAGGCCGGGCATGTTCTAACAAATGCAGCACTCAAGCCCAAGACGTTCAAATTGTTACCTCATGTTAAAGAGAGCCCAAAGCTGCAAGCAATTAGCACTGCATCTGTGAGACTAGGGAAAGACAACCAAGAGAGCAGGGCTTAAAATGACTATTTTGGTCCATGTGGAAAATTGATATGTTACGTGCATGATAAAATCCTTTCAGATATGCTTTTAAACCTTACATTTTTAAAATTCAGGGTTTAAACGTTATTCTGGGAAAAGCAGCATGAGATCTACAGCATCAGGAGATCCGTAAGTAAACCGAAAAGCTGCTGGAACCTTCAGCAAAGGAATTAATGCAATAAATGAACTCAGGCGTTAGTGCAAATGAATCAAACTGCATAAATTATAAAATTTAATCAGTCATGGAATTTCAATACTCAAAAGGACCTTGAAAATTATCTGTTACAAGAGCAAGAATTATGGAAAATAAATGGTCAGGTGGAGAAAATCTCCTGGCCAGAGAAATGTACAAAGAAACAAGAGAGTCAGGACGTAGCAGGCAGTGGTTGGAAAGTTCAGGGTTTTGCTCAGCCAGCTTGGGTCTGAAGCTCAGCTCTGCTTCTTGATGGCGGTGTGAACCTGGCTGGGTTGTTTGATCTTCCTAAGTGAGTTTACACCTCTGCAAAATATGTCAGTGCAACATGAGGTTATCTGAGTCTTAGGGGAAACCATCTACAGAAAAGACTTATTACGGTGCCTGGGACACCACATGGTTCCTGAGAGGTCAGCATTCTCTGCTGCTGCTGCTGCTAAGTCGCTTCAGTTGTGTCCGACTCTGTGCGACCCCATACACGGCAGCCCACCAGGCTCCTCCGTCCCTGGGATTCTCCAGGCAAGAACACTGGAGCAGGTTGCCATTTCCTTCTCCAATGCATGGAAGTGAAAAGTGAAAGTGAAGTCACTCAGTCGCTTCCAACTCTTAGCGACCCCATGGTCTGCAGCCTACAAGGCTCCTCTGTCCATGGGATTTTCCAGGCAAGAGTCATGGAGTGGGGTGCCATAGCATTCTCTACACAAATAGAATCTCAGTGAGCCAGACCGACACACTCACCAGATATCACTGTGGCCTTTCTCTCATCAGTCCATGAAAAAATAAAATAAAATGCAGGAGACTTAAGCACTCAGATTTCTGACTGTGGAGCTGGACATGGTACTCAAGAACGTTTTTGGGTTAAAAAATCATGTTCATAGAAGGGATCTGCATCTCAACTGAGAAAGAAGCCAGACCTGATAAGCAAGAGAAGAGGCCCCAGAGAGACGTGAATCTCCTCCCTTACAAGGGTTAAGTGAACCATCTGAGCCATCTCAGATGGTAAAAAAAAGATGCAATGGCTCTTGATGCAAAACTGCCCCAAAGTTATATAACTCTGGGCAAACATCTGGCCAAAGGAGTTTCAAAATGAGCTTCAACAGTGTTCTATTTTAGCCTAGAGTTGAAACCAGTGCTGCAGTCAGAGTGACTAACTGAAAAAAGCTGAAGTTTAGCAATTAAGATATTATTCTATGTTTGTGTGTCTTTACATCTTAATATACTTTAGTTTAGCCTTATAATGAAAAGAAGAAGTGTTAGTAGCTCAGTCATGTCTGACTTTTTGCAACCCCAAAGACTATATAGCCCACCAGGCTCCTCTGTCCGTGGAAATCTCCAGGCAAGAATACTGGAATGGGTAGCCTTTCCCTTCTCCAGGGCATCTTCCTGACCCAGGGCTTGAACCTGGGTCTCCTGCATTGCAGGTAGATTCTTTACCATCTAAGCCACCAGGGAAGCCCCAGCCTTATAATATAACACTTATTCATCATGCTGAGGAAAGCAATGTAGAATAGTGGGAGAATCACAGGCTGTGGAACAGGACAAACCTGTCCACTGGTATGTGAATAACTGTACCTGACTCTGGCATTGCTCTAAAGTGTGGCCACGTAGTTGGTGCCTGATAAGCCTTTGTTTCTTCTTCTGTTTCTTCCACACTTGTTACATTAATAAGCACCTCTATTTTTGAATGGAAAAGATGGTGATCCTTGCCTGACGTCATTTCCCACACCAACCAATAGGACTCAAGCTGCTCAGATCAAAACCAAGGAATAGATAGCCCTCTCTGGCACCTGGTGGCTCAGATGGTAAAAAAAACTGCTGGCAATGCAGGAGACCTGGGTTCAATCCCTAGTCAGGAAGATCCCCTGAAGAAGGGAATGACTACCCACTCCAGTGTTCTTGCCTGGAGAATCCCATGGACAGAGGAGCCTGGCGGGGTACAGTCCACCAGGTCACGAAGAGTCGGACACGACGAAGCAACTAACACTTTCTGTTTGGTGACAATGCACCTGAAGCACAGACACAGTGTCTGTGAGGGGATTCGCTCTGGAGCATCATTTCCCAAGCCTTAACTTTCATGCACTGGAGAAGGAAATGGCAACCCACTCCAGCGTTCTTGCCTGGAGAATCCCAGGGACGGCGGAGCCTAGTGGGCTGCCGTCTATGGGGTCGCACAGAGTCAGACACGACTGAAGTGACTTAGCAGCAGCAGCAGCAGCAACCTACAGTAGCAGAAAAGACGCCTGTGCTTAGAGCAAGAGACAAGGGTCTTCTTCCTATTTTTGCTACTGGCCAGTTTTTTGTTTTGTTTTGTTTTTTACCATAGGTAAGTCACTTAACATGTATTTCTCCCTCCAACTCTACAAAATGAGGGATTTATTTTTTTTTTAAAGACTGGACAGCATCCAAAGCCCTTAGAGCTGTAAAACCTCCATGTTTCTACAGTTTGGTTCATGTGTGATTGTGTTCTATTTCAAAAGGCACAGGGCCCTGCTCTATGACCTCCATGTTGGTTCAAGTCATGATTTGTTCCCTGAGCTAGAGTCTCCATATAAACAGTGATTGCACAAACAGAATCTGAGTGAACCAGGGTGCCAGCTGTCACTGCCGTACCCTCTGCTTACTGTGGAGATCAGCTAAAGCTGTGTGAGCTGGGAGTAAATGGATCTGCTATGAAGATATGATTTTACTGTGAAAATGAGTTTTCTGATATGTTTAAAGAAGCAAAAATGCTCTGAAGACATTTATGTTTAAATGATCTCACATGAATTAGAGAAACAAAAAAAATCACACAACCTCCCAGGCTTCTGCAGGTATTTAGTTACTGTGGGTGATAAAAATCTCACTTAACTCCCAAATGACCCCCTCACCCTGAAATTTTTTTGGTCAGAATTCAAAATAAAATGAGGGCATATGCCATTAATGGCCTCAATAATCAGACCAATGGGGGCAAGAGCTTTGGTTTATAGAATATTAACATCTCACAAAACTAGGTATTTGATTCACTTCTGTAACCTTATAGCTTCCCCAACAGTTGGCAGAATTTTGCACCTAGCAGGCTGGGAGCTCTTTGAAGGCAGAGAACGTATCTTGTTCCTACTGGGCACAGGGCCCTGGTATTTTATAGATGCTTGTATTATTATCTACGAAAGGCCAAACTATGCCCTATGGTTTGCTAGGGCCACCATCACCACCACCACCGAGTACAGCAAACCGGTACTTAAACAACTGAAATCCGTGATTTGAACAGCAGGGATGTGTTTCCTCAATTTTGGAGGTCAGAAGTCCTGAGATCAAGGTGTCTTTGGCAGAACTGGTTTCTCCTGAGGCCTCTTTCCTTTGCCTGCAGAGGAACATCTTCTCCTTGTGTTTTCACATGATCTTCTCTTTATACATCACTGTTCAAATTTCCTCTTTTTAAAAAGACACTGGTCATATTGGACTGGAGTCCACTATAATAATCTCGTTTTAACTTAATTACCTCTTTAAAGACCATATCTCCAAATACAGTCACATTCTGAGATACTGGAAGTTAGGTCTTCAACATATAAGTTTAAGGTTGCTGTGCTCAGATGCTCAGTCTTGCCTGATTCTTTGCGACTCCATGGACTGCAGCCCACCAGGCTACTCTATCCACAGGATTCTCCAGGCAAGAATACTGGAGTGGGTAGTCATTCCCTCCTCCAGTGGATCTTCCTGACCCAGGGATTGAACCTGAGTCTCCTGCATTGCAGGCAGATTCTTTTACTGTTTGAGCCACCAGAAAAACCCCAATAAATTTAGGAGGGCACAAATCAATCCATTACATTGCTTAGTAAGTGCTGAAAGAGTGAATGGTGGAAGGATAGATGGATAAGTGGATGAACAACTTGGTAGTCAACCAACTCTAGGCCAATTAAATAAATTGACACAATTACTTGTGGAGATTGTTTTTGCTGCCATACTCGAAAGGTTTTTACATGTTTTCATCCAGCCTTACAAGATGTTTTTAACAATTATTACTCACCAAATTCCATCAAGCTGACAAGAAATAGCCACACCCAGACTTACCAATACCATTTCCCCTGTCCCTTGCTATACTCGAGGGAATATTAGCATTTGCCTACAAAAATAACTATTGCCTCTCCTGTAAATAACTGTGTACTTAGTTCCTTTACATTAGGGAAACAGAAAGAACTAAAAGAATAGTTTTAGTTAGATCTGTTGCCTGATATTTCTTTGTTCAGCCTGTTTTTGTTTCTTTTTAACCGAACCTGGCCAGTACTTAGTTTCTAGGTTGTCTTCAGTTCAGTTCAGTTCAGTCGCTCAGGCGTGTCTGACTCTTTGAGACCCCGTGGACTGCAGCACGCCAGGCCTCCCTGTCCATCACCAACTCCCGGAATTTACTCAAACTCATGTCCATTGAGTCGGTGATGCCATCCAACCATCTCACCCCCTGTTGTCCCCTTCTCCTCCCACCTTCAATCTTTCCCAGCATCAGGGTCTTTTCAATTGTGTCAGCTCTCTGCATCAGGTGGCCAAAGGATTGGAGTTTCAGCTTCAACATCAGTCCTTCTAAAGAACATTCAGGACTGATTTCCTTTAGGATGGACTGGTCAGATCTCCTTGCAGCCCCAGGGATGCTCAAGAGTCTTCTCCAACACCACAGTTCAAAAGCATCAACTCTTTGGCTCTCAGCTTTCTTTATAGTCCAACTCTCACATCCATACATGACTACTGGAAAAACCATAGCCTTGACTAGACAGACCTTTGTTGACAAAATAATGTCTCTGTTTTTTAATATGCTATCTAGGTTGGTCATAACTTTTCTTCCAAGGAACAAACGTCTTTTCATATCATGACTGCAGTCACCATCTGCAGTGATTCTGAAGCCCCCCCAAAATAAAGTCTGACACTGCTTCCACTGTTTCTCCATCTATTTGCCATGAAGTAATGGGACCAGATGCCATGATCTTAGTTTTCTGAATGTTGAGCTTCAAGCCAACTTTTTCACTCTCCTCTTTCACTTTCATCAAGAGGCTCTTTAGTTCTTCACTTTCTGCCATAAGGGTGGTGTCATCTGCATATCTGAGGTTATTGAGATTTCTCCCGGCAATCTTGATTCCAGTTTGTGCTTCCTCCAGCCCAGCGTTTCTCATGATGTACTCCGCATATAAGTTAAATAAGCCTTGACGTACTCCTTTTCCTATTTGGAACTAGTCTGTTGTTCCATGTTCAGTTCTAACTGTTGCTTCCTGACCTGCATATAGGTTTCTCAAGAGGCAGGTCAGGTGGTCTGGTATTCCCATCTCTTTCAGTATTTTCCACAGTTTATTGTGATCCACACAGTCAAAGGCTTTGGCATAGTCAATAAAGCAGAAGTAGATGTTTTTCTGGAACTCTCTTGTTTTTTTGATGATCCAGCAGATGTTGGCAATTTGATCTCTGGTTCCTCTGCCTTTTCTAAAACCAGATTGAACATCTGGAAGTTCATGGTTCATGTATTGTTGAAACCTGGCTTGGAAAATTTTGAGCATTACTTTACTAGCATGTGCTGCTGCTGCTGCTAAGTCGCTTCAGTCGTGTCCGACTCTGTGCGACCCCATAAGATGGCAGCCCAGAAGGCTCCCCCGTCCCTGGGATTCTCCAGGCAAGAACACTGGAGTGGGTTGCCATTTGAGATGAGTGCAATTGTGAGGTAGTTTGAGCATTCTTTGGCATTGTCTTTCTTTGGGATTGGAATGAAAACTGACCTTTTCCAGTCCTGTGGCCACTGCTGAGTTTTCCAAATTTGTTGCACTCAATAGAGCATCATCTTTTCACTGCATCATCTTTTAGGATTTGAAATAGCTCAACTGGAATTCCATCACCTCCACTAGCTTTGTTCATAGTGATGCTTCCTAAGGCCCACTTGACTTCACATTCCAGGGTATCTGGCTCTAGGCGAGTGATCACACCATTGTGATTATCCACATCATGAAGATCTTTTTTGTACAGTTCTTCTGTGTATACTTGCCACCTCTTCTTAATATCTTTTGCTTCTTTAGGTCCATACCATTTCAGTCCTTTATTGAGACCATCTTTGCATGAAATATTCCCTGAATGGTCTAGTGGTTTTTTCTACTTTCTTCAATTTAAGTCTGAACTTGGCAATAAGGAGTTCATGATCTGAACCACAGTCAGTTCCTGGTCTTGTTTTTGCTGACTGTATAGAGCTTCTCCATCTTTGGCCGCAAAGGTTGCCTTGGCATACTGATTCCATTTGGTAAAGTTTAGAAATGCCCCCAAAGAATTGTAGGGGATCAGGAAAAGACCCACCAGCGATCTCAGGTTGATTTGGTCATTTTGAGTGCTATTACACCTCTAATGGCATAGAAATTCAGAAGCCTACCCTCCTCTGCCAATGATCTTTCTCTATGTTTTCCTCTGGTTGTAGAATAATCTTGGTCACAGTAAAATTATCAAGGTGGTTGAAGGTGTGTGTCTGGATGGGGTCAGCAAGGTACTTGTTCTCCGAGCCCTGCCCCGAGATGTCCTGGGTCGTGCTGATGGCCACCAGTTTGACTCACAAGCTCTCCTAGTGCCAGCCTCTGTTCTGATGGGAAGCACTGCCAGGACACATGCCCAGCCTTAAAGAATGAACTCTTTGTGGCACAGCCGGTATGAGACTGATTCATGGTGTTGTGGGACCATGTGGGCACTCATTCATTCATTTATTCATTCATTCCTCTGTCATCCATTCCTTAGTAGAAACCTGGTTCAGTGGTTAAGCCATAGCATAAGCTTCCCTTGAAGAAGTGTGGCAATTGTAAAAGGTTCCATTGTGATTCACACCAATTCTGTGCTTTAAATAACAACAGAGAGATACATTGATACTGTGAGTTCTATCTGTATAACGTGTAAATTAGGTGTTAAAATTTAAAGACAAATTTATTGTGGTCCTTGGTCAATGACAATGATAAATTATCCTGCCTATGACCCCTGGGCAGATCAGCTACTCTAAATTTAGGATTAACCCAGGCAATTGCTCCCCTGCTGCCTTCCCCCGAGGCTTCCTAGACGAGGTGGTATTTCCATGGATGTCACTAGGTATAATGCCGTGCAATTTCAACTCTGTGTACAGAATAGGCCCTTGAGGTTCTAGCTTTCCCCATCTGCAGAGTTCTTTTCTCATCCCACCCCTCCAGACACCCAGACAGTTGTGATGGGAATTAATCAAATATATTCATGTGCCATAAAACTTCTTGTCAGGGATTCAGACCAAGTGATTTCTGACCTCTTTCTGACTGCCTCTATTTTTAAAAATGTGTTTTAGCTCTCCTGTTTCAGACATGTTTTATTGTATACCACTTCACATTCTTTTTTCCGAGTAGGTAGCGTGTAAATCATAGTTGAAGAAAAATCCATCAAAGCAATGTAATATTCCCAGAGCATGAAGAGGAGGCGGCAAGATGCTGGGCCGGTTCCCCTTAGGCCCACCTGGCCAGCCACACCTGTCATTCCCCAGTCAGTCGTGCTCTCTCCAGGCTGAGGAGTGATGGAAGAACCCCCAGAGGTCTGTGAGGAGCCCCACTCTGCCAGAAGTCGAGCGCTTAGTATCACTCGAGCCTTGCTTTGCTGACAATCTCATGTCACAGAAAGACAAGCTTACGGTGACGAGAGCTGCTGCTTGGACCTATTGTTGGCCAGTGGGGTAGAACTAGATGGATGGCAGGATGGAGCTGACTGGCCCTTGGAGACAAAGGGGACTTGTCATCATATGATTTATAAGAGCAAAGAAGGAACATGAGCAGCTAATGTTCCTGAGCCTGTAGGAAAGAGGAACTACACAAGTCCAGCAAAAATAAAGTGTGGGTCAATGGACTTAAACTTGGAGGGCAGCATAATGTGGAGGTTAAAGTGCACACGCAGGAAGCTGTATAGACCTCAGTCAGGCCTGCAGCTCCGCCCTCACAGCTGTGCAAATGTCACCTCCCCAGAGCGCAGGTTTCGCACTATAATCGTGAAGAATAAGACCTACCTTGTATGTCGATTGTGGGAATTAAATGAGATAAGGTACATACCGCATAGTGCCTGACCCATGGTAAACACTCAAAGGCTGGCTGTTACTGTTGCTGTTCCCAGTTTTGTAGGCTTCCAAAGCGCGAGGCGCTAGGCTAGGTGCTCTTTGATCCCATGGTCAGAGATTGTAATCACATAGAGCTTGATTCTAGAAAGACTGCAGGTTCCACATAATATAATTCTGATGATCTATTCATACCTAATTCCAGAAAGAAAGGAGCGAGGGAGTTATCTGAAGAAATCACTCTATCTCCAATGAGTTTGTATTTACAAAGACACTTACAAAAGCAGGAAGGAGGAACCTGCAGCCAAGAGCAGACACAAAGGAAGGGCATAAAGTGAAAGAATCAAGCCAGGGAAGTGGAAGGCTGGGGCCTGGGATGCGTGCAAACAGAACAGTTACACTTAGAACAAGAAAAAGAACAAGAGAGGTTGTTGGCCTACTGCTTGGGGCAGACGACACTGTTAACTTTGGCATGATATAGTGAACACAGAATTTACTCAATTCCGAGTTTGTTTCCATCTTCCCTATCAAGAAGAATGTCTGTGAGCCAGAAAGGAGAACAAAAACATGGCCGAGAGGAAATTAAAGTCTGAGATAGCGAGGGGAGAGGAGGAGGGCACCTGCTGCTGCGTTTAAGTCTCTGGGCTCCGATGAATTCCATCTCGGCAGCATTTGTAAGGGCTCCCAAATACTCACTGCAACAGAGGTGCAGGACAAACAGCCCCAGGACCCTCAAAGAACATGAATTCATCATTACAACATATGAAAAATGGCACTATGATAATGTATACGTTTATGAAGCATGGAAGAATTTCCAGACTTGCAGAGGGGCAAATGCTTCAATTTTAGTAGCAGAGACTGTTAGCAAAATTTACACCAACTTCATCCCTCTCAGAGGGTTCCTCCAATGTTAATTTGTTCCACAGACATCCTTGTTTGGAAATGGTAACAAACAAGGCTGCACAATCTTTTTGTGAACAAGGAAGAAAAGTAGAGACTCCTTGATAGTACAAGTAAGAGAACTCAGTGTAGCTCAACTATAATCCCCAAAGAGGACTAGAGAAAATAGGCTAGCATCCATCTGTAAAGGGATTTTAATGGCACACGACTTGGCTTCCAGTGCCTCTGGACACATACAGACAGGGGTCTGGCTTGTAGAACGAAGGAGGTATGCTGACATCTGCTGGGAGAAAGATCAGGAGGCAGTGGGTGGGGTGCAGGAGGGGTTCAGAGAGCAGCTGAGGAAGCCGAGAGCCTGTGTCTGGATCCTAGCTCCACCCCATGATAGCCATGTGATGTTGACAGAGTTATTTAGATTCTGACTCCATTTCCTCCCTCTGGAAAATGGGAAGAATAATTGCTTCGACCTCACTAGATGACATAGTTTCCATCACTGTGTATTAAAGCATTTAGAAAAGTACCTGATTAGGGAAGTTATTGAGAGCCCAAACCATCTTGTCTGGTTGAAATTATGGAATCTTATAAAATGAAAGCTATAAAATACTTAAAATAAATTCTAATACCAAATAAGGGAAACAGCCTACAAGTTGAACAATATGGGGTTGATCGTACACATGTATGATGGAATATGACAGCCACCAACATCATGTTACGGAAGAAGACGTAAAGCAATGAAGAAAATGGGTCAGGGTTAGGGAGAGGTGGTGATGGAGGCAGAGGTGCTCTTTGGGGAGGATGGTCTTTGAGGGATGGTCATGATCAGGGACTGAAGTGAGTCGAGCTGCGCAGTGCTGGGAACAGCAGAGGCCCTAACACAGGAAAGGGCCTGGATTTGAAGGAAGCACACAAGACTGGAGCGCTGTGTGCCAGGTGTAGAGGAGACGGAAGTGGGGTTGGAGAGGCCTCGCCAGGCAGGATCCCTCCAGCCAGGGAAGCGCTAGGGTTTTTTCTGTGACATGGGAATCCACAGGAGATTGTAAGCAGGAGAGAGTTAAGATTTTAAAGGATTGCACTGGCTACTTTTTGGAGCACAGGCTATAGGGGAGTAAGAAAGGAAGTAGGGAAACATATTTTGGGCAATAGTAATTTCACAGTTCTGCAGTATTTTAAGAAAAAGATGATGATGGCTTAAGCTGGGAGGAAATGGTGAGAAACGGCAGACTCAGAATACATTTTGAATAGTATGACCCTAATTTTGTAAAAAAAGAAATACACACATGCATATATGCTGGGAAGATGTATATGCAGGAAAGAAGAGTGGTTATCTCTGGATCATGCTATTCATGGTGATTTTAATTTTCTACTTTGTGATTTTCTGCATTTTTCCCAACAAACATGTAGTATTTAAAATATCAGAAAAAAAGAGGACATTTTTGGAAAAGAAAAAATCAATTATTCAGGGACAGGCCATGTGAGGTATGGATCAGTAACTGCCTAAGCAAAGAGACCTTGAGGATTTGACTGACAGCAATTTCAATACCTGTTGACAGCGTAAATGACTAAACAAAAAATCATCACAGCAGGTAATAGGACATAATTTAGGGACTGCCTGATTGGGAGCTCACTCTCTGTGGGTGGTGACTGCCCATTGCACTCTGCTTTATCCAAGCCCACCTGGTGAATGTTCTGGGTGCCACATTCTAAGATCTAAATGAGCTGGAGGAGAACCATCAGGGTAGAGAGAGGGCTTCAAACCACACACGTGGTAATAAGGAGCAGTGACTGCCCCTGAGGACCCACTCTGTGTCAGGTACTTGAAAAACGTGAAGTAGTTACAGTATGATATGCTCAGTTTGACCAGAGGAAAAAGGTGGCAAATGAACATTTTTTGAGCAATAATGGAGCCACTGCACTAAACATTTTTTCATACTTTATCACATCTGATCATTACCATGATATCTGAGATAAGTATTACCTTTGTTTTGTAGAACTACAGTTCTATGAAATTGAGTTAAGGAAACAGCATTGGCATTCTTATGGACTCTGGAGTCAGAAAGCCTAGATTCAAATCCTAAGCAGCTCTGTGACCTTGGGCATGCTACTCAGCCTTCCCAAGTCTCAATTTCCTCATCTACAAAACAGGGGGTATGACACCTATCTTAAGGGACTATTTGGAGGTTGAATTATTTAATACATCAGAGCACTTTGCACAGTATTTAGCATTGTTGAGGAAACATGCTTAAAATCACCCTGTGAGTTGGGGAACCAGTGGAGAAGTAAAGAATCCGAGTTACTTTCTAGGAGGTAAAGGTCTGTGGATAGAGAAGGATGGGGAGGCTTGTACTGACTTTAAGAAGTAGAACCAGAGCCACTGAACATAAGCGTAACAGGGTGTTTCAGTTCAGCTCAGTTCAGTCATTCAGTCATGTCCAGCTCTTTGCGACCCCAAGGACTGCAGCACGCCAGGCTTCCCTGTCCATCATCAACTCCCGGAGCTTACTCAAACTCATGTCCATCAAGTCAGTGATGCCATCAAACCATCTCATCCTCTGTCGTCCCCTTCTCCTCCTGTCTTCAATCTTTCCCAGCATCAGGGTCTTTTCCAATGAGTCAGTTCTTCACATCAGGTGGCCAAAGTATTAAGAGTTTCAACTTCAGCATCAGTCCTTCCAATGGATATTTAGGGTTGATTTCCTTTAGGACTGATTGGCTGGATCTCCTTGCAATCCAAGGGACTCTCAAGAGTCTTTTCCAACACCACAGTTCAAAAGCATTAATTCTTTGGCATTCAGCTTTCTTTATGGTCCAACTCTAACATCCATACATGAGTACTGGAAAAACCATAGCTTTGACTAGATAGATCTTTGTTGGCAAAGTAATGTCTCCGCTTTTTAATATGCTGTCTAGGTTTGGTAGGGTGCAACTTGAAATTTGTTGGCTAGGTAACATCAGTTACTTTTCTGCCAAAGTAGACACAGATTTTCCTGGTTCAGGGAAGAGTCATTAAGTGGTCCAGAGAAGACAATGGCACTCCACTCCAGCACTCTTGCCTGGAAAATCCCATGGACGGAGGAGCCTGGTACGCTGCAGTCCATGGGGTCGCTAAGAGTCAGACATGACTGAGCGGCTTCACTTTCCCTTTTCACTTTCATGCATTGGAGAAGGAAATGGCAACCCACTCCAGTGTTCTTTCCTGGAGAATCCCAGGGACAGGGGAGCCTGGTGTGCTGCCGTCGATGGGGTCGCAGAGTTGGACACGACTGAAGCAACTTAGCAGCAGCAGCAGTAAAATAGGTTAACTCAGTTGTATCTGTTTAACAAGGCTTGATTAAGCTCAATGCTAAGGACTTTCTAATAATAATAATAATAGCTAATATTTATTTAGTGCTTAATATACACCAAAATTTTTACATGCCTTAGCTCATTAATCCTCACAAAACCCCATGAGATGGACACTACTTTTTATCACCATTTACAGATGAGGAAACTGAGGGTGGGAGAGGCTAAAATACCTTGTTCACAGTCACACAGAAGACAAAGATGGAATAAGAGTTAGATGACAGAGACCCAATCACAGAGATTATCCTTTTAACCACTTTTAACCACTGTATCTTTATAAAGATGGAAGGAGAGTGCATACAGAGTGGCACCAGAGCTGATGGCATTAGATCAGATGCATGTTTGGGCTAGAATACCCATAAAGTCCTTTCTTAGGCTACAACACTGAGATTTTACACTTCCTTGCAACCTTAAGATCTGTGTGTTTCATTTATCCCTGCAGAACTGCTATCAAAATGAATTGTTTGTTATGAGTGGAAAATAAGCATAGGAACTACTGCTAAGGAATAAAAAGATAAACCACATGTTGACATGCATTCTAAGTCTGTAGGTCAAATTGCATTACAACAGCCTTCAGGGGCATGGTATTTGTTCATTCAACATATATTTATTATACGACTTTGGTATCGTTCTAGGTGCTTGGTATATAGCAATGAACTAAACAGTCAAAGGTCCCTGCTTTGTGGATTTTACAGTCGTGCTGGGGGAGGGAAAATAAACAGTAAACATTATAGCTGAGCAAATTATATAGTATATTAGAAGGCTTTAAGTACTTGATCACAGTTGTAGTTTTAAATTAGGCTGGCAGGGAAGACCTCTTTGACATCTAAGCAACAACTTGAAGGAGGCAAGAGAGTCAGTCACGTAGGTCTCTGAAGGAGAAACATTAGAAGCAGAGGATATAACCAATGCAAAGAGCCTGCCTGGTTGGAGGAACAGCAAAAGGGCCCCTTGGGACTGAGCAGGGTTAGGGCGACAGCAAAGGGGAAGAAGGGAGGCCCAAAGAGCAGGGCAGGGGTGACGGGTCTTCCAGGCCATTGTCAAGACTTTGGCTTTAATTCTAGGTGAGATGAGGAACTGCAGTGGGACTGAAAGCAGAGAACTGACATGATCCAACTTACATGAGTACATTAAGATGCACCGCATTTTATGTTGTTTTGACTTTAAAATGTTCTTTACCACTGAGATGGCTGCGCCTGAGGAAACAGAGCTGATACCTAAATGAAAGTCTGTACAATGTGCTGAGAACTGCACAGGCGTTGCGACTGGAGTGGGAAGAGAGGGGGTTGGTGGATTTGAGTAAAAATAGTTTTGTCATTTAGCGCAGAGCTGCTAGATGGAATAACTAATAACAATAGCTGTAAAGGTCACTGCAAATAATAAGTGCTATTAAACACTAACCAATACTTAAAAATAAAAAGCTTATCATTATTCTTTGGCCCAGGAGTCAGGACCTCTGGCCGCCCGCGGGGCTCCACCAGCCTGTTATCGCTCCGGAATCTTTAAAGGACTTTTCCTTCAGCTGGGTTATCTGATGACTGAATCTCCCATCAACAGCTCTGGTGGAAGGAACCGAATTGTTTGCCATGTGTACTTGGCAACAAAACAATCTTGAGGGTAGGGGTTGATGAACATTTGTTTAAAAAAAAACAACCAACCATTGATTCATAAGTTGCCCTTACAAGACTCCCTGAAAAGCATTGAGTGTGTAAATGAGTGACATGGGATGCAGGTAAAAAGCTCTTGCAACGAGCTGTTTATACCAATCTATTGGGTCATGGAAATTTTGCTCAAGATTTATTTGTGTGGGAATAACACTAGAATACTAGCTTGCCGGTGCCAGCTTTGAAACCGAACAATGAATAGCTATTGTTCTTGACACTGTATCCGGCCGCTCACATCCACACACACTGAAGATGACCTTCCTCTCTAGAAATAACTTCCAGCCATTATATATATATTTAATTGTTACTGGGATACTCAATGTTCTAGATGCCTGGCGAGGAGGGAAATTGTGTAAAGATATTTCAGATTCTCTCCTTGAAAGGATTCCACAACCTCTCTATTTTGGTAAGTCAGGTCACTGATGTTACTGCATTCCAGCATAATGAGATATACTAAGAGGTTATGAAATAAAGGGTGGAGAAATGAACTAAGTTATTAAAAGTTATTAAACATCTATCAAGTACCAGAGTCTGTGTGATGGTATCATTTTGTTTCACCATCACAAGCCCGTAAGAATAGATACTCTCGTCTATGTTGAAGATGAGGCAGCTCAGGCTGGGAGAGATGAAGTCACTTGCTTCAATTACTTAATAAGTGTCAGAGCTGGGATCTGCACTTAAGCCAGTTGACTCCAATCCAGGGGCACCTGACACACAGATCTGCCCTCGAGAAGACTCATCTAGTGGGTGAGGCAGGACTGACACACAGAAATCCATTGGAGAAAAACACCAGCAGTACAAAATCAATGCTCATAATCCATGTGATTGGGACTCCTGATTCCAATTCTATAAATGAGTATGAAAGTGAAGTGAAAGTGTTAGTTGCTTAGTCATGTCCAACTCTTTGCGACCCCACGGACTGTAGCCTGCCAGGCCCCTCTGTCCATGGAATTTCCAGGCAAGGATTCTGGAGTAGGTGGCCATTCCCTTCTCTAGGGGAGCTTCCCAACCCAATCTCCTGCATTGCAGGCAGATTCTTTACTGTCTGAGCCACCAGGGAAGCTCAAAAGGCCCTAAACAAAGTACTTACAGAGACATTAGTAAAGGGACTAAAGGAAGCATGATTCTTCAGATGATCTAAGATGCCTGAGAAGATGGGCATGAGGCTGCAGGCCCAAGACAGCACTGCCCACCTTCTGACTCCAACATTCTCCCTCAGGTTCCATGGTATGCAGGATAATAGATGCAGGGTGGAAGGTGTCAGATTAAAAGCAAAGTCCTAAGACATTAAGGTAAAATGTGAATTAAGTCACAAAGACAGCAAATAGGATTCACTGGTAACTATGAAAATAAGACTGAAAGGTGACTGATGACCTGCTAAAGTGTTAGGAAATCTTTAGCTTCTAGGATGTCTGCCTTCTTTCTTGTCATGCACTGGGCTTTACTCTGGGAACGGCCATTGTGCTAGTTACTAAGCTAGAAACAACCTCCGATGCTCTACCTTGTGGCTCTGGAAATAGAACCACAAGGAAGAGAAATGGCTGTTTAGGATGCTGACTGGAAGAAAAGTGGTTCTTCCGGCCAGGGCAGACCACTACGGTGCTGAACGGTCTACACAAACATCCCCTGAAGTCATACATGATCCCCATCATGCAAGGGGGCAAGCGATTTCCCTATTGGGAATCTAGAACTCAGCTATTCTGTGTCACCAATTGTGCGGATGTTATTCCTGGGAGTAACTGGTCCAGGATGTTATTCCTGGGAGTAACTGGTCCAGGCATCCCAGTGTGGCCAGGGGTTCCACACAGAAGAGGCAGTGAGAACACTTCCTGGTTGACTACTCCATCAGGGCAGTAGGATTTTGGCTATCTTACCCTTTGACAGCTACTTTTGCCACCACTGGCTAATCATTCATGTGCTCCACCACCTCAATGCTCCCTCAGGTCTGCAAGTACCAAGCAGGTAGATGTGGCAATAACTGAGACCCTGGACCTCAGGCAGTGCAAATCCAACTCTTACCAAGACCACAGTGTAGTTAACATTTTGGAGGTGAAACTGGAAAGGAACAAAGGCCAAAAAAAAGAAGTCCAGCCTCTCTTTGTCCTATAATCTATCTTTTGATGACCAACCTAGATAGCATATTAAAAAGCAGACATTACTTTGCCAACAAAGGTCCATCTAGTCAAGGCTATGGTTTTTCCAGTAGTCATGTATGGATGTGAGAGTTGGACTGTGAAGAAAGCTGAGTGCTTTAGAATTGATGCTTTTGAACTGTAGTGTTGGAGAAGACTCTTGAGAGTCCCTTGGACTGCAAGGAGATCCAACCAGTCCATTCTGAAGGAGATCAGTCCTGGGTGTTCTTTGGAAGGAATGATGCTAAAGCTGAAACTTCAGTACTTTGGCCACCTCATGTGAAGAGTTGACTCATTGGAAAAGACTCTGATGCTGGGAGGGATTGGGGGCAGGAGAAGGGGATGCCAGAGGATGAGATGGCTGGATGGCATCACCAACTCGATGGACATGAGTCTGAGTGAACTCCGGGAGTTGGTGATGGACAGGGAGGCCTGGCGTGCTGCAATTCATGGGGTCGCAAAGAGTCGGACACAACCGAGCAACTGAACTGAACTGATAATACAATAATATGCATCTGTTTTTACATGGTGAAAGAACATGAGTTAGTTTGGTCAGAGATTAACTGTGACCTCTCTAAGGCAGACTTCACTCACAGAGCGGCTAAGAGAGTTGCATTTGCACATGTGCAGACGTCACAGGGACTCAACTGAATCTTACCAAGAATAAGCAATTGCATGGCCCTCCCTCAGGAGCAACTACATCTGTTAGAGTTTCTGTCCCTCTATTTTCAGGCATCTCTGCTGAACAACTGCACACCTATTTGCTTTTTTATCATTCTAATATTGAAATTTTGTATAAACCTGATTGTGAAAGAGCCACCAGAGAGATGTGGCTTTGGTGTGACACCAAGCATAACTGGAGCGTGAAGTCAGTAAACAACAAAAAGAGATACATTTCCTGGTGTAATAAATTTAAAGAAACAAGCTAATCTTTCACATCTTCTCCGTGTAAAGAGCACTTTCTGTGGATGGGAACTATTTTGAAAAATTCCACAGAAGAACAGTGATTGACAGTGGGCTGGGATGTCTTCCCTTGGTCCCTCCATATCCACTCACCACCCTCTCTTGAGGGCTGCTCCAGGAATTTCAGCCTGTAGACCATGTCAACGGGCTCTTGTGCTTCCCGGCTTCCTGTCAGCTTCTGCCAATGGGGAGCTCACAGGAGGTGGGGCCACTGTTCAAACTGTCACTGGCAAATCAGAATTTCTGTCTTGGGACTTCCCTGGTTGTCCAGCGGTTAAGAATCCTCCTGCCAATGGAGGGGACACAGGTTTGACCCCTGGTCCGGGAAGATTCTACATGCCATGAGGACTGAGCCCGTGCTCAAGAGCCCATGCACCGCAATGAGAAGTCTGTGTACCACACTGGAGTAGCCCCCGCTTGGGGAAACTGGAGGAAGCCCAAGTGCTGCAACGAAGACCTAATGTGGCCAGAAGTTAAAAACAAACAAACGAAAAAGCCAAAACTAAGAATCCTTTAAAAAAAAAAAGTTATGTCTTCAGGACCCCTTTCAGGTTTACTGTGTCCTTGACTTAAGGTCACTGCTTTCTCTATATTACGGCCACCCCTCTGCCATCCATCAGGGGCCAGGGTGAGGGCAGTTTTCCTGCTCTTAGTCCTGGGTTCCTGCTGGACCTCTGTGCCCTGCTCCAACACACACCCACATCTCTGCAGATAACTCCCTTATAAGTAAACTCTAAACAAATTGTTTTAATTTGGTGTGCCATCTCCTACTTGTTAACTGGACAATGGACTCTAATGATATACCACTCAATATGGGCAGTGGGAGATAACATTCTAGTCTCGTATTGAAAATCTGCTTTTCAAAGAGTTAAGTAATATTTGTTATTGTTAAGTAATGTGCAGAGACGCTATTCAAACATTTAACATGGTGCTCTAGCAGGGTCCTGCTGAACCAGGCATTATCCCTTTAGTTGCTGGATTATGGAAAAGCCTAGAAAGTTCCAGAGGAGGGGTTGTGGCAGCCAGGGCAGAAAGCAGTTGGTGGGAGGGGGTGTCAGGACTGTAGCTATTGACCAACCCATACTGGAGGGTTTAGTGTTTCAACAGCTGGCGCATTCCAGCTGAATACTTGTTGGGTAACATGCCTACCTATCTATTTTCACCTTTGGGCCAGCAAGTTCTAACCACAAAGTTCATTTCTATGGTTATTTAATATACTCTGTAGGCAGAAGTGCAGATGAAGAAGGAGCAGGGAATAGATGTTGCCTTGTATGTATAATGAATGAGCAACAAATTTTGCATTCCCTCCCCCTACCCCAAGTGAACCAAGAAAAGAACCAATTTTAAGCCTCTGGCAGAATGGGTAATGCATTGACAAGCTTGACATATGAACCAAATTTCAAGGGCTGCCCAGCACTACCAGGCGATTTTTACAACTGTGGCATTTGCATCAAAGATGGTCTGTGCTAAGCATTTCGCATCTCTTACGACAGTCCTTTTAATCCTGGACTTTGGTTTCTTATGTTCCAGCCCATAAAATACAGCACTGTTTGGTCCTAAGCCATACACAAGAAATTTCTTGGTTCTTTTAGCGCAGATCCTGTGTAATGTAATTGGTTATTCCTCCTCTGAAACAAAATTATATCACATATTTTTATATTTCCTTCTACTGCTTCTATGGTGACACTATTTACATATCTCAAGTGATTAGTCATAAAAACAGGCCATATGCTTGTAACACTTAACTATCTGGATTTTTAATCCTGTTTCGGTCATGGACAATTACATAAATTCCCTTCTTATTTACCATGTTGAAAATAACAAATAGCTAAACTATCTAGCTAATGTAGCATCAGGTTTAAGAAAACAGAACACCTTATGAATTTGCCAGAATTTCAAAGGAATCTTTAGCTATAGGACAATGGTTTGATATGAAAGAACATGCATGCCAGCAGCTAGCATTTCAAATACTGTCATTTCTCCTTTGTCCCATTATCCACTGGAGGTAACCTAATGACAACAGAATCAGGAAGCAGGTATGGAATGTGAGCACATACGTGCAAGAGGCTAAAAGATATAGGATCAATTAAGCTGTAGAAGAAATGTAATGATCACAAATTGTTCTGCACTGTAAGCCAGCCCTTGTTTAATATTAATATCAATGTCAGCTGACATCTATAACATAATTTACAAATTTTACTTCTGTTTAATCTCCTGTTCACAAGAATAACTGATCAAGGAGGATATCCTGTCTTGATATGAAGATATGTTCTTCAAAGCTTATTTGTTGAGTTTTTCCTTATGAGATTTATGAAATCAAATGTTTCTCCTTCTTAAAGAAAAATATTACACCATAAGCCTGTAATTAAACAAGCATCTCTGGAAACAGAAAAGTAAAAAGAAGCACAATTAATTAATTGTGCTAACTATTCTTCCCCGAGGATATTAGCCAGGGCTTCAAGAATTAATTAGAATAATATTAATGAAACAGAATTATCAAGCTGCATCTAGCACTTTTCCATCTTATAAAACACTCCAAGAAAAGACAGGTACTTGGTCCAGTTAAGTAAGCAAACAAATTCAACATTTCTAAGTATACTGTGTTAAAATTCCCTGAGAACAGTGGCAGTCCTGGGGTCTTTGTTCATCTTGCTTCCCAACATGTTCCTAAACACACCACACAAAAGATCTCAAGGCATGGAAATAATAAGTAACCCTCTTGTTTTCTAGTAAAAAGTTAGTTGTTCTGGGAATAAAATGTACCATTACCCAACCTCTAAGTGGGGAAACTCAATCAAACTGCCATAGAAGTATAACGTTAAATAGGCAGCAAAGTAAACCCTTGACTTCTAGTGTGGCTAACAAACAGGCTGCTGACCACCCACAGAGACAGTTACAGAATCCCCCACAATCCATTACCTCGGTCAAGTAAATTCCCATTTACTACTAAGGAGCAGACGCTATAAATGTCCCTCTAAATGTGCTTCCCCAGCAAATCTGTGATCAGAAGATGCCAACAGCTTTGCTTCAGCCACAGTGTTGGCTCCCTCACCTGACCGACTCCCCCACTTCAGTTCCGGGCCTG